>NC_092461.1:99791548-100091548 GCF_047495875.1 Pithys albifrons albifrons | reverse complement strand
CTAAGAGCAGTGTCCTTTTGACATTTATTGATTGGTGCCATTTATAAACTATTAATCAACAATTCCCTCTTTCTTAACTTCAATATGTTACATCTGTTGAGTATGTCAACTAGACACTGTTTAATACATGGTTTTAATTAGTTAAAAGACAGGGAGCCACTAAAAATACACATTAATCAGTGAGAAAGCTGAGACATTAAGCATTCTTTAGCTCATTTTTAAGCTGGTACTTTACTAAATCCCTACAAGCTCTCTAGATCTTTTGATACGCCTGCAGAACATGGTAGTACAAAAACATCAAATTAACTTTTGAAAGAGTAATTTTATGAGCTAAATTTACTTTTTTAATGAATTATTCTCCCCTTTTAAAAATTTGAATTCTGTCAGGAAAATGTAGCAATGCCAATTTATTTCAAGCAGATAATATCTTTTTGTGGTTCAAGATATTACTCAGTAAAGAAATTTGGCTCAGATTTGTGTTATATTTTAACAAATCAATAGTCCTCTAAAAATACTTGCAGTGTCTCCAGAAGTTATTACTAATACTTTTCAATATATTGTAATAGCCTGGAGAGTCATGAAAGGTAACATAATTCACATTAGGCAAACTCATGAAGCTGTTGAAGGAGGAAAAAGTCATACTATGCTCTATTTGAAAGTATGATCATGCATGTTACAGATGATCAGCTTAAAACAGTACAGGTAACTATATATTTGGCATGGTTGAAGGAAGCTTGATTTTACAAGCTTAATGTTTTTCCCATGAAGTAATTTGCATTCCCTTTTCCAGATCATGTAAAAAGCAATTCTAGCAATTCCTCTCAACAGAGTTGGATTTTTAATGTCATGGCACAGACCTCCTTTATTTCAGGCAAAAGTGAGATTCACAGCAGATTGCTCCTCTCTGTTCAGGTACATCACTGGAAGAGACACATGTCACTTTTACTGAGCCTTTTCAGATGGTAGAGTTGAATTGCTAGTTCCTCACAGTCCTTACTGCCTACGTTCTTTCATACCACTTCTGTAGACCTTTTCTGTTTCTGTCTGTCCACATCCACACCTCTCCTTGTCCTTTTATTTACTATCCTCCCACCCCACTTTGATCCCTCTAGATACTCCATACTATCCTCTCTATTGTCTCCTTAATCTTCTCCAATTTACTCAATTTCTATCAACAAAACTGTCTTTTTCTCCAGTATTGGTCACAAAAACAACTTCAATATTTACATTGATGCTCAAAAACTACTTCTTCTTAAAAAAAAATCCCAAAGAAGTTCAATCTCAATTGCATTTGACAAATACAAGAATTTGGCAAACAGGGGCTTATATAAAGCCCCAGCTCCCAAGCTGTCTGTAGCAGTTAACTGATCCTTTGACAGTGTCAGAACAGCCTGTGATAAAAAAGGCCCCCTAAATTTGGCTTAGAATCAAATGACTAAAAATGAAATTTAGGAGCTTCATTGCTATCTGTGCAGCCTGGTTCTGCCTTCAACCAGTGATGTCTGTGCAAAGCATCAGCTTCTGTGGAGAAACTCATATTTTCATATGTTTTTTTCTGTACATTTCAAAAGGCAAGGACAAACTGTGGCACCCTGCAGGCACACATTCTCTTGTATATGCTTATAGTTTCATATAAAACCTACTCTCAAACCCAAAGCTAACGAATGGTGATTGGATACATGGATAAGAAAAAACATAATTTGTGATTATTGCTCTGAATTGAGCGCTCCATGATGCTGAACATTGGGAAGTCAAAAGAATCAGGGACAGCCTCCACTCTGTGCAGCATGAATGACCCAGGCTAATGCTGTCTTGGGAAAAAAATACTTTGAGAACAAACATGTGACCAATCACATTATCACCCCGTGTTAATTTCTTTCACAACCTCTGGCAACCTGAACATTTCAAATTCTTTCCTAGTGAGATCTGTATTCATGTATCTAACTCAGATTAAAATGCACAGCAACAACACTACCCTTGTGTAAGTGTCACTGTCAGCCCTGTTCCTGTACTCACTGAAACCCACTGGCCTTTGGAGCCCTGCTATCAGCTCTTTCCTATTGATCCACTTTGCATGACCAGATAATGAAGAATATCCCCTAGCCACCTGTAAACCCTGCACCTTCCAGATTCCAGCTGAAAACAGGATGCTCACTCGTTATTTCTTTGCTCTTTCCATACAAACTCCTAATGCCTGTCAAGTGTCCCATTTCTGTCACTGGGGAGTTGGCTTGAAACTGCAGGGCAAACAACAAACAAACAGATGGGAAAGGTTTCCTTGAAGTTATGCACACTCTGCTGACCCTCTGCCTTATCTGAACAGCACAGGCTCTTTAAACCCTGTAACACAACATGGCAGGGAAAATAAATATCAGCATCTAAGTTAGACAGAACTTGTTCCCATCATGCTAACTGACACTTGAATATATTTTCTGTCAGATCCAATAAGTTTTTGCTGCAAAGTAAAAATCTTTTTCATATTATGCTGACCAATATGCTTAATTTAAAAGTTTTAATTAGGTCAGGATTTTAAAATGTCAGCTTTTTTAAAGTTGAAACACATTCTTTGGACTCTCTCCAGTTAATATTTAAGTAAAGTGTATTCATTAGCACTTAACATTAATATCAGCTGCAGACTAAGACAACTTGTCCGGAACAAAAGCTGCAGTCTGTGCAAGCAAATCCACAAATTTCACCAGTATTTACAAGATCAAAATAACTATACTGACGACCACTGGAACTGTTCGAAGAAAAAGGAGCTATTGATACTGGTTTAAATTCACACAACTTCAGAGGTTGCACTTCCCTGGGTAGACTTTGCGTTTTGAAAGTACTGTAGATAAGAACATCAAAGATACCAAACGTGAACAGGAAGAGAGGTTTCACAGACTGGTCTGAGGTACTCATGAGCAAACCTAATTTAGCACATTATTCAGCTGTGCCCCAGATAGAAGCACTTGACGTACGGTGCAGCTCCGTCCCCAACTCTTGCAGACATGCCTACATGCCTGTTTCATCAGTCATACATCAGAGACTGGCTCTTCTGTCTTTTATGTGGCAGTTTTCAGAAGCTGCCAAAGGTCATAAGAGTAGCAAGGACAGGCAAACAAAGGGAAAACGTGTTTTTCCTTTAGGGAAAGGCAGATTCAGGGCTCTAGTTCTGAGCAGAGAAACTGGTTGGAAAAAGGAAAAGAAATGTGGGAGCAAGACTTATTACAATACAATCAGTTTGACTTAGCAGATTTAGTGGGATTTCCTATTTTCCTCAGTGGCACGGCCACATGCAATCCTAAGTAAATATTCTAAACTGTAACTGCTATGAATTATGGCTTTTTGCTATGAGTTCAAAGCTCTTTGTAAAGATCTACAGCCTGACTCATTATATTTGGAGTGATGCTTACCCTGTATAAAACACAACAGCTTTCTCCTTGAGCGATACATTGGGAAACTTTCCTAAGTGCCTAAACCCAGCACATTGTCACTTATGGCTTCACAGAAGTGGTTAATGGGGCTTTTTGAAAGTACCCAAATTCTTATCTATGCCTGGAATAAAAGTTCCCTTCAATATCAACATGTTGATGATCTTTAAACACTTAAATACAAACATTTAGTACTTTTCCCCCCTTTGCTTTGTGCATTCAAAGGATGGTATTCAAGCAACCTGCTAAGCCACACACTCAAAACATAGAGTGTACTCTTCTGCCTCGGCAGCTGACTGCCTTTTGCTGCTGTCTCTGACCCCAGTTCCTGTCAGCCTTCCTCTACTCCTTTCATGAAGCCCATTTCCATATGTGTTCATCATTCTTCAGTCCTAGTCACCATTATCTCCATTAGGTTTCCCTCTTTTTGGGCCATGTTAGCATTGGAAAGGCCAGAGGCTCTTTTATAGTAATGAGGTACAGATGTGCCTCTGCTTTTCAGACTGTCCTGTGTTCCTTCCCTGCCCTGAGCCAGAAAGATAGAAATTTATGCTCTTTACATGACATGGTATGAAATACACTTTTAGACTATGGTCCTGATCCCCTGCCAAATCTGGATTTGTAAAACTTGCCTGAGGATGGCAAGATTTGAAGAATACAAGCATCTACCAGCAAACTTCAGATAGACATTTTTTTCTATAAAGATGTTTAAATTTCACCTTTTGGATGTACATTACTTGCAGAAATGCCATAGTCTAAACAAGATAAACTGTATCTGGCAAAGCAGAACACATTCTGCTGAAGCTGCTTTATCTCTGTGAAACAGGGGTAGCTTTGTATTCATGAAAGTGACCATCAGAAAGGGTGCTTATTATTTAGTCTAACAACAGAAGGAAGCAAACAACCAAGCTATTTTAATTTTTATTTTTTTAAATCAGCTCTTACACAGATTGTGACGGGAGTATTTTGTGAAAGCCACTCTCACATCTCTGTTGAAATCAGGTCTAGTTAGGGAAGGAAGCTTTTGCTTCCTTTTGCTGCTGATTAAGAGACTGGGGCTTAAAGGGCATTTCCAGACAAGGAATGAGATCTTTATCACTGCCCTTGGAACAGTTCCCACTGTTGTGCTCATTTTCCCTCCCTCTTTTAATCACAACTTACAGCTGTAAAACCTATCCAGAGAAT
Source organism: Pithys albifrons albifrons (assembly GCF_047495875.1). Classification (NCBI taxonomy): domain Eukaryota; kingdom Metazoa; phylum Chordata; class Aves; order Passeriformes; family Thamnophilidae; genus Pithys; species Pithys albifrons. The sequence continues at coordinate 100,086,944 of NC_092461.1, read as the reverse complement.
GGTACCAGCATATCAGCTGTTCCATGAAGATGCTAGATCATTTAGCATTGTTATGTTTTCAATACTTATAAATGTTCTAATAATAAATATTACATGGTTTCAACCAGTAAACAATTCTTAAGGACTACCACAGCTGTTTTCTGAGTAGCTAAAGCAGATCAGCTTGCAAGAAAGCAGCACAGCACGGGACAGTCCACCTCTTAAAAACAGTGTGGGCTGAAGCCATCTGGTGAGTATTACATGTCACCTTCTCTCAGCAATATTCACCTAGGGTCCAGTCCACACAGGAGAGATGTTTTACAATGCAAACCAGGAGAAGAGCTTAGGAACAACTCTCAGCATTCAGATGGAACTCATCTCTTCAATCAGTACAGTTGTGTGGACATGGTTGCCATGCTCAATTAGAGGAAGGGCAGGACAAATAGCAGACCTTCAGCTCACAGAAACCTGAGAAACTCAGGGATTGGGACAATGGAAGACTTACGGGAATCAGTAACCTTTGGGCAGATTAACCCCAGGCATCAGTATGGGCTGGGAACTGACAGGGCAGCAGACCCAGTAAAAAGGATCCAGGCATTACAGTGGATGCCAGGCCATGTGCCAGCCATGTGCTCCCATCATGATCAAAGTAAACCACTAAGAGTTTAGTGGAACATTAGGAGGAACATAGCAGATCAAGGGAGGTTATTCCACACTTAATGTGGTAATTGAGGAGTGGGGAATATCTAGTTTATCGTGCTTACTTCTGGGAACACTCATATGCTTCAAGAGAGATGTTAAAACTTAGAAAGAGTCTATAAAGTGTCTACAGGATGGCCAGGGGCACAGAGCACATGAGCTATGGGGAAAACCAGAGGGAGTTGCACTTCTTTATCTGGAAAAGGAAGGATTAAAGGGTAATCAAGTAGCAGCCTATGACTACACAAACAGATCACAGAATTACGATCAGTCAGGCTGGAAAAGAACTCTGAGATCATTGAATCCAACCTGTGACCAACCACCACCATGTCAATTTAGACCATGGCACTAGATGCCACATCCAGTCTTTCCTCAAACACCTTCAGGGATGATGACTCCAACACCTCCCTGGGCAGCCCATTCCAGTAGCTAATCACCCCTTCTGTGAAGAATGTCTTCCTAATGTCTAATCTAAACATCACCTGGTACACCTTAAGACTATGTCCTCTTGTCCTATTGCTTGTTGCCTGGAAGAAGAGGCTGAACTCTACCTGGTTACAGCCTCCTTCAGGTACTTGTGTAGAGTGATAAGGTCTTCCCTGAGCCTCCTTTACTCCAGGCTAAACAACCTCAGCTCGCTCAGCCACTCCCCATAGGACATGGGCTCCAGACTCTTCATCAGCTTGGTAATCCTTCTCTGAACACACACTACCACCAAAATGTTCTTCCAGAATTGAAGGCTCCAGAACCTGACACAGCACTTGAGTTGTGGCCTCACTAGTGCCGAGTACAGAGGAAGAATCATTTCCCTAGTCCAGCTGGCCACACTGTTGCTGACACAGGCCCAGTTGCCATTGGTCCTGGGCAAAGGGCTGGTTCATTTTCGGCCACTTTCCAACAGCACCGTCAGGTCCTTTTCTGCTAGGCCACTTTCTGGCCACTCTGCCTCCCTCTGTAACGCTGCATGTAGTTGTCGTCATCCAATGTAGGATGCAGCACTTGGTCTTTTGAACCTCATGCTGTTGGTCTCAGCCCATCTATCCAGCCTGCCCAAGTCCCTCTGCCAAGCCCTCCCACCCTCCCGCAGACTGACACTCCCACCCAACTTGGTATCATCTGCAAATTCGATATCACAGATGTTACAGAGATAACATAGACTTCTCTTGGCAATAGCAGAGAACATAACAGGGGACAAAGGAGATGTGTCGTGACTGAATTTTCAGCTGGGACATTAGAATCAATTTCTTTGTCAGCATGGCAGTGCAGCACTGGAAGCAGCTAAGTAGAAAGCAGGTGTGCTTTTCTTCTTTTCAATATTCAACCAAGCAACTCCAGTGCTCTGACTTTTACTGACAGTCAATGATAGCTGGTGATAGATGCAATGATCTAACAATGACAATAATTCTTGCTTTAAACAGAAGGTTGGACTGACTGACATCCAGATGTCAACTTCAACCAACGCTTCTATGATTTTGTGAGTATTTCTGCAATAAGAGCTGACAAATAATGCAACTGAGGCTCCCTGAGCTTCCACAGCCCAGGTCTAGTTTATTAGTTTCTTTATTTGCTGAAATAGAAAACAAGTGGTTGAACTGTCTTTGTTGATGGGCAGATAACCAAAATTATCTAGACTCTGATGCTGAAACTGGCTTCTAGTCCACAATATTGAAGTTATGTGAACTCCTTGGAGTGCAGCATGCTTGACTTCATAGTGCAAATAAATATTCATCCAAGGTTAAAATATAGACATCTTTAACAGAAGTGTTCCAAATGTAATTGAGCATCAGTGAAAATGAAGCCTGCCTCAGCTAGTGTAATTTAGTAACTTGCAGTTACTTTCCTTTATTCTCCAAAGCTGCTGAGAAGTCACTCTTTCAGCCATAGGACTGGGACCTGTGCTAACTCTTGTTAGTTGGAGTTTTTTGAGAAGGACAGTGCTTGTCTCTGCTGGCCATAACTTGTCAATACCGTGTTCATCAGGTTTGCACAAAGGCCAATTTTAGGTTAGTCAAAAAATAACTTCTCTCGGATATCACTAGATTTAGATGCCAAGATCTTGATGGTTGTTCTTCCACCAGCCCCTATTGCATATCAGGGAAAAAAACAACAGGTTTCATTTTTTTTTTACATGGTGTTTGTAAGCTTTATATTATAGAAGAGCTTGAAGTCACTGACAGCAGGACTGGCTAGTCGGGAATGATATGGCAGTTAAAAACACCAAAGCCTGTCCTTGTTTCAGCAGGTGAACAAGAATGGTCTGAAGTGTGATCAATATTTCTTGACACAGAGCCCAAGAGAAGGTGTATGTTAAAAGCCCATACTCTTTCAGATTACAACTAATTTCCTGATTTGATGCCAACATTTTTACCTGTAGTGACTTCTACCTGGTTTTGTGTTAAAACATAATTTGCCTCCAAGGACAGTAACAACTCCAATATCTCTGTCCAAATCCTGTAATGCAACTATATGAAATAATAATATTTAGCATTCACTTTTTTTGGGAAAGAGTAATGTACAAACAGTATTAGACATGCCTAGTTGTTGTTTTTTTCTCTTCAGCAAAGACGTGATATGTGTGACTGTATTACAGCTCTTTTTCTGAATGATATAAGTTTAGCATTTCATTTTATTATGCTAATTTTATGTCTTTCTAGAGCTTTTCTAAAAAAAGAATGCTAAATTACAGAAAAAGTAAATCACCAGTTCCACCTTGAATCACAAAAAAATGAAAGGCAATTAATTAGACCATGACTGCAAAGCTTAATTCTATTTAAGGGATATAAAATTTGCTTCAAGTTCTCTCAGAAATATTTATTTCCCTTTTATTAACTGCCATTATAGCTACTACACTGCAAAAAGCATCAGGAGAAAGAAAATGGATGGAAAAATATAAGGTCTTACTATTTACAATGTAACATATGCAAGGCTTTTGCAAAGTAGTCTAATGAGCTGTAAGCTTGATGTCTAGCCAATTTTAACTTTATTCCTGAGAATCAGATTGTCATCTCAGATTTTGGTTTGGTTCAGAACCAAAACTTGGATATGAATTCCCACCCAGTTCAAGAATGCTTGGATCTATGCTTAGTCTGGGACTGCAGTTTCAGTGAAGGGTATGTTAATTTAAGAAAGCTAAAAGGAAAATAAAAATCTAGGATACTTGGGGTAAAAATTGCATAACACTGAAAGAATGGAGGGGAGTGGAGAGCTTGCTTTCTTAAGTGATGTTTAGACCACTGACCTCATTTTGCAGCAGGACTAATAGAGCTTGCAGAGATGAAGGTACAGTTGCACAATTCAAACAAGTAAATGCTAAATTCATAGGTTCTCTGCATCCTTACTGCAGCCAAACACTTATAGCAAGATGATATCAAGTGACTGCTGGAAGTCTGAAAGGTGTTTTCTAGGGCTGTTTAGATTAGACTGCACAGTGATGAAAGCTATTTTTGTGTTAGTATTGTATCAAAGCCATTAGGGTAAGCTATCCCACTAAACCCAGAATCAGAAATCTTACGTACTTTGGGAAAGAAACCCCCACATGATTAAGACAGAGTCCTCTGCTCTGGCAATTCTGCTGCTATGGGAATTAATATACCAAGTAACTGCTAAGAAAATGAAGGAAAATAGTTTTGGTAAGAGGAAAAACATTTTTACAGTCTTGAATGGTACACAATTCATTTTTTGACCACTATATTTTGAATTAAATGGTAAATTTCTGGAAACCCAGACCTTTTTACACAATACGTACAGATCTAACAGGGTGTGGGATGATGACTATAGTTCTCCTTGACAGGGCAAGAAACTCCCCGCAGCTATATTGCTTGTTCATTGCTAGCTCTGACCTTACTCAAGAAGTGAGGAGTATTTCCCCTGGCTTCATTGCTCCTTTCTTTATTTCCTTGCATTATAGGAATAATGAGATATAGATGTCTGGGCAAAGGAAAAGGACACGACCTGCAGCATCTCCTGCCAGCTGTTGCAGAGTGCCTTAGGGAGCAGTGGTGCTGTGAGCATGAGTACTAATGGGGTCTGGTTTCCTGCAGGTGAGCTCCCAGTCCTCTCAGCTCTCAGCAGTACTTCTGGATGGGTTCATATCTTGTAGGGAAATAAGACATTGTAACAATTATCCAAGTAGTCACTTTTGAGTTTTTCTTTTTTATCAAGATTAAAGTAATTATTGTACATCTTTTCATCTGTGGTAAATTTGATTGGAATCTCTCAAAGGGTCAAAGGGAGAATAGGGCACAATTGGCTGGGGAAAGTATAATCACCTATAACTTAGACTCTCAGGGAATTAAACAGGAAACACTTTCAGGATGCGAGAAATTAAAGTACAAATTATCACTGTTGAGTTGAACAGTCAGGAGCTGACGGAATGACAGAAAGCACAGGATGTTACCTTGTAACTTGATATATTGGTAATCTTTTGCTTTCCTCTACCTACCTTTACCTAATGTCAATACCAACAGAAAGATTCCTGAAGATTAGTCAACTAAAACAAAAGCCCTCCCTCCTCTGAGCCCTTTGAAACACAAAACATTTTCATAAAAAACCCCAAACCCCCACATATAGGTTTTAAAAAAGAAAAGGGTCTCTTCTGTGCGGCATGGAGGGAAAGGGAGAAGGGTTTCCCTGCTATGCCCTTTGTTCCATGGGGGCAGAGAAGGGAGGGAGAGACAAGGAGTTCCAAGGCAGTTCAAAGGCAGAGAATCATCTATCTATTCGAAAAACCACGAGGTAATGTCCCGTCCTGGAGGCAGTCCCCAGGATTGGCAGGACCGGGTGAAAACTGAGGAAAAGGCAGGGTCAAGGGTCCATTAACCAACAGAACAGGGACAGGGGCAGCGCTGGGTGGGGCCCTGGCGTGCCCCCCGCCCAGACACGAGGGGTAACAGAACAAACGGGAGAAGGGCCAAGGAGCCCTCGGCAGAGCACCTGGGTGGGGACGAACACTGCCCGATAGCTGGCCCATTACAGAACAAAAGGCCTCTGGGCGACACAAAGAGAACTGGCAGGGTGTGGACAAAGACCCATCACAACTGAAACGCAGGCAGGGTAACAGAACCAGAAACTGCTTTTTAAAACTTCAACTGAGTCTCTGAGTTTTTTAAGGTATTTGTCCAGTGCTGGTTTTGGAATTCATTTCAGCGTCTTCCTACACCCAAATGTCTGGTATCAGTAGATAACAGAAGGAGAGGAAACCTACTAGGCCTTATAAAAGCATCCCATTTACCCAGTACCATAAATAACTGATCATGGTTGATAATTTGTAACACCATTTTAAACCAGGAAAATCTTTTCTGCTGATTCTGTTCTGATGTAATTGACATTTTATACTTTTTATGCTACACTGAATAGGTTAGATGGAAATATATCTCATCCTGTGATTACAAGTACTGCCTTTTCTTTAGTGGATAAGCAAATTCAGAAGAGCAGAGCTTAGTGTGGGTGTGTATATAATATAACAGAAGCAAACAGCAATCCTCAGCATGGTTCAAAATCAAGTGAATTGATACAGCTTATATTTACAGTATTTTCAGCCTAGATATTTATTCCAAGATAAATTTCAAACTACTCTGAATTCCAGTTATCCTCATTTGGCCAAAACACTTCATAGCATTATTCACAAATTATCATGCTGTTTCATACATGTATGACAGAGACAAGAAATGCTTGCCTGCAAAAAACTTTAGTTGTAAAGTAATCTGTGACCCGAATCTAAAGTAGGATGTTTTACATTCATAGATTTCTCAACTAAATGGACTGCTGTCTAAAAGACTGAAAATCCATGCACCATTATTCCTATTGACCTGGTTTAGACACTTCATACTGTTCATCTGCAGTAAGCTCTGTGAAGGAATACTTTTTCCCCTCCATCATATGCTCTATAATGCAGCAGACTTCTAATATCTAAGAATAATATTATAAAGCTAGTCCATCTAAGACGTTGTTACAAGCTCAAGGAAGCTTCAATGTGACATGACACGAATAGGTCCCCATTCTGCACAGAAATACTGGTTCTCTTCAAAAACTGCCACTATAAGAGGCAGAGCTATGATATTTTCTGGCAGGGTGGTGAAGCTAAGCCCAAAGAAAGCCTGGTAAGGATATAGCTGTGCTCATGAGTAAGTGATCAGGTGCTCAAGACAGCTCTAGAGAAAGCAAGTGTGAGGAGGAGGTGAAGATGTATTCGTGTCAAGGAAGAAAAACAGGAGCTGAATATATTTGTCCTCAACATTTTCACTGAAACTGTTCATCACAAACAACTATACGGGAACTATGCTAATGCTTAAAGACACAATTCAAAGCACAATGAAGACAATAGGAACGTTGCCATCATCTTAAGAGGAAAGGAAACTTACTTAGATAATATAGGAACCAGTCTGAATTTTCCCCGAGGCTTAAATCTCATCATTATTTTTTGGCTGAAAAACGTTTGAAGTTTTTAATATTTTCCAGTTCCCTTTTGGCAAACACCTCATCATGTTCTGTGTGGTTGGCTCCAACCAAAGTTTAGTACTTCTGTGTTCATGAAAAGACTGTTCTCATGGTATTTCCTCCCAAGCCAAAAATCACATACTACTGAAAATCTTGCAAGGAACCCACATCTTGTGAGATATCCAGCCCAATTAGACTTGGGTAAAGACAACAGACCAGCTTCTAATGACCTTGACTCCCAGTTTGTGAGTTAAGGTGTATCCACTGCTACACCAACCCTACAGTTTGAATCCACTTTCTTCACTGTCTCTGCTATGCAGAGGATTTGTTGAGGGTTTTTTTATACCCAACTACAACCACAGCTGCAGAAATCTTGTGTTCTCTGCCACATCATTATTCAAAATTCATGGCTATGAGCAGAGTCTACATGCTTAGGTGCATGGGCTATCATGGTCATACCACCTTAAAGATTATCTTTAGACTGCTTAAAGATTTTTTCTTTTTTTTTTTTTTAATTGAGCATGCTTAATTTGCAGTAAGTCAGCACTATAAAGAAAGGTTAGGTCCAGATTAAAAGCAATCATTCAATTTTTATTTTTAAACTGATCTTCTGCATCTCCATAGAAGAATCAATTTTTACCTGATTGGCTGTCTTTTGAAAGGTTGCCAGAGGCAGATAAGCTCATAGGACACAAAGCAGCAGACCAAGCAACACTACTGTGGTTTTTCTTCTCTCCACTCCCATCCTACAAGAAAAACCCATCTCCATATCCTTAGGGCTACTCTGAAAATGTACTGGGATATTTTTTCGTGTAGCAGAAGTCCTTGGAAAACAGTGCTAAAGGTCACCCTGAGGCTGCTCTTCTAGCAGTTCAACAGTTCAGAGAAAAAGTTCCCTTGGTCAGATGGTTAGTGGACACAGCTGAACTAACAGTCTCCAGAAGAACCAGGCAAGTTGAATCAAACTTTCTAAATATGTGTTGACTGTCAGGTTTTTATGGCTCACTTGCTGAAAAGTACAGTCATAACACCCAAATATGAAATATTTCACTGACAGTAAGTACATGCCTTCGACCTTTTGGAAAATACCAGACAACACAGCTGGCTCCTAAAATTCTGAAAACAGCAGAAATCTTTGAATTATTAATGCCTCTCCCTCACCCTTGCCTGAAAACATGATAGAAACTATTCATTCTGTTAAGAAGCCATACCTTAGCATTTTAATGCTGAGTTTCAAGAGACAGGAAAAAATGGAAGAAAACATCTGGACTGCACACATCAACACCTCAGCTGCTTTCTTGGTCCAGTGGCAATAAGAAGTGTCAAATATGGGTTGAACAGAGACAGCTTAATCCAGCATGATTTTGTTTGTGACATACACAAACTATAGGACATTACTATTGCCTGTTCATAAACTTACTGGGAAAAGCCTATAGTCAGGAATAAATAACTAAAAGTGAAGGACAGAAGGAAAAAAAATCTTCAAATGAGGAGTTTGTTTATGAAAGTATTTTTTAAAAGTAGGTATTTTTCTGTTAAGCAAAAAAGGTTGTAGTGCTGTGAGGCTCACTTGTCCATCTGACTGTTATTTTCCATTGCTGAGGGAGCTGAGGGACTGTTCTATACCAACCCAGAGCTGTTTAACCTCAGGATGTGATCCAAGAATGTCACAAAGCAGTGAGTGTGGGGCTGCTCCATGAGGGAGAAGCTGGGGTCTTCCTTGGTGCACTTACTGATCAGTGTTGTCTCACAGGGTCTGAACACACCAGGCTGGTCAGGGTCCATTGGCATTCCCAGGCAAAGCAACTGATGAACCAAGCTCAGGGTCCACCCAGGGAGTGCAGTCTGGAGCAAAACAGGGCAAAGACAAAGACAGAGGTGGAGATGAGGCTGCAGTGTAGGTCTGAGATCCATCCATGAAGAAGGGCTGGAGACCAGGACCCCTCCAGCACAGCTCAAACCAGGTCTAGGCACCTCAGGAAGGGTTGAAATGGGATCCTCAGCTGTGGGCAGTGTGGTGGTAGCCACAGGAGAGGCTGGATGGAGACATTTGGGTTGGTGGTGCCTTCGGAGCTGTAGCACTGGAGATGATTCTGCCTAAGGTTATCTTCCATAAGTCTGAGGGTTTGATACCTAGTAACCAAAGAGTAAAATATTTTTATCCCTTTCATTAAGGTCTTTGGAACTTGTTCATGTTTCTATACAATAATCTTCATTAACAAATCTACATTAGTAGCCTGGCTTTCCCAATGTAAACTTAAAGCTGTTCAGTTCTGGGCTGTCTATCTCCAAACATTTCCCAGCCTTTCCCAGGGCAAATTTTATGCTAACAGTCAGTTCAGGGGCATTGGCTATTCCTTGTCCAGCCCAATTACCCCAAAACAATGAGAGACAAAATGGAATCCACTAGAATTTATTCAACACAAAATGGTAGTAAGAAATAGTTGACTGTTGCCAGAGCTATACATTCAATTTATGGTCTGCTTGAACTCCCCAGTTTCCATGTACGATGAGGTGAAATTCTGTCTCAAACCCAGTTAATACAGGAATACTGCTTGTCTAAAACCTCTCCTATGACTTTCTTTCCACACAAGCATGACTAAGAAATATTCCTTCTGTCATTTGGCTCCATTCACATGGAACTTGTATTAGTCCCTTGGAGGAATGGTATGACAGGATAACACATTCCCAATATGTTAATAAAGGTATCAGACATTGTGGGATGATTTCACTTCCACATAGATAAGTGCATGAAACTCAGATGTCTCTCATTCCACTGAACACGAACAGGTAAAAGAACAAACACAATGTAGAAATGTCCAGTGAAGATAAAACTCACTTTTCTACTCCTCTTTCTAACAGTCAAGTGTGGGCTGGAAAACAGGATTATTATGCTACCCCCTGAACTTCAGGTACAACATCTGATTTACTCTGAATGTGAGGACCAACACAATATTTCACTACATTTGTTTGTTTGTTTGCTTGTTTGTTTGTTTTTGCTTGTTTTGAGGTTGATTTCAACCTTACCTTTTCGCTCTGTGTAAGCAGGTCCACGAGCAGTGCAGGTGCTGTGTGCAGCACATCTCCCAGGGATGTATAAAGGGAGGCACCCCTGTCTCCCCTGAGGCTCAGTAAGGAGTTATCCTGTTAACCAAAGTTACTGTACCTTTGAAGTCAAGTTGTTTGGCAAATTTTTTCCTAGCAGTTGCATCCTCAGAGACCTTGGAAATCCCCAGCTCACGCATTTTCTTAGACTAAACAGTTTATCCATTCCTTTATCTCCATCACTGCATTTATTGTTAGTAGCAATTTTCACAGTGTGTATTAAGATAAACTAAATCCACCCTACTTTGATGTCACAGAATCATAGAATATTCTGAGTTGGAAGGGACCCACAAAGATTATCCAGTCCACCTCTCTTAAGTGAATGGGGATTGAACCAAAAATCTTGGTATTATTAGCACTATGACATAACTAACTGAGCTAATCTTAGGGTTATCAGCGAATCCTGCTTACCTCCCTTAAAGCCAGGCTTGTTCATGAAAAACATGATACATCCCTTGTGCTGTGGATGGGGGAACTAAAATTGCTTAGCTTGGTGAGGTAAGGATTCCTTGGAGAATCTGTGCCATAGGAGCTGTTGCCGGCCTCCTGCTCCACGCCCTTGAATGATCTGGACCAGCACACAGGTGAGACAGGCTGCAGGACAATCCTGGAGGCTTCCCTGCAGCACTGGAATTAGCAAGGAAAAGGTAGAGGATCTCTCCTGACCTGGAAGCAGCAAACCACACGGGGAACTTGCTAACAGAAAGAGAAGAGATACGTTTCTCAATCTTACTTTGTTCATTTTGGTGCATCCAAAATCCGTGTTCTTATAGCCATAATGTCATGCAGAGTCTTAACACCTGGAAGAATAGGATCATCTGTAACCATGCTGTTATTGATTATGTGACAAGTGAAGCTGTGCTCTGGGGATTTGCTCTGCTTTATTACTTTATTTTATTCTCTAGGAAAATATTTATGTCCTCTCTGTGTGGATGAGCAGTGATGAAAACAGGTGTTTAGTATTCCACTTAGCTTCCATTAGAGTGGCTAGTAATGCATTTCATGTGCATGCTGGTACAGTCACACCAAAATATAAGCACAGAGAAACAAAAATAAACCAGAACCATCCATAGCTACTGTACTGGGTTTCTCTGGCCAAGTTTTGGTTGTGGGGGTCCTACAGGGGTGGCTTCTGTTAGAAGCTTCCAGAAGCTTCTCCCATGTCCAGCAGACTCAATGCCAGGATGGACCCACCACAGGCCAAGGCTGAGCTCATCAGGAATGATGGTAATGCCTCCATGATAACATAGTTAAGAAGAGATAAAAAGTTATTGGGCAGATGAAAGTTGCAGCCAGGGAAGAGAAGAGTGAGAACCTGTGAACAACTGTGCAGACACCAAGGCCAGTGCAGAATGAGGTAGGGAGGTGCTCCAGGAGCTGTAGCTGAGATTCCCCTGTAGCCCATGGTGCAGACCATTGTGGAGCAGCTGTGCCTCTGCGGCCCATGGAGGACCACAAGGGTGCAGAGATCCACCTGCAGCCTGTGGAGGAGCCCAGGGCAGAGTAGGTGGATGCCTGAAGGAGTCTGTGACCCCATGGGAGGCCCATGCTGAAACAGGGTCCTGGCAGGGACCTTCTGACCCATGGAGAGAGGAGCCCACACTGGAGCAGGTTTTTCTGGTGGGACTGGTCCCTTGGAGGAGCCAGCCTGGAGCAGCCTGTTCCTGAAGGACTGCACCCTGTGGAAAAATGACCCACGTTGAGGCAGTGTGAAGAACTGTTGGCTGTGGGATGGACTCATGCCAGAGAGCTTCATGCAGGACTGTCTCTGGGGGGAGGGACCCCACAGGAAGCAGAGGAAGGACTCCTTTCCCTGAGCAGTGGCAGAAACAACAACTGACTGTAACCCTGGTTCTCCATATCCCTGCGCTGCTGGGGAGGAAGACATAGAACTTAAAATGGAAGGAGAGGTGAAGGAAGGTGTTTTTAAGATTATTTTATTTCTGACTTTCCTACTTTGATTCTGTTAGTAATAAATTTAATTTATATCCTCAATTTGAGTCTGTTTTGCCCGTGGTGGTGACAAGTAAGTGGTTTCTCCCGATTCTTATCTCAATTCATGAATGCTTTGTTGTATTTTCTCTCTTCTGTCCAGTTGCAGAGAGGGGTGAGAGAGTGGCTTTAGTGAGTACCTGGCATCCAGCCAGGGTCAACCCACTACAGCTGTTTTAGCATCTGTTCTCCTTTGCATGCTGGTAGTAAAGGTAGAATGGTTAATTCACTGACAGTTTAATCACTCCTCAGTATTTCAGTGAAATTCCCAGTTTGCACTTTTAACACTTCCCAGGGTAGAGGGAAGACAAGACAGTTTGGTTTATCATCACAGTGGTGCAGGGTATCTTGCATTTCAGCTACCTCATCTTGCTCTGAGTACTGGATTTTTCAGTTCAGTGCTCAGTGACAACATTTTGACACAAACGTGCAAGAACTCCTCAAAAGAGTGATTTCAGATTGAAGAAAATATTTTGTTCAACCTAAAAAGGGAATGTTTCACATTTTTAATTTTAAGAATGATCTAGTCTTCTTTGTCAGATATTTGCATCTCCTGAGGCTGTTTTCTCTTGGTTATCAGTGTGCTATAGCAGCAGAAAAGTACATTAGTGATGATTAATAATATGGAGGCCACTGCTCAAGTGGAGTTGAAGCTGGCCAGAAATGTGGGGAAAAGTAAAAAAAGTCAGCAGTCATCAACAGGACAAGGGGGCACGATGGGCTCAAGCTCTGCCAGGGGAAATTTAAGTTGGAGATCAGAAAAAAATTCTTTGCAGAGAGAGTGCTCAGGCATTGGAATGGGCTGCCCAGAGAGGGGGTGGATTCACCATCCCTGGAGGTTTTTAAACTGAGATTGGATGTGGCACTGAGTGCCATGATCTGGTAAAGGGACTGGAGTTGGACCAAGGGTTGGACTGGATGATCTCGGAGGTCTTTTCCAACCCAATTGATTCTATGATTCTATGACTCTATAAGTCTTTTCAAACACATTAGTGAAAAAAGGCAGTGTAGAGACACTAAAATTGGAGATTTACAAATCCAGATTTCCTTAGCAATAGTTTTGTAACCTCACAGAGATATTGTGATGTTAAGTTCACTGGCTATGTCAACTTAAAAAGTTAAGAAGACACCTTATGTGCTATAAAGTTCATTATTAAAGAAAGGTAAATATCAGGAACTGCTTGCAGCAGTTTGCTGAGATATGGCAATCATGGCTCCTTCAGAAAAATAAAGGAAGACACCCTCAGAAAGTGTAGTGATGCAGCATCCTGTTGACTCCAAACCAATATTGTCACTATTAGAATTCAACAGGATTCCGGAATGAAACTGTGACACCGTTAAAAATTCAGGCAAAGAGCGTTTATTGCAAAGAAATCACAAATGAAAGAAAAAAGCTGAGATAAAGGAAAAAACCCCAACCAAATCCTAAGACAGCTCCCATTCACTCATGAGTTACTCACAGCTATTGTACATGCCAACCCCAGTGTGCTCAAGATCCCCAGTATGACCAGCTGCTGCATCCTTGGGCTTCAGAGGGCTTAACATACATAGTGGACATCCCGGTGGGAGGCAGCATTGTCCTCGGGGCCAGCACACACCTCCACCTTGGAGCAGGAACTGTCAAGTTTTTTATGCCCTCAGTCTGTGACATCTGTCGAGGTGCATGTGGCCAGCACACACCCAGATAGAGGCCTACAGTCCCTCCCCCTGTTATGTAACTTGAAATCTCCCTGCGTTTGTGTAATGTTTGTTGAGGGTCTCTTTCTGGGTCAGTGGTTGTCACTTCATCACCCTCCTCTTCTTTTTCTCCTTGACTCGTCCTTGACTGGCTGTCAGTTGCCAGACTGCAAAACAGTGTCGGTGTGCACAAGATGTTTCTCCTTCAAGGCCAAAGTCCCTTTTATTGGTTCTTTTTTTTCCTTAAGGTGGCAAGAAAAAAAGCAAAACACACTCTTGCAGGCAGCAGATCAGACACAGACCAAAATAACAGTGTTTCATCACACATGAATCCAAATATATAAAGAGATTATAGATTCAAATCAAAGAGGAAAGGATGGGGAAACTGGCACAACTATGAACCTTCTGGACAAAGGTTTGCCTTTTTTTTAAAACTATGTACTTTGTAAATATACTAGAAGTGTAAAAAGAAGAAGATGTTATGAGAGGCAAGGACAGGTCTTCTGAAAACCAAGCTTGTTTTCACTTCTGCGCATCAATAGTTAATATTCCAAACTAAGAAGAAAGATAGAAAGAAAAGAAAATATGCTAAACACTAATCCACTCATGTGTCCTTAAACTTCAGGTGCATGTTAAAGCCTTAATCAAAAAGAAAACCATTTGTGTAATTTCTTCAGCACCTTCTAGTACTGAGATCTTGCTTTCGACTGTCCCTCTCTGCTCATTCAGTTTTAATGAAATAATCCAGAGGAAAAACTGAAATACCTGTTAGCAATAAAAAGTATCAATATGTTTGCTAAAAAGGTACAAAACATATGTGTAAAAGATTCTTTAATCCTTCTCAAGGTTTATAAACTTTGAATTTTCCTGCTTAAGATAGTCCATGCAAGCTCTGTGCAACTAAAGTTTTCTATCAATTTCTCATTTTAGGACCATTGCCAGGTACTTTTCCTCAGAGGCCCAAAGCTGGGTGCAATCATTGTGCTGTCATGTGGAAGTCAGCAGCAAAATGCAACTGCACTTGGAGCTGTGGAGCGGGAAATGAACTCGGGATTTGGATTTGGATATCCAACCTGTTCTCAAAACTAATGTGTACTCTGACTTTAATTTCTGAATTGAAAAATAACTGACAGTGTCTCCATCTTCAAAAATTCAGTCTCTAAATCCTCTGTCGAAGGATTTCTATAAAAATTTGGTCAGCTTAAAAACCCCCTTGTGCTTCTGCCTTAAAACGTGGGTCCACAATTTCAGACTTTACAGTTTTGTGCTGCCTCATGTGATAGCCAGTATCAAACACTTTGCAATGTTTTTGCATTTAAAGATGATTGGTAACAGTTCCTACTGTCAGTTACAGTCACGTACTTCTGTAGTATGTTTTCTTTTGAACAGAAGCTGCTGCGTACTAACAGACAAGTCCATCCTGGGGAAGAGAAGTGCTCCCTGCTCCTTGGCATGTGACAACTCCTCATCTTTCAGCACACCCAGCTGGAAATGCTCTCTCCTGTCAGCACAGGCAGCTCTTGCCGTTCAGTGTGGAAACTTTTTAAGGCCTGAGAATAATGAATTTATTTCTTTTTCTTGCCCCACTAAGTTCTAGTGCACAGCACAAACTTTACAATTAGCCATAACCCTCAGAAAAGCAGACTGTGCTGTTTGTAAGATCAATTAAGTGCTATGTTTGCACAGGGAAGAGGAGCTGTGTTTGAAAAGGGCTCCTCTCCCTTGGCAATTGCAGCACGTGTCAAACACTGGCCAGAAAAAGTGATTTTAATGCCTTGCTCTTAGGAAAGAGAAACGGAGGTGAGCCCAGGAGACAAAAGGTAGATGTGAAGGCAGGACAGTGTGGCAGGCAGAGGATAGCAGCAGGGTGGCAGACCCTGGAGGAGGAAGGCTGACTGTTTTGGGACACCAGGCCCCTTTCCAGTTTTTTTGGGGGCTTTGGTTTTGGTTTTTGGTTCTGGATTTGGTTTTTGTTTTTCCCTCCTGTGTAGGTCCCCACAGAGCAGACAGGTAGATCTGGGCTCCTTTCTATGTTCTGCTTTGAAAGAAAACTCTCACTAGTCTTTCTGATCTGCAGCAGTAGATGGTTCTGGAATGCAGACCAGGATGCAGGCTGCTTGGAGCCACACAGCATATTTGGTGCTAACTGATTCTCCTGCCAAGTTTCTGCAGTCTCACTATACCATGGGAACTGCCTGCATGTAGTCTTTGATTCTTCAGTGCAAACAAAGCACTCCTTATTCATGTGGAGAAGGAAAGTGACCTCATATGAGCCATTGGCTATGATGACATGGTCCAATGCCTGTAGCAGCTTCCATCTCACACATCTGTTCCTCTGCACCTTGGATAAAAGGTCTGCAGGGGCCAGGCTTCCAAGTGAGAGACACACCACAGCTGTGGTAATATGTACATCAGGATTCACATTTGAAGGCAGAGGGAATGGGCTCTAGGCCTTGATTGAGTGAGAGGAGAAATATGAGAGCTGATCTCCAAACTGATGTGGTTCTCAGATGCATGTGTTTAGCCCAACTCATACATTCAGGGTCAAACATAACAGATGATGCCAAATTTGGATTCTGAACTCCCAACACTTGCAATGTTTGCAGCTAGTCAGACTCAATTTTAATTTAAATTCATCTACATTTTATGTCATTTCCTGAAAATGACTACTTTGATAATGCTGGGGAGGCAATGTTATTTTAGCTGTTCTTTCCAGCCTATCAGAAAAGTGAAGTTAAATTAGAATGTAGTGACCCAAATTAAGATTGAATTTCGGCCAACCAGCTCAAAACATTTCTCACCAATATGCTGAAGAAGCAATTAATTCTATCATTTACATCTAAAGGCACAGCTAAAATCTTATCCATATATGGCAGAGTTCCCAAGCTGCAACTTTTTATTGTTCCCAGTAGTGTTGCCTTGTAAATGAAGACACATACTTGCCAAAAAAGGGCTGAATTTGGGAGACAATACTATCAGAATAAGGCGGCTAAACAGACAAAAGTAAAAGGAATGCAGTCTTACTTCTAAAAATAAGTTATGGTAGTATTACCACTTTCAAATAAGGAATAGAAAGCTCTATAGTATAGTAAAAAGTATTTAGATCTTGTGGTGTTATGGTCACACTCATAGCAAAGAATTGGGACAAAATAGTACCTCCCATTTCAATTTTTTTGGTCATGATATCCAGATGCTTTACAAATACTAATAAAACAACTTTTACAATTCCTGAGAGACACAGAAGTACAATTACAAGAAGAATTTTCCTTTAAGTAATTTTAACTGGATGCTTAAGCACTGAAACACTAAGATAGCTTCACAGCTAACACAACTATCCCAAATGTCACATTTTACACACTGGGAATATAGTCTCTGCCTTTCTTAATTCACTGTAACCAAGTTTTCAGAACAGCCTACTTCTGTCTCCTGTGGCTGGAAAACCCACTATAATACAGAACATTATCTTGGACAATTTTTCCAAGGTTATAAACCAAGAATTTCTCATTGGTTTTGTGATTTGCAGTGTTAGACTATGACCTAAGTTTGATGTATGTTGTTCTACAGATCAGAGGACTTGGAAACTCAACTGTAGAGTGATGGGCACAGCTGTGCTGTCCAATTCATGGCAAGGGGGAGTATATTGAGTGCCACAGGCTGTACTCTTTCCTTTGAATCCAACCCTGAGGTTGTGGCTGCACTCATCCCCCTTGTTTTTTAATACCTGATAACCTCATTCATGCTCTCCTTGTCCAGACCAAACTGACCACCCATTGCAGTGGAAAAAAGCAGCATGACAAGCAGAGACCTCAGCAACTATGGATCCTATTCCTGTTTCCTTGTAGTGTCACATGCCCAAGCAGAGTATCTTGGCAGCATCCACTGCTTCTTCATACATTTTGTGGAGCAATGGGCATTGTTGGAGACCTCAGCTAAGCACCTCCTCTGGCTATTGTGCATGCTTAAATCTTTAATCCTGAGTGTGTAGCATCTGGCTCTCTTTGACAATAACTCCATAGATGCTCTCAGATCTTTCAGGAAGATTTTAAACCATGATTTAGAAAATCATCACTATTAAAGAAGCATTTTCCTTTGTATTTCTGACATTTTTTCACTGTAGTTTGCAAGATGAACGTGCACAGGCTTGTTTTAGTCAGGAGCTTAAGTTGTCAGTGGGTAGCAGTAATGAAGAAATGTATTTAGATTGACTGGAATTCTTTTATGTTTGGCAGCTTGTCCCTGACCATATATATTCACACAACAACAATGGCAGATATCCATTTTCTCAGCATATCAGAGGAGCATAGCAAAGACCTTGCCTATAAGAAATCTTCCATTGCCCACTGCAATCCTTACTGAAAGGTTAGTTCCTTGTTTATTCTTTACACACCACAGTTTAGGTAGTAATGCCCCTGAAGCACTAAAGTCACGTTCATTTTTGTAGCAGTATTCCAGTGAAAGCTAATTTCAAAGTATATTGCTCTCTTTTCAAATTGTAATCACACTTCATGGGTTTGCAGCGATGAGAATAAGCCAACATAAAGTGTCATTTTATATTGCAGCATTTGCAGTTGTTGTCAGTGACATCAACTAATATTCTAATTGAAATATTTAAGTAATGAGGAGAATTTCCAAGTCACTGTGCTTTAAGAGAAGTGTAGACAAAAAATAATTCAGTTTTCAAAACAGGGTGCCCAACAAAATTCTTGCCGTGTTTGGGCATCATTTTTGCAAATGTTCACAAAGCCCAATTCACAAAGTAGTGGAGTATCTGAAATACCATCTGATCAGGGATGGTGGGATCTTGTGACCTCTGACATTGTGTCCTCAATACTTTGTTTTCTGGCATTAGATTTGTAATACGAGATGAAACATATCTGCTTTATCAGTCATTACTGCTTCATGGTGCCCTGTATCCCCTCATGGAGTGTCAGGGGACACCCATGTGGCTCAAGCATTAAGGACTTTTTTTTCTCACAGTGACAAAGTGAGATAACACAGGAGTTCTAATTTCCAACCGATATAACCCTTTAGGAAATACTTATTCTGGAAGAATATACATATCTAATATATCTGCAATCATTGTTCTAAATAAAGACAGGCTCTCTTGAACCTGAGATTGGCCTCTGAGAGTCTTTTATCCCTTTTATATCAGATTTTTCTTAATTGTCCCCTTCTGCCTATATATACTACCACTGTGAGTTAACAAAGGATAATGCAGAAGACTTTGCATGTTTGTGTATGATTTTCCTGATACAACCTGTATAGGATTTCAGCAAGAAACCTATAAATATCTTGATTTGTTTGGATTAGCATGCAGATTTTCCCTAAAACATTAAAATTATCTGGGTAAACTTCCTTGATGCTTTTGCTGAAAGGAATTCCAGGGGAGATTCAGGAAACTTGATCAGTGCTGTTGCTGCAGAGCTACATTGCAGAACCAGCAGAAGAATTTGTGCACATGTAGAGAAACAACACACTTCAGAGGATAAACATTTTTTGTAAAGGAAGTCACATCTCATAAATCTCTTGGAACTTTTGAAGGCACAGTCTGATTTAGTCTTCCTGGATTTCCAGAAAGCTCTCAAGGACATGAGGCAGCCCTTGCATTCAAGAGAAGATAATTCCATAGATAGTTAAAAATTTAATATATAAGAATAGGAGAAAAAGGTTATTTTTAGCTGTGGATAGGATCATCAGCAGCACATTATAGTGAAATGTGATAAGGCTGATGTAATGAGATTGGCTGTTCAGCACAGTCATAAAAGCATTGAGAGGTCACAAAGCAGCAAGGTGAGAAGGTCCTCCAATTATGTCAATTCACAGAGGATAGGAAGAATGAATTGTATGTAGCCCTACTGGACTGAGAGACTGGAATTTCAAATGAAGGTTGAAATTCAGTTTTAAGTAGTGTTCCTGAATATATGCACTCCCAATTTAAATATTAACTGATGGATTTTGGACAAACATATAATTAACAAATGAGAATTTACTTACTAATGCATGGATGTATCAGCTCACTAGGAAACAGCAAGCAAGGATGGTGCTGAGAGTTACCAGCAAAGATGTAGAAGACAGACTGTATCAGTGTGTCACTGAATACTTCCATGGCACACCCCCATTACAAACCTGGTGTGCAGTTCTATTCCTTCAACTCAGAAAAGGGTGAAACAGAACTAGAAGAGGTCGAGTGAATGCCAGAAAGGTGTGGAGGACCTTCCCCACTGAGACCAGGACTCTTCAGTTTGGAAAAGGGATAACTGGAGGGAGACTGAGTCCTACAAAATCATGAGTGGCCTGGACATCGAAAGAGTGTTTTGACTGTTTGACTGTTCTCCCAAGAAAAGAAGAATTGTTCATCATGCACGATTAGAATTAGAGAAGTTTCATAAAAAGAACAAAGAAGATCTCTTCATCCAATGTAAAGTTTAATGATTGCAAGAAATCCCTTACCAAGGGGTGGTGTGGATATTCTTAGTGCACATGCATCTGAAAAGCAACTAAACATTTGTGGAAGAGCATCCATCAAAGGCCATCATAAACAAACCTTGTGGCATCTGCCTCTGGAAGTCAACAAACTGCAAATTGCTAAAGGATGGAAAGGTATTCTGGGAATGTATCACAACATGAGTACTCTGATGAAACCTTTTCTAGGTATTGGCTGTTAGGCTGGTCATACCCTTGGTATAACCCTGCAGGATTGCATATCAAAAACCAAGATGCTGTTTTGGCTTCTAGTATATGATAATTTCAAAACTGCTAACCTCTGCTTTCCCCAGTATATGTGAGATGCCAAAAGCTTGCTGGTCTGCAACTGCCACTTACTGACTTTCTCCACTCTACAATTCTGCACTGTTTGTGTATGCAGCACACAAACTATGCACAGCAGGTGTCGTGTTCAGCTCTTTTCTAATATGTTTGGATGAGCTGCTTCTAATTAGTTATCCTGGCAAACAGATTAAGAAAATGTGGTAAATATGGTCATGTGGCTGCCTACCTAATAGCCCAATTAAGTCATTGTTCTGTGGGGTCTGGCTGGAAGCTGCTGCCATGTATGAAACAGAAATAGTCTATGTATACTTTTTTGAAGGGCAGTCCATCATGGCTGATGAAAGGAAATATAATGATAGTTCAAATATTAATGTGCAGTCCACTGTGTATTTTCCAGATACACTTAATCTTTAATTGTTGCATAAAACATTTGGTATCACCAATTAATGTCAGAGCTGCAGCTGGATGTGTTCAATAGTGGTCTAAGGACTGCTAAGGTGAAGGTCTGAGTATTTTAAGTATCAACTGCTCATCTCAAAGGTTTCACCAATATACTCTAGATCAATCTGAGTGAACATAATCAATACTGATTAAGTGGCCCATTATGAAATATTTTCTTCTACATGAAGTTTGTTGTCCTTATTTGGATTCTTGTAATACACACCCAGTTGTGTCTAGAGACCTGACAGGCAAGAGCTTGCTCAAGAGTAAGCTGACTGAGCATTCTGAATGTTATAAAATGGGCCCAACACTCTCATTTGAGTAAGATGATCGCCCATTTTAAGCTTTTCAGTCCTTAATTTAGATAAATGCAGATGAACAGAGAACAAATATCTGGTCAATGTCACACATTAGGTACTGGAAACCTGTGATCTGCTCTAGTACTGGTCCTGAAGTGACTGAGCTGCAGCTCCAGTTCAATTTGCACCTGCTTGGAGCTGTGCTAAGTGATACTGCAGCCACAGGGAGACTTAGGGGTTGTGCTGGTGCAGTTGTTCCAGATGGTGGCTATGTATAGCATGGAGAAAGTCTGACGTGGCATCTGGCTTGAGCTACTGAAACCCTAAATATGCTTCACCAAAAGCATCTGATATGAATAACATCTAAATTGAGGGGCTTATCAAAACACAGTATCAAATGATGGTCTAATCCTGTGGATATTCTCAATTACTGAAAAGTCAGGATACATCCTTGTCTGGGATGCTATATTGGAAAGTCCAGGATTCCTTTTGTAACCCCTGAGACTTGATAGCTCCAGGCAAAGAAGCTTTAAAATAGCAACTATAAATTTGCCAAAAGCATACTATTGCTAGATAGCTTTCCTTGAGTCTACAAAAGCAGTGATGACCTAACTTGTGGCTTGGCATCATTTCAGAGAACATGGCAGACAATGGGAGAAACTCTGCCAACACTAATATCACATTTCTAAGAACTATCCAAGCAATATTAGTTCAGATTAATTATATGGGATAAATGAAATTTTACTTAATAAGTACCATTTTCATGAAAGAAGCAGCAAATTAAAAATGAATTCTAGAAGCTATGTTGAATTTTAAAAAGTTCTTGCTGCTAAACTCTCCCCCTCCCTTCAACTGGAGTTGATGGCATCTCCCCAGAGTAAAACAAAATACATGTGGCTTGGTAGAGAGGGTATGAGTCTCATTCATGTGTGCAGAATTTTCACTTCAGACTAAATGGGTGCAGGAATTCCTGTCTCCTTCAGTCAAGCTATCCTAGATGTCACTCAGAAGGTCCTACATGAAGAAATATGTTTGTTAACAAAGACCTGCTCATAATATGTTTGTTAACAAAGACCTGCTCCTGTATCTGATGTGTGGACCTTTATGCACACCCCTTCTCCTCCCCTGGACTCACTTGGACTACACTGCATGTTGAAAGGCTTAGTTTTATTTCCTTTCTAATTCTAAGTTGTTTGGGTAAGAGTATCTTGTGTGGCATATTTGACTTCAGAGGCTTAGTCACTGCACTCTGTCACTAAAGGTTTTAAAGATTGTCCCTTAACAATGGGACAAAATTGAAGAAAGCCTTTGTGCTCATGAACCTAAAGAAAAAAATTGTCTTACGAAATGGGAGAATGACAAGATTAACACAATTAAAAAAAACAAACAAAAAACAAACCCAAAACCCCCCAAACCAAACCCAATGCAAATGCTTCAAAAGCAGGGATTTACCTACGTGTTTGTTCTCAGAAGTGAGAACTCAGAGTTCTGTTTCTCTTGATTATGAATTCTTTTGCACAAGCAGATATTTAAGATACACAAATTGGTGGACTAATCTGATGAAAATCTGAAACTTTGAAGAACTGAATAGCTCTCTAAAGACTGTTTGCAGGGGGTTAGTGTAATACATGGATTTTTCACTATAAATTTGAGAGACAAATTTTACTTCTTCGTCTGCAGTTAATGGCTTCCTGCCAGTGCTCGTGGTATTTCTGACATTTTTAAAATACCAATTATCTGAAGTAATGGTGACCCTCTGCCCTTCTGAAATTTTTAGCTTTGTACATAGGGAGTGAAGTTGAAAAGCAGATGGTGAAACTAGGAAACTGAATGCTGCTACTTGCCTGACTAGTGTTGTTTAACTCTAGAGTTATGAATTTTGAGAAGGTTAATTTATTTTGTGTTTCTTTTGTTGTTTTGGTTTTGGCTTTTTTTTTCTTTTTTTTGTTTTTTCTTTCCCCCTTCCTCTATGGACTCATCTGGAGTCTGTATTTTTGCTTAAAAAAAAAACCATGGAGAGCTGTAAATCAACAGAGTCCATGCTTTCTTAAAACATAAACAGTATATGGTGTGCTTCAGTTCCTGTAGAAGTCTCTTAAACTAACAAACCATTTGAGTCAATCATTATAAAAGCTTGAGGGAAGTGCCTGGCCTGCGCAGTCCTTCCGCTTTCCTGCAGAGCCATTTGTCTTTTAAAAATGGGATTTTGGCACCCAGGACACTTCTAGACAAGTAAACATGTTTTCTAGGAAAATGCTTATTCAATTATCCTTTCATTTGATGGCCTTCAAAATTATGTATCCACTTACTGTCAACTTTACATTGTTTTTACTTAGTGGAACAGTTCAAAGTAATTCAACACGTGAATAAGGATATAGATATGCACTTAGTCACATCCAGAATGGCTTTAGCCCTGAGATCACTCCACAATTACCTGGCTGAACATTCCCGGGTTTCTATCTCTGCATCTGGAACCAGATGGGCATGAGAGGATTTGAGGAGCACAGGGTAAGATGAGCGCAATCTTAATGACCTTGTCAATGCACTCTCACTCAGTGTGGGTCTCAAACAAGGATGGATCACTTTACTGAAGAACCTACAGGACACTGAAGGCTCAAAAGTCAGCCTGAAACCATTTTCTACACAAACTGTACTGTAGACCACACTGTACCCACCTCAGTCAGAACTCCAAGCTGCTTTTCCTTCCTGGTGAGCAAGACAGTGACTGTTTCAGGCTTTTGTATTACGGACAAAACTAACTTTGCCATGTAGCAAAAAACAGGAATAGCAAAGCAACATAAGCAATTTAAGGAGGAGTACTTAAGCTTTTGGGAATGCTCTATCCATCCAGATGAAGTGAACTGTCATCCTTCCCCTTACCGTATTTGTACAGAGATCTGTTCATCCACCATACCTTGTTATGGACTGGGTCTATCAACACTATGATATTGGCCTTAACAAAAACTAAACACACTGCCATGCTTTCCAGTAATGTCCACAAGGTATTTTCTTCTTCCTTTTTTCTTTTTTTTTTCCCAAATACTTGCCATTTTTATTTCTAAAATCTAAGCTTAGTTCCAGTTTTCCTTACCAGTAAAATGCTTTAAGGCTTTATGCTGGGAGATAACATTATAGTTTTGATAACACATTTATATGAGTAATAAGTAAATTCCCTAAATCAAGCTAAACAATAAAGGACAGGAGCTCTGCAACATTCATTCCCTCTTGAGGTACCTAAAGCCATACATGTTGACAAGTTCAGTCACTGTTTTCTTATGATTTCAGGTGAAACTGATTTTCTGCTGAGTTCATTGTAGCTCATTCCAGTGCTATAAACCTGAACAAAACCAGGGTCAGGTGCAACATCAGAAAATGATCAGTATGTGTCCTGACACTAAACAAAATATATCCAGTTACTCTTCTTGTAATTTTGTTTGTAAGTCCTGTTACATTGAAGTTCTTTTATATGTCACAGGACAGTGATTAAGTTCTGTAGACTTAAATTCACTAAACACACTGAATTTACTCTTCTCATTCCTAGTCATGGTTTTCAGACTTCAAATCATGCATGTAGATCCCACTTTCCAAGTAAAAATTTCTTTTTCTAAATTATTCAAACAGGTCTGGCAAGGACACTCTCCAAAGCAATATAATCTTGCATCTCAGGGGTTTGTTCTCTTGGTTGTAGTATCTTTTTGTTCACTGTTAATATACCATAACTCTGTTGATATTGAGGAGGACCCGAATGCCAAAGTAAGTTCATTTAAGAATAAGCCTCTAAATAGTCAGGTTCAAAAATTGAGTATATTTTTCACTTGTTAATACATTTAGATAATTTATTTTTTCCACTTTTCTTGGTTTTATAACAAAAAGAGTCTTGTGTTTAAATATAGAAGAACTTAGAAAGAACTAAGAGAAAACATATTGCTAATACCAGCTACAGGTATTTCATCACTCTATTAATTGTTCTGTGATGTTCTTGAGTTATGGAAAAGCAGATAAGATTAATACCACCTAATCATTACATCACATACTACTGTTACAGCTCAATAATGTTTTGAACTGTATGAGAGCAGTAAAACTTACTGCACGCTGTAGATGGGTTTCTGCTGAGTGTTTTACATCAAAAGATTTGTTACTTCCATTTGCAAATATATCTCTTAATGAAATAAATTTTTATAAACCTCATTTTGAAGATGAAAACATTGATCCAACACTATTCCTGAGTACTTACATGCTTCCTGGTTAGCCATCTAAATCCTTAATCTCCAGCTTTGTACTCAAGTTGCTGGAAAAGATCTTGTTCTGCTACTTTGCACTCTCAGCTTTTCCATCTTCCATTGCTGTTTCCAAACAGGTTCTGATATGACATTCACCCACTCATCCAGCAATTTTAGTTTCCTTTTGCTCTCACACAACTCCATTATTACAGTCTTTCATTATCCATTTCAACTTCAAATGCCTGGGAATTAATCTTTACAACCATATCCACTGCTTCTCTAACACAGGCTGATCTATTGTCGTGACTGAAATATGACTCAAACCTACCAGTCTCACTTCCACTACTGGATATTAAGTCTGAATCAGTGCCAGCTGGCAGTGGATGGGAAACCCCAATTACTTCACTGAATGAGTCTGGAAAATTATGATTTGCTCACATATTAAAATTTGTTGTATTCAAGTTAAGAATAATAGTGGCTCTCATGTTTATGCTATTTAATATTTCATACCATAGAAGTCCCAATTTGTTTCTTAGACTAATATGGCTACTGCCAACTTTAGGGGGAAAGGGAGAGATTTGTATCACTAAATTTGATTGAATCTGCTTTGGGATAGAGCAGACTGTCACCTTCTGGTTGCAAGGGGGAAGATGTCTTAGAAATAATAGCAGCTCTGGCTTAAATTCCTCTTATTGAAACAAATATCAACAAGTATACTCCAAGTTCCAAGTAGTTGGATCTTAGTCTTACATTTATGGAATTAGCAGGTCTTAGAAAATAACAAAATAATTTTCTTTAATGCTTTTGATACATAAGATATAAAAATAGTCCAAATGCCATACGTGGGATTGTAGGTGGGCCTAAAGGGAAAGGCAAGCAGACAGGTGGGGCGCACATGCCGCTCTGCAGACAGTGTTTTCTCACAGTTTCTTCATCTGCCTCCTGACACAACATCAGCCACAGTACTGGTACCCTCAGACGACAGTGCAGTTTTGTACCAGCAGAGTTAGGAAGACAGGCTATGTTTACTCTTTAATATGACACAGGCTCATAGGATAATTCAGGCTGGAGGGACCTCAGGAGATTCGTATTCCAAACTTTTGTTACAGGCAGGATCAGCTGTGAGATCAGACCAAATTGTATAAGCCTTTATCCAGTGTGGTCTTGAAACTCTTAAGGATGGAGACAGGCAGTACAGCCTTTCTTGGTAACCTCTCCCAGAGTTTGACTGTCTTGACAATTGTCCTAGTTCAGCAGGAGGGACCAGCTAACCCTGTGTGGGGTGATCAAAGCTGTGTATTCTACCCCCTCTGTTCATTCCCCAAGGACAATGGGCCATTAGCAGCAGCTGCCCAGGGAGTCATTGGCACCTTCACACCCAGCCTGAGGGGGCGGAGCTGCTAATGGGCCATCAACAGTTCAACACCCCCTGGCTCCCAGAGTTAATCACCCATTGTGTGAGTCCCCGCCCAGGGGGAGGGACTGGGTGCTCCCTGAGGGTACATAAGTGGTGGGTAAGAAGACCTCGGGAACCTCTTGTCGGATCCAGAGCAGCAGCAGGACCTCGACAGGAGGAGATCCCCGCTCTCGCCCAGACCACAGCCCTCGCCTGCACCAACAGGTTTTTCATTTCCTTTTGCTCTGGACTTGGGGGAGCCACAGGGGTCTCAGCACAAGGGCAAACAAACCCCCTTGGGTTTGTGCCCCAGGACACTGGGTTATACTGCTGGGGTTTTGTGACTGAAAGCAATTTCCCTTTGTGTCAGTGTATTTATTGTAATATTATTATTAAATTTTAGGTCTGACTTATAATCTCTCTCTCGTGGTGAGTTCATTTCCACAACAATGAAAAAAATAATTTTATTTTCCTTGTTCAAGTCTGTTTTCCGTGTTCCATTCAGAACATCTCCTGTTTCAGGTTATGCCTGTTGTGTGTGCTCTCACACTCTGCTGTGAAGAGACTGGATCTGTTTGCTTGATGCCCTTTGCAGGTATGGGCAGGCTACTACTAGGTGCCCCTGAAGCTGTCTCTTGTCCAGGCAGAACAAGCCTTGGACCCTCAGTATCCTCAGCGAGACAGGTGCTCCAGACTGAGCAGCTTGGTGTCCTCCACTGAACCTACTCCAGTTTGTTAACGTTGTTCTTGTATTGGGAGGCCACAAGTGGGTGCAGTATTTGAGATGTGGTCTAAGACATGCCAAGAAGAGAAGGAAAAATGGTTTCCTCAATGTCCTGGCTGTGCCCATGCTGACGCAGCCTGGGGTGCAGCTGGCCATCCATGTAGCAAGGACACACTGCTGGCTTATGCCCAGCTTGTCAAGGCCCCTGTCCCTTCCTGCAGAGCTCCTCCCAGTCAGGTAGGCACCAGCCTGTGTCCTTGCACCAGGCTGTCCTTCCTGTCCAGGGGCAGGACTTGGTGAATTTCAGTGGGTTTCTCCTGTTCCATTCCTCCAACCTCTCTAGGTTCATAGAGATGACAGCCCTAAATTCTACACTGTGATTGTATCAACAACTTCCCCCCAATTGGGTACATTTGGAAACTGGATAAAAGTGCAGTTAGGCCATTGATAAAGGTGTCAAGAAGGACAGGTAGCAGGAAAAGACTCAGAGTACTCAATGTGTTACTGGCTTAGAGATAAAGTATGACCTGTTAGCCCCTACCCTTATAAACTCCATGAATGAATTCTTAGATGGATGGTTGCCCATTCATCCAAACCATAATATTCTAACTTGGATACGAGATTATTATGCAGCACTGCACCAAAAGCCTTGGTCAAGTCAAGATAAATGATGTGCAGTGCTCTGCCTTTGTCCAGAAACTGAGATCCTGATCATAGGAGGCAACCAGGTAGGTCAGGCCTGACTCACCCTTATGCTTAATGACCTCCCCAAGGATCATTGAAGTGGGACATATTAGCCTGTAGTTCTTTGGGTTGACCTTTCACTTTTTTTTTTTAAGATCCATGTGACTTTTGCCTGTCTTTAGTCATCAAGTATCTCCTGGATCTCTGGAGGTACAGCTCTAGACAGTCCTTGAGAGTCCTTGACAGTCCTAGACAGAGCAAGGCCTTTTCAGGTAGTGCCCTTGCTCTGTCTTCCCTTCGGACACTTTCTTTGGATGAACAAAGTTCAGCTGGAACAGAGAACAGCATGTTGCTTTAGATTTCCCTCTTTAGCACAGTGGTAACCTTCCATCAAGCAGAGAGGAAACCCAAATTATGCTGCTGTCAGCACAGACAGCACAGATGGAATGGTGCCCTTTATTTGTGTGCCTACATGCACATAGGGGTAACATTTTGGAGGGAGGCTGTAGGACTAAGGAAAAGTAAAAGATCTGAGACTGGATTGGGGAGCTACTGCTGTACAGAGGGTAACAAAATTTCCCATTCTGAACTTCCCCTTCTGTAAAGACTTGAGAAACTTTTTTCAGTGACCTCTACAGAAAAATACATAATAAAACAAAAAAAGCCATCACAAAAAAAGCCCAAAAGAAAACAAAAACGCCCCTTTCAAACAATGCAAACAACCAACAAAATGAAAAATACCCCTACAAATAAAACCAAAGAAAAATAAAGACTCTAAATTTTTTTTTCATTTATTTATATTTGGTCAGAGCATTTGGCAGTATTTTTTCACACTTGAATAATTCAAAAATAACTCAACAGATTTTATTCAGACGTCCAACATTATCACTTTTGTGTTGAAGCTGAGTGTGGAAAATTGAAGCCCAAAGGAATTTGAATTATGAGCAATGAGAAAAGGGTTAGGGATGCAGGAGAGCAGCTGGATTTCTATCTACATCACAAAGAGCCTCACAGCTACAACTACTTTCCTATTCTAATTCCAGATAAACAAACCACATGGGTAACATAGGAAGGAGTTTTCAAAGTCACAAGGGAAAGAAGTCTACAAACAGCAAACATCAGACAGTGTTTTGTTTGCATGTAGCCAATCAGTTAGGGAAAGGGAATGAAATTTAAGTCTTTTGATGCAGTTGACTGAACAAGTGGATACAGAAAGTTTATATGATCTATGAGCTGTGGCAAAAGGTATCCTCTACATAACTGTATTTACCAAGGGCTGCTGAGAAAAGAGTTGAGGAAGTGGCATGGCATGAGTTGGGTCAGGAACAGTCCATGGAGCAGTGGCATGGATGATGCCATACTGAAGTCAAAATTTACCCTACAAAATACCAGATTGATCTCTGAGAAGGGAGTGGGAGGGAAAGCCAACTTGTCTCCGAGTATTCAGTGTAGGCTGAAACGTGCTACTTCACAAACATTCTGAATTCCCTGTGTGAAGAAAGAGGATGTCATGAACACAGGTAAGTGTGCCCAGTGATGGCAGAGTAAGCACTAATGTGTCTCTGTAAAAGCTGCTCTCCCTATTCCTGTGGTGGTCTCTCTATACCTAGCGGGCAGTACGTGGTCCTATTCAAGTTGTCTCTGATAACTAAAAACAGCTGCCTTCCCCTTCTGTCTTAGCAAATCTCAGACTTGCCATTGCTTTAAAAAGCTTCTTGTCAGCTGTCTGGATGAATTTGAAGGACAGCCTGGAAAGCTGAATTGGAGCATTTTCTGGAACAGCTTTGGCAGGAAGCCTCAGACAGCACCTCGGCTTAGTGTGATATGATCAGTTTTGTGTTTGGGTCCCAGAGACAGGCTAGACTGGATTTGCCCATTGAACAAAGCAGGAGTTGTGTCACTTCCACAGGAGCATTTTGAAAGTTCATCTTTTCTGCTAATGCAAACCAAAACTGTCAGCACTTTTTATGTAGAGACAGAAATGAAAATGATGTTATAAATAAAAGCACAAGAATCTACTGACTTGATCCAGTGAGACTGTTGTAAAGATGGACCATGGATTAGCATTCAGCTAAACCCAGAGGGCTGCTTTTAGCAACAGGAAGGCAGCAACTTCAGCTTACCCAAGTACTGCCTTTGAGGAAAGCAGTACAAATATCCAGGTCAGAAAAAGGGGATGAATCAAAAGATGGCATTTCTGTCCAAGTTCAGTGCAGTGGTTCAGTCTTCGAGTGTCCTTATTCAAAAATTTAGATGACTAATTTAAAATGTGATCCACGGGAAATTCTGTAGACTACACATCTGAATATATTTTTGAAACATTGCTGTGAATTTTTATAAGTGACATTTTACATAAACTTTTCTCTATAAATGCACATTAATGAAACACACACACACATAAACATAAAATGCAAAGAACATCCTCTCTTCCATAAAAATACTGCTTTCAAACTCAAACAAAATTGAAACATGTATTTCCATTTTGAAAAGAGCTTTTTATATAAGAAATAAAATAGCAACAAAGAAGAAAATGATTTAACTTTTTCCAGAGAAAATGTGTTTTCAAATGTGAAGACAGGAGTCAATGACTATAAATGTCACAACTCATTTCTACTTCTGTGCACTTTAGGCATTATTAAGAAAACAACATGCTAAATGCAGAGATAAAAATATAATTTGTCATGTCAAAACCCTGATGGTCCTGAAAAATTGTTTATTCCCTTTGCACAGTATCATTTTCAACATCAGTTACAGCTGTACCTTCTGAGGCTGCATTAGTGACAGGGAAATCGGAGACAATGTTTAGATCTACTGGGTCTGTCCTGGTCTAAGACAGCTCAATACTCAAGTGTCTGTCAATTTGGAATGGCCACAGCCCAGAAACAACTTGAATGCAACACGACCAGAGCACCTGTGTGATCCTCTGCTCTGTTATTCCATAACACTTAAGAAAGTTCTCAACTTATTAATGATAGTGTTCGTGTAAGCAATTAGTGCTGCATTTTGTACTTACTCTGTCTTCCTAGGCTGCCAGTCTCCATTGTCACATTACCAAAGTTGACCAGAACATAAATGTTATCATTTCTCTTATATGTTGAAAAAAGCTGAAGAGCAGCTTGATTAAAGGCCTATCATGTCTTGTGTCACTGGATTTGTGAAAGGTTTGATGTTATTATGTCAATCTCCCTGCCATGAGTGTGACTGACCACCTTTTGGATTAAAATTTCATGAATGCCAAGCTTCTTACAGCTTGGTTTTTTTCCATTGGAAGGAATTCAGGGCTCTAAAATTTCACCACCCTTCCAGAAATAGATTGTACAGAACCTGCATTAACTTGTTCAATATAATTTTTATTATTTCATATGGAATCATAATATCCAGAGTTAACTCTATTACTTGTTTGCTATCAAGGACAGTCCTTGAACATATTTTGTATACAGAGATCCAACAGTACTTTTCCAAGAACAAATATTTGCAGAGAAACATGGCATTTTCCCAGAGTTAACAGTGATTCACCAGGTCCAAACCTTTGGCTGAGGTAAATTAGTATAGTAGTAATAAAGGAAGTTATGCCATCTCTGTCAGCTGCAAATGTATCTCACTGCACAGCATTGAGAAATTTGCTAAAGACGTGGCCATTTTGTGACCTTGCTAATGGATCATGCAGTCTGCTGCTGACTTGCCTTTGTTATTCTTTCCTTTGTGGATTTACTTGAAAGCTTCAGCATCTGTGGGCCACAAACAGAAGACCAAAAGATTGAAGCAGCTCTGTTAGCTGTTTTGTGGATGATTGTCAGCCACAGCAGAACACTTTTCAAGAAATGTGCATTAAAATCATGAGGGTTTCCAATATGAAAACAATGACATGTTCTGGATCCACTCTCTTTCCAGAAATTAAACAGTAAGTTAAAAAATAAGCTGGTTCTCAAGTATTTTGGAATGACGACAGTTGAGGATTTTTGTGGTGAAAGCATAACCTTTGAAACTGTTATTTCACAAACAAATAGCAGACTCTGTCCTTCTTCACACAAACACAAAATCTGATTGCCTCTGTAAAAACTGTCCCCAAAGCATTTCCTTTGGCTGATGTGGAATGCTGAGTATTCATTAAATCAGACACAGAAAGACATTTTTTCAGCCTTTATGAACTTTTGAAGCTTTGGTGGCTACCAGCTGCTTATCTTGTGAACAGAATTTCCTGTTAGCATCCTTCCAGACTGTTTGTTCACTGAAAGTGCAACAAATGTCCACAAAACCAACACACTATGTTCCAATTTTTCAATACAATTGAGGAATCTCAGATGTTTTACACTTCCCAAATAGACTCCCTTTCTATTAATGAACGTACTGCTATGACCTTGCTCAGATCTCATTTAGTGCTAGTGGCTGTTTGTTGGATTGAAATTGTAAAGATGTTAAGGGACTGACTATAACCACTATGTTCCTGTAACATAAAATGCACTTCCAATAGCAGTGCTAACAATCATTTTAGGAAGGACTGAATAAACTGAATTGTTCAGAAATGACTCTTTTCTTGCACTGATTCTCAGGTTCTGAGTTGTCTGTTGCACTGACTCCCTTCAGGTGAGCTAATAAGCAATTCTTGGGGCTGACAAAATGAGGTGCCTCACAGTCTCTCTCCCAGGGAAAGCTGCATTGCCTCAGCTAATTCCAGTTACAGTATCAGTGAAGGATCTGTGAACTAAGCCATTCAGGTCATGAGACTTTTATTATAGAGTGTGTTCACAGGAGGGGAACTAAGATGGTGAAAGACCTTAAGGGCAAGATTTATGAGGAGCAGCTGAGGTGACCCGGTTTGTTCAGCTTGGAAAAGAGAAGGCTGAGGGTGCTCTCACCACAGTCTACAAGTTCCTCAAGGGGCAGCAGAGGGAGAGGTGGTGAGGCCCTCTCTTTGGTGGCCAGTGATAGGACACAAGGAAAGGGAATGAAGCTGCATCAGGGGAAGTGCAGACTGTGCAGCAGGAAAAGATTCTTCACTGAGATGATGATCTGTCACTGGAACAGGAGTCCCAGGAAAGGGATCATGGCACCAAGCCTTCTAGAGCTTAAGGAGTGGCTGGACAATGCTGTTAGTCATACAGTTCAGCATTATGTAGTCCTGCAAGGAGCAGAGTTGGACTCCATGATCCTTTTGGGTTCTTCCAACTCAAGATATACCATGAGTCTGTGATTTGTGCAAGAAAAGGTGGCAAATTTTCTGTGGTCCTGGTCTTAGAAACTCTCTTGTACAGCTTTCATTTCACCAGGAAATAGAAGATGGGAACATTTGCTTACTTCCTGTTTGCAGAAGATTGAATGGGTAGTACAATGATTTTTCCAGGATTCTCACCCCAAGATAAGGCTGGGTAAGCCTGGGCACAGGAAGAACCCAGGACAGACAGACAATATTCATGTGTGCATCTTCTCTAGTACTCCTAAAAGGATTTGCTATCAGATAATGCTCTAGAAGCACGGAATCACTGCTCAGCCTGGCAGGCAGCCTGGAAAGTTTGAATTAATTGAGAGCTGGTTTTGGCCCCACTTGCATGAGCTTAAAATAGAAAGCAAAAGCTGTAAGATTCAAACAGAGGGAAATTTGAAATCAGTAATGGCTATTTTTGTAGAACCTGAGGACAGAGTAAACATTCTACTCCTTCAAAAGTTCAGTCTAATTGTAAATAGTTGAAATGAGTATTTTCCCTCTGATAAAACTGGTCCTAATGTGATTCTACTTGATTTTTGGATTGGCAAAGATGCAGAAACATGCAGCTTTCTGGTAATGCCATTTCTACCAATTCCTGCTGCATGGAATGGTGCTGATCTACTCTTTCCAAGGGTCCTTGTCACCAAGATTAAATAGCTGGGTGGCTCCCCAGTTTGCTTTGGGGTGGGATGCATTAGTGCAGCAAACAGTGCTGCTCTGCTTGTTTCCAGGGAGGCAATCTGAAAGCCAAGCATATGTGTTTGTCACCACAATTTCAAGAGGGATATGCAAGCCACATACATTCAAAGAGGGGACCAAACACATGACAAATCATTTATTTTGCTTAAGACACTATTGGAGAGTGTTCACACTGTGCAGAAAGCCAAGAGTCTTGGAAGACCACCCACCATTCTGGACATGGAACTACATTGCCTTGAACTCCTTTGACAGCAGTGGGTGATATTTGTCACACTCAAGTTTGTGGTGCTCTGTGATTCCATCTAAAAGGCAGGAGCCAATTGGGAAGCCATGAGAATTATGCACTACAGAGCTTTCCAGTGATTGAAGGAAGTTATCCTCCTGCCAGCCCTGCTACGTTTAAAGTATCAAGAGAAACAACTTTGTGCAAGGAAACAAAGAACTCTGTGAGCATTTGAAGTTACTGTAACAAGTGGAAGTTTGTTTTCCAGATCCCTGTAGCTGATGTTCAGTGTGTACCACACACATGTTGTGCTGCTTGTGCACACAGTAACTGCCAGGCCTGTGTGCAGTAAAATCAGGCCATCCAACATCTGTGCAGCACATCTGGTCTCGTTTATGTGAGCCGCTGACTTGCTATGTACCTGTGCCATAAGAGAAACATTCTTAACATGCCCTTAATAACTATTTGCCTCCTGACTTGACTCACTATCTACAGGTGTGTCCAAAGCTTTTCCTAAACTCAAAGCATTCAGGATGCTCATGTGAGCACTTTCTTGTATCCCTGAGGTGCAAGCTTACATTGTAACATTTCCCTTGATGCCGTGAGTGACCCTTCCCCCCAAAAACAGGACTCTGAGCCACGTTAGTGCAGGGTAAGATAAAAGTAAAGGTCCTTTAATAACACAGGGCCTACAGCCCACAGGAATACAGGATGACATGCATGTGTCTCAGTTCTTGTTTCCATGGCTTTTATAATAAGATCCCTCCAATCATTGCTTTACACATTCCTCAGTCCAGCCCCAGTCCCACCCCTGGTCCAACCCCCTGGAATTGGGTCTGGGGTCGTCAAGACCCTCTGTCTTCATCAGCTCTTCTTCCTCAAGCACACAAAGGTCTCTTGGAGTTCATCCAATTTTGGCTTTTGGGTCACTCTGACCTGTGTTTATGTTTCATTCTGTGGGCCTTCTGATATCCCTCAGCTCTACCTTGGAAAGGAGTCTAAACAAGATTAATTAACTAAAGGAATTTGAGCTCCTGTTCTGGGACAGGGGTAGTGATAGAAAGGCATTAAACTTAAACTGTTAGAAATATTAACCCTCTAAAAATCTACAACTACTGTGTTCCTAAAATCTACAAAATGTGAAAATCAGAACAAAAACCCTTTTGGCATCACCCTAAAGTGGAACAAAACTGGAGTCCCTCTAGAAGTTAATGCATGCAAGCTTTTCATGTGAGATCTCTGTTGTCACTGTTGGATAAAACTGGCCAATAGGAACAAAACTGGATGGGAGGAGGGAGAGGAGTTTATATTTTGCGTTTCTGCTTGCAAACATTTTATTTTCCATACAAACCTTGATTCATATAGAAAATCAACAGTGGCACTGTCAATACTGTTGTGTAACCTGGAGTCCACAAAGCTCTTTGTCTTGTCAGCAAATAGCAAATACAGAAAACATGAATTCTCCACAATTGTCATTCTCCCTAAGATTGAGAAAATAAATCCAAAGTAATTTAAAATGCCTTTTCATTGACATTAGTGATTGTTAATGTTTCAGGGGATATCAGCTTATTCACACATATATTTACACCTTTCTCTAAGGATGCTGCATTCCTGTGTGCATTGGGAACCAAATTTGTTTGGCCTCACAAATTCAAGAGGGATATGCAAATCACACACAGTCTCACTTGCAACTTATTGCATGGACTGCCAGTAAATTTTCCTTATTTGTAGCTGAAACATTTTAAGTTAGCTGCTTTATAAATATAACAGAATCCACATGAGCACTAGCTTGAAGGTGGTGGCTCTGTATTCCCACTCTTTAAGTTTGAAAAGATCAAATGTGTACAATGTTTCCCATGTGAAGGGGATAGCCAGCCTTTCCTAAGGATGCTTTCCTTTCATTGGGTGCGTGGCAGTATTTTGGATTATAAGAATTGTTTCATTGTGTTCATTAGCATTTCAAAAGCATTTACCTTGGCTGGAGCTCTGTAAAAGATTGCTGTGAACTGCATTGCTGTATGTCCATAGGCACTACTGAATACAATAAGAAATACGATATATTTACATTTTCATGAGAGTTTCCTGAGTTAAAAGAATGTGCTGACTACTTTGAAGTTGAGAGCAAGTTCTATTTCTTCTCTTCCTCAGCCTGAGTGTTGGTATGTGCAGCATAGCTGTAGTGTCACAGGGTAGGCAAAGTCATCGTTCTAAGCATTCCTGTGTTTCCCAAGATGTGAAGGCAGGTGTGGGTCAAAAGCTGAATCTGAATGCTTGTCTGGTGACTCTCACACCTTATCTGTGCCTGTGAGCCAGAGGGAACAGCTCTGGTATCCCCTTTCAATTCACAGCTTCATCTACCCCTGATTGAAGAAGCATAAGAGGGACAGGTTCTAGATTTCTTTTCACTCCAAAGTATGGAACAACATTTAACACATCGGATTTTGCATAACTTGTGAAAGTGAACAGAAAGGTAGCTACAAACAGTTATTAAAGCTGCACAACTTAAATGTGGATCCTGCATTCTCCCATTCTACAACATAAATCCCTGCTGAACAGTATCAGAAGCTCATGATCAGGCAAAAGTAAAGACAAGTCTTGTAGGAAGGATAAGACTGGTAGGAAGAGAAGGGAGGCTTATTAACAGTCAGACTTTCCAGTGCTCCAGTAGAAAGCTGGGGGACATGCTCATTGAGGTTCTCAATGAATTAAAACACACAAGGAAGGAGTGTAGAAGAACCAGGAACAAAGAAAGGCAACGAAATTGAGCATGTCTCTGGGTCAAGAACAGAGGAGGAGGGTACACTGAGTCTGTAAGAACTGCCTGACAAGGAGGACATAGCAGATGAGGTATTCTAAAATGACCAGGAAAGGTCTCTTAATTTTATACTCTCATCCTTAAGTGTTTTTCAACCCTCTAGATGTCAACAATGTGGCAACATTTCAGAAAAACCCTAGATTGTGTTGGTGATAATTTCATGGCACAGAAATGGCACAGACTCAACCACAGACAATGCTCCACCAGACATATTGCTCACAAATTGTGAAGAGCTAGTGGAGAAGGCTGCCATGGTTGGCAGCTTGGGTTGCAGTAGCCACATGATGATTGAACTCAGGATATGAAGGAAGGCTGGGAAGGAAAGCAGCAGGATTAGGATTTTTGCATTTCAGGAGAGCAATTTTGACTTATTTTTAGAGAATTGCTAGGCAGAGTGCCCTGGAAAGCAGCCATGAAGGGGAAAGGTGCCCAGGAAAACTGGCTAATTTTTAAAGAAAGCTTTTTGAGAGCTTAGGAACAAACCATCCTGTTTTACAGGAAGCCTGGGAATTCTGGCAAAAGGCCTGTTTGGCTAATTCAGGAGTTTCTCAATGAACTAAAACACACAAGGAAGGAGTGTCCAAGAAGCAGTAACAAAGAAAGGCAATGAAATAAAGTATAAGAATATTGCTGAGCAATGTTTTAAGACAAGTGTTGCAGAGACAAAATCAGGATGGTCAAAACAGAAGGTGGACCTGGAACTAAAACTGGCCAGGGACGAAAAGGGCAATAAGAGATGGTACAGGAGTGTTAACTGGAAAAAGAAGCTCAGAGAAAAGGTAAGTCAGTAGATGAATGAGGAGATGGTCTAGTAACAAAAATGGAAAGGACTGAAGCACTAAAGTCATTTTTTGCTTCTGTCTCCACAGCCAAAACATGTTTCCAGAGCCCTGTGTGTCCCAACACATATTTAGAAGGAGGTGATGAGTAGGGAAACACAACACATTGGAGAAAGTATTCGGTCTGTGGGAGAAGGTGGGTGTGGACAGAGATGGTTGGTGTGATTGTGAGGCCTCTGTCCATGGAATATAGTGAGAATCAAGAGAAGCAGCTGAGCATATCCTCTGGACATTTTCAAGCCCCCAGAGGACAAGAAGGTAATTAGGACTAGTCAAAACAGATTTCCAAAGAGTAAATTATCCCTTGCTAACCAGATTGTCTTCTCTGACAGAATGACTGGCTATGTAGTCATGGGGATAGTGGTGGGTATAATATAACTGACTTTAGTAAAGCATTTGACATCCCCTTCTACAGTATCTCAAATCTTACCCAGCAGCTGACAAAGTCTGGGCTTGAGTACGGTAGAAATAAGGGCTCAAAGGGTAGAAATCAATGGCTTGACATCTGACTGGTAATTAGTGAAGTTCCTCAGAGGATAACTCTACAATCCATCTTATCCAATGCTTCATTCACAGTCTTGATGATGAGGCAGCACACAGCCTCCACAACTTTGTAGATTAGGTGGGAGTTACTGATACCTCAGAGTGCCAGCTGTGTGCTCCCATCATGACTAAAGCCAAAGGCCAAGGATTACCTTCGGGGGAACATGGCTAGCAGATCAAGGTAGGTTATTCCTTGACTTAATCTGCTGATGAGGAAGCCATAGTTGGGCTGTGTCTGGCTCTGGGACATCCTTCAAGAGAGAGGTTAAAACCTGGAGATCATCCTGCATCAAGGGATGTAGAACACATAAGCTATGAAGTAAAACTGAGGAAGCTGGGCTTGTTTAGTCTCGTGAAGAAGAGACACCAGGGAGATTGAACAGCCTGTGACTACACAGAGTGAAGTTATGAAGATGACAAAGCAGACTCCTCTTTATAGTAGCAAGCACAAAACAGACAAGAGTAAGGGATACATGTTGGGATCTGGGAGATTCAAATAAGACATTAGGAAAATGCTATTCACCAAGATGGTATTGCAGCACTGGAAGAAGCTATGAGAGATGCTATGGAGTCTCCAGCTTTGAAAGTTTCCACAACTCATCCAGGTGAAGCCATGAGAGGCCTTATTAGCATTAATTGTTGCCCCGTTTTAAGTAGGAAACTGGAATATAAAACTACCAAGACTTCCTCAAAACAGCTCTTGTAAAACGCTATGATATATCTCCAGTTTGTGCTGAAATCTTGCATTTCAAGAAGCCTACTTTGCTCAGGTGCTGTATATAAGTGAAGGATATACAATTCAGATTATCAGAGAAAATTTCTTGGGAAGGAAGCAATTTCCATTTATGGCCTTTCCCCCCCTCTATCTCAAAGAAAATACTTTTTAGAGTTGTTTCATTGGAGAGAGAAGAAATACTTTATTCAGGCTTTTCATCTGGAAAGGTCTCAGTAACCAATAAAACTGGATTGCACATAAATCCAGAAAATGATAACTAAGCAATCAAATGGAAAGCAACTTGAAGTCAAACTGCTGACATGTGTTTTTGTTTACAATATAAACTCTAGTATATCCCAGTAAAAATCGTCTTGCTCAGCCTTTGTATCATAATGGTGCAGGAGCTTGCAGTATATTCTTCCCATGGTTCCATAGAGCCCAACTACCCTGTGTGAACTCAACATTGCTGCTATTTACTGAGTAATTAAAGTAAATCTTGTTCTACCTTCAGCAGAAGGCTGAAAGAAGTGGAGGCAAATCTTCAGCATCTTTCATTCATTGCATGGCATTAAGAATGAGATGTACCAGCTTCAAGTGTTTTGCATTTTGTGTTGAAAGCAGCTTTTCAAATGTCAGTGGTTCCAGGGAACAGGAGAAGACAGCCTTCCTCTAATCTTCCTGTTTCTTTATCTGG
Source organism: Pithys albifrons albifrons (assembly GCF_047495875.1). Lineage (NCBI taxonomy): Eukaryota > Metazoa > Chordata > Aves > Passeriformes > Thamnophilidae > Pithys > Pithys albifrons. The sequence goes on along the minus strand of NC_092461.1, from coordinate 100,046,794 downwards.
CTGAGGCATCTAGTGGCTCTTGTGACTAAATTGCTTCATGTCTGTAAATACATTGCTGGCTGCAGTGTAGCTCCTTCATGATAATTGAGCAAAACACGTTTGCTTGAGACCAGAGAGCTGGGGTCAATACAAATTGGCATCTATGAATCTGACAGGTCAGAAGTAAAACCATATGCCCCCTCACAGAAGTCTACACTGAGGAAGTCTAGACTGTAAGGTCATACTGTGGACTGCTCATCACAGCTCCTCCAGAAAGTGCTTGAGACTTTGACCATTTTGGAACTTATGATGTTCCAGAGACACTTGGAAAGTAGTGCCTGCAGAAAGTTAAAATTTTTTGGTCAAACAGGTGGCTTGTCCCGTAGCTTTATGTCAGACCTACCAACAGTGGGACCTCTTTTAATGATTTTGGTGAGAAAAGATGATGCCATCCTTGTTCCATTGGAAAGTTATCAGCTTTTAAACTTATTAAATAGAAACTGGAGTTGCTGTTTGCATAGTCTGAATGGTTGTTGCTAAAATGAACTGATCTGCACTGGCACAGACTGGCAGCGTGGTAACATCAGCAGCCTGTGCCTGTCACCAAGGCTGTTACTGGTCCCTAAACAAATATGAGCTGCTGGGCAAGCAAAAGCAGCATCTGCCTCTGCTACATGAAGTCATTCAGTTACACCGGTCAATAACCTGTGGCTGATAAAACAGGGAATGTCTGATATTTTGTGCTGGAGTACAGTCAATTATCAGCTTCTGCATCTTCACAAACCCCACTGGCTTTTATCTTTTTCTGTCTGAAGTTTTCCAGTAAAGCTTGAACCATTTTGTGTGTGTAAATGTTTGATTTATGCACTGCAACAACCTTGATCCTACCATATGTCAGGACTTCCCATATGTTCTTTCATTTTTATCATCCACAAAATTTACCCAGTAAAGGCAAAACGTGGCTACAGACCCTCTGTCATCAGCTACAAACAGCTGGTAATGCACATTACAAGACTTATTTAAAGCTCAAGTACTCTCACCCATCCTCTCAATAACTAAACTTGGCATGTAAAAAATAAAAATATCAATGTAGTGTAGCATTTCAAAGAAGCATTCAGGAAGCAGACAGCATGTCTTGTTCCAACATGGAGAACCCTGTGACTGAATGCATGGCCCATGCTCTGAGAATGTGCCCATCTCTGGTATGAAAAGACAGGTCTTCTAGGTGTGGTCACATAATTCCCCATACAGCTGCTCACATTTGCTTTTGCTGGTCTGAAACAGCAGGTCCTTTCTGTGGGGATGTACTGTGAGCATTTCAGTTTCAGATAAATCTCTAGAATTGGCTCATTTGGAAGCAGAGATGAATTTTCACACACAGGAGAGATATCAACAACTCTATGGACTGGTGGTTAGTTGAGGAATAATGGGTTTTAGTCAGAAGTATTACCTGACTCTCTTTTTCTGGGAGAGCCACTTCAATCTCAACATTTACAAATATTTTTAGTTTTAGCCACCTCGAATGTAGTTGCTTAATTTGACTCTTCACAATCAGCTTGCTCTTGATACAAATAGTTCAGTAAGAGACAGCTTTAAATCCAGTGACTCCAAGTTGAAGGAATAAAGGGGCTATATAGGACTGGAGATGCTGTCAATTTATGCATGTTTAAACTCTTTTTCATGCTCACTTCATTCACTATAGATCACCAGAACACCTTGTTACAATCAGTTCCTGCTCTAGAGAGCCTTCATTTTGAGAGGCTGGGAAAGGACAGGCAAGGTATACAAATAAGTATATAAGCAGTAGGAAGGCTGTAGAAAGAAGAGCAAGTGATCCTATAAATTTATCCCTTGTGATGCCGTGAATGACCCTTCCCCCCAAAAACAGGACTTCGAGCCACGTTAGTGTAGGGTAAGATAAAAAGTAAAGGTCCTTTAATAACACAGGGCCTACAGCCCACAGGAATACAGGATGACATGCATGTGTCTTAGTTCTTGTTTCCATGGCTTTTATAATAAGATCCCTCCAATCATTGCTTTACACATTTCTCAGTCCAGCCCCAGTCCCACCCCTGGTCCAACCCCCTGGAATTGGGTCTGGGGTCGTCAGGACCCTCTGTCTTCATCAGCTCTTCTTCCTCAGGCACACAAAGGTCTCTTGGAGCTTATCCAATTCTGGCTTTTGGGTCACTCTGACCTATGTTTATGTTTCATTCTGTAGGCCTTCTGATATCCTTCAGCTCTTTACCTTGGAAAGGAGTCTAAACAAGATTAATTAACTAAAGGAATTTGAGCTCCCTGTTCTGGGACAGGGGTAGTGATAGAAAGGCATTAAACTGTTAGAAATATTAACCCTCTAAAAATCTACAACTACTGTGTTCCTAAAATCTACAAAATGTGAAAATCAGAACAAAAACCCTTTCGGCATCAAGTCCCCCCTTTAGAAACAGACAAAACTCAAAATTTTTGTCTGGATTCTACTACTTAAACTTAGCATTACACTAAAAAGATAAACAAAAACTATAGTATTAAATTTTACAGCTAACTATAATGCAAAACACTAATGATAAACATAACTAAAGAGTTGGTTAGGTTCAGTAACCATGAAGTTGGTTTGTGGAAACTTTGCAAAAGTTACTTGATTTGTAGTACCACATGAGACAAACTCTGGACTTTTCTGAAGTTGCAATAGCATCTGAGATCTGATTTTGGAAAATTTCAATGACAGTGTTTTTTCAATTGACTTACTTTTAGAGATGGAATCTCCAGGTCTTTGGAATTTCATAGGATTTTCCAAAGTTTGTTTCACTCATCAATATGCCAATTAGGGCCAATTGCTTTTCTCATGAATTGCTGGTATTTGAATACAAATACAGCAGTCAGTTTTTGAAGGATTTTAGATATGTGACTAGGGTTACATGCAAGTTTTGATTTTAAATTTCAGCTAAATTCATAATGCAAATTTAGCAATTTTTTGGCGTTTTGGCTAAAGCCAAATGCAATTACAAATTTTAGTTCCAAACTTAATTCATGGTTAGTAGCAATGCAAACAATACATACAAAAAGTAATTTAAGAAAGTAATAGTCTCTGTTGCCCTTGTTCTAGGGGCAGAGGACTTCTGTCCTGCAGTAAGTCCAGGAAACCTGCTATGCAAAGAAAGCAGTCTATTTTGTCTTCTAGGATGACATCAGGTTGTTAATCTTTGAAGTGGTCCTGGAGTCTGTATCACAGGGGTACAGTTTTGTCTTTCACTGTGGTGTAATTAGTTGACAGTACTTGAGATGACTCTAGTCAGCATGCAGATGTCAATGTCCCATCTTTCAACAGTTCTCAGTTTGGAACAGGAATGTCCAATTTCATGGGTTTTTGGAGTTTCTGCAAAGTAAAAGGAAATCTAGACCATTTAATAATTTTGCAAACTAACTTTTCTTATGTGAATATGAAGAATCAATGAAACAGTTGTTTCTCTGCCTTAGCTATAGGCAAGGCTTGGGTATGTAAGATGTCTTATGTCTCTCGTATCTATTCACAAATTTTGCTAATTTGAGTTTTAGAAGTGTGCAATTTTGCAAATCCCAGGCAATTTTTACAGGAATCTCGAATTTCAGAATTCTCGCATTTTGACAATACAAAAAGCAGATTCAGCTTTTATAACATGAAGGGGTTGACTGCTAGCCATGAATGCACGGGCCCATCAGGAGCTTTCTACTACCAAGCTGTGTCTGGAGTTTCTGCAACACCAAACATCATCTTGGCACTACTAATTGCTCCTCACAGCGTGCTTGCATCCTCTGAGTGTATTTCAGGCCCTATCGAGGTCAGACCATCCTGCCACAGCCTGCCTTGACCACAGTCAGTCCTCTCCACCTCACGGAGTAGCTGTGCAGGAGCTTCTTGCCTCCGTGTATAAAAGCATTTTCACTGCTAAATTGTATGTGTTAGCATGTTAAATAACAATGGCATCTTCACATATTGTGAGCCATAATGCAGGTTTCTAAAAGATCGTTTTGCTGAAAGAAATCCAAGAGACATAAGAGCATGAAAAAGTTTTCAGAACAAGACTGAAATTCACTTAATTAGGCTAAAATAGGGTACAAGCATCACTTAGATGGCTTAAACAAGCTATTTAGCTAGGATGTTACCAGTTCATTTCAAAGATTGCAGGCTTAGATGTAACTCAATGTTCATGAGACAGTCTACTAAATCAGTTCTTTAATTCTTCAGCTGCACCATTGTGACTAGCTGCTTGCTTTCTTGTCTTGTAACACAGGACACACAGAACTTGTTTCGCTTCTCTTTTGCGAGGCTCAGTGCTTCACACACTGTAACAGACACTAGATGATAAGACGTTAGAGACAAACTCAAAACAAACAAATTTGAAGTTACAATCATACAACCTCCGTGTAGAACTTTCAAACCAGGTTTAGAGAAATTTTTTTTACATGTAACAGCAATTAAAGAGAAGACACAGTTGTTCTACACAAAGCTTGCACAATGATGTTTTCATCAACTTTGCTCTCAGATTGGATTCTTGAGAGGCATGTCCTTCAGGTCTGGTGGTGACAGACTTCTTGGTTGTCTGCAAATAATCATATTCTCACAGCAGATGGTTAGTTCACAATAAAGACAAAAATACATAGGTGGCAACTATTGATTGATCTTGCACCAGTATGATACTGGTCCTAGTTTTTAGCAGCCTCAGAGCTATGCTGAGACAGACATGCTACAAGCTGGAGCAGCTCAGAGCAAACTCAGAACACAGAGACTACCACAGAAAGCTGTGGTTTTGCTTTGCCAGTCTGTCTCGGTGTATCAGGTGTTGAGGCTTCTCTAAAATTGGAAAGGAGAAAATTGCAAACACAGACAGAATCTTTAAGCTTAAGATAGAGATTCCTTAAACTTAAATTAGTGCTTTAACATTCATCTCAGTTGGAAAGAACTGAGTTTGTTCAGGCAGCTTGTAACACAGTGACACTATCACTCTTTTGCTCCCCCCTTTTCGGTCTTGATGGCGGGGTAGAGGGAAAATGCTGGAAATGCTCTTGGGGGTAGAGGAACTCACCCCCCCTTTTCCTGCAATTAGAAATTTTGCACACTTGGGCAAGGCAGTTGAGATGATCAGGCTGCCTGCCTGCTTGCTGGGGAGTCCTGTATTCCAGGACAAGGTGTTTAAATTCTCTGCTTGCTCACCGAGGCAGGTAGGGATTGTTAGTGACAGGGATAGAAAGGAAAGGGTCACACACGGCCCTCCCGCTGTCGGTCTGGGCAAGGTCTCAGCTGTAGGTGCTGACCCTGGGTCTATGCTGGCCTCTGCTATTGCTGTAGCACTGGCTTTGAGCACAGCTTCTTTGGTCCTTTTTGTCGGGGCCATGCTGGCTCTTAAGGGAACGGTCCCGTCCCTGATGGCCCTTGGGCTGGCCTCTGTTGCTTTAGAAACCCAGGGGTCCAGAGCCGCTGCCGGTGTTGCCCCCGGCTCTGGGCCTGCCGTGCAGTGCCGCCCACCCGGCTCTTTGCCGGCTTCACTCGCTGCTCCAAGGGAAGCAACGCTGACAGGAGTTAGTTCTACGGTCCCAGGGGTGGAACTCCCCGGGATCGGGGGTCCTGGACAGTGTTCTAGTCCTTTTCTTCCCCAAAAGCTACTCATGCTTTGTTTACAAGGAGTTTCAATAGCAACATTCTCTGCTCCATTTCTAGTGAGGGAGCACAAGGAAAACTTTCCTTTCCTTGCTTTCCCAGGAGAAGGCAAAGATGAAGATGCCTTCCTCCCTCTGGGTCCACTTTGGCCCAGCTTTGCTCTTAACTCTCCATTATAAAGATGACACAAAGCCTCCTCTCCAACCGCAGACAAAAGGCAAACTAGCACTGATTTTTCTCTCTCTCCACCACGAACAAGGGAAGGGAAAGCAGGAAGGAGACCATGTCTCTCTGCTCCTGTGCCTTTTGCAATCTCGGTGTCAGAAGCGGCTCTCTCCACCCTGCCTCTCTGCAGAGCACACACTGGCTGCCGGGCAGGGGCAGAGCTGGCCACGTCGCCTGTCCCTGCCTTTGCATGGTCACGAACGGCAGAGGCGAGAGATGGAGGAAGGGACGGTGCTGGCTCCCCCTTCCCGCTATTCCCTGCGGTCTCTGCTAAAGCCCCCTTCGCCCTCCTTTCTGCCACCGCAGCTGCTGAAGGGTCAGCAAAGCCAGTGCCTGCTCTGTTCTCAGCAGCGGGAGAGCCCAGCACGGAGGACCAGCCCACGGCCAAGCGAGACTGATCTTGCTCTTGCTGCAGCTGCCTTTCCGTCACAAGCACCTCCTTTCCACTGGTACGTTCAGGACCTTTTGCTGCTCTAGCTGCCCAAGGAAACGCTGCGTTTGCCTGGCCAGCAAGCCCTGCTTGTTCATCTCCCGGTCCCGGGAATGTGTGTGCTGCCTTCCCCGTACGCGCTCTATCTGCGTGCTTGGCTACTGCCCTTCTGCAGGCACTCTCACAGCTGCTGGCTCTGCCGATGTCCAAGGCCAACCCTGCTGTGCCTGGCCCCTCTCTGCTGGCTCTGCTCGCCACTCCAGGTGGAGCGATGCTGGCAGAGGTCAATTTCACGGCTCTGGTGGAACCTGCTCCTGGCTGTCCTGGGACAGCTGCTATGCCAAGCTTTGCTTCTCCAGGGGGTTCTGCTTGCGCTGCATGTGCGCTTGTCTCAGCGTCCCCGGGAGCAGCCTCAGTGTATCCCCGCACCTGCGGGACAACCTCAGTGCATCCCTGTATCCGCCGGGACAGCCTCCTGGGGGGCTCTGGGGGTCCCGGCCCGTTTCCGGAGTTTTCTCCTTCCCAGGAGCTGCTGGACTTCTGGTTACTCATTTGTTTACAGGGGGTCTCTATGGCAACTCTCCCTGCTCCCTTTCCGATAGGGGAACACAGAGAAAACACCTTCCTCTTTGCCTCCTCAGGAGGTGGCAAAGGTACTTTCTTTCTCAAGGGAACGGAAACATTCCCTCTCTCTCCCTTTGGGAACACAGACCTTTCATGGTCTTTAAAAGAAAAGTAAGTTAGAAAGTTGAGATTATTGCTTTTGTTAATCTCCCAGGCTAAGACTAGCCTTGAATCCATGCAGCTGTGCCACAGCCACGCTTGTCTTGGCTTCTCCCAGCCCAGCTCCCTGAGCTCAGAGACAGCCGCTCCATCCCAGAAACTCAGCTTTGCCTTAGCCTTTTCACCAGGCTGGCTCCAGCTTATCTTTGCTTTTTGTTCTTCACTACAGAGGTGCTGATATAAATCCTCTTTTTCAACAACAGACAAGATGCAAACCACTGCTTCATTAAAACACGAAACTGACAGCTCTCTCACACAGCTATGAATGGGGGAAGGGAAGGCAGGAAGGAGATTGTTCTCTACAATCCTGGTGTTATCTTCTGCTTTGGTCTCCCTGTTCTTCTGTACCGGACAAGCTGGCTGCCGAACAACGGCAGTGTCTGCTGCTCTTCCCTCGCTTGTCTCTGCCTCTGCATAGCTGGAAACGCCAGAGGTGGGGAAAGGGGGAAGGGAGGGTACTGCCTCCCTTTGTACAGCTCGGGCCGACTGATGGGAAGAGGGAAATGAGCCTGCTGCTTCCTGCCCCACGCTGCTCTCTGCAGTCCTTGCAACATTCCTTTTGGCCACCCTTTTCAGGGCTGCCTTATCAGTGACTGTGCTTGCCAGAGCAACCTCGGGAAAGCTACCGGTGCCTCCCTGCTCTGTATATTTGATCTCTTCCCACCGTTTCTCTTTTCGTAACACTTGCCTTCTCAAAGATGTTTCAGGGCTTGTTAGATGCTTCCATTTCTGCAAAACCAAAGCTAGAGGGGACTCCACTGGAGTCTCCTCTTCCATGGATTGCATACAACCCATGCTGACAAGTTACAGGCAAGGGAAAAAAACTTTTCAGCACCCAGATTTGAACTGCTGGCCTCAGGAATACCAAGCAAGCTCACTCCTCCAAGTGCTATGTTACCGCTTCAGGCTAAGACAGAGTGATGTAATCCCAGAGAGATATTCCTCTCCTTTCCAGCTGCATTCAGCTAACATGAAACCCCTGAGCACTCTGCTTTGCCCTTCCCGAAGCAACAAGGGACCAAACCGTCCCTCACCCAGGCAAAACACCCATTTGCCCACCAGGCTGAGAAACTGACTGGCCAGATCAGCTATACCTCCCAGCCCAACGTATTCCCAGTTCCAGGGAAAAACCTTCCCTTAGTTTGCTAGCAAAAATACCCAAAGGAACTGCTCCTTTTATCTCACCCAGTTGTTAGGAGTTTCAAAGGTCACTGAAGGAATCCTCCAAAATGTGCCGGCAGTAGAGAATTCCCGCAGGATGAAACTTCTTGCTCTGGAGTCCCTCGTGGTTCCAGGGTGCTGGATTCTCTGATTCCACCTTTCGCTCGCCAAACTGATGCCGTGAATGACCCTTCCCCCCAAAAACAGGACTTCGAGCCACGTTAGTGTAGGGTAAGATAAAAAGTAAAGGTCCTTTAATAACACAGGGCCTACAGCCCACAGGAATACAGGATGACATGCATGTGTCTTAGTTCTTGTTTCCATGGCTTTTATAATAAGATCCCTCCAATCATTGCTTTACACATTTCTCAGTCCAGCCCCAGTCCCACCCCTGGTCCAACCCCCTGGAATTGGGTCTGGGGTCGTCAGGACCCTCTGTCTTCATCAGCTCTTCTTCCTCAGGCACACAAAGGTCTCTTGGAGCTTATCCAATTCTGGCTTTTGGGTCACTCTGACCTATGTTTATGTTTCATTCTGTAGGCCTTCTGATATCCTTCAGCTCTTTACCTTGGAAAGGAGTCTAAACAAGATTAATTAACTAAAGGAATTTGAGCTCCCTGTTCTGGGACAGGGGTAGTGATAGAAAGGCATTAAACTGTTAGAAATATTAACCCTCTAAAAATCTACAACTACTGTGTTCCTAAAATCTACAAAATGTGAAAATCAGAACAAAAACCCTTTCGGCATCACTTGCAATGAGCCCCCATGTTTTCCCACAGTCAGCTTCCCAGATGGCAGTGGTGTCAACAGATGCCAACAACAGAGAGGTCTCAGGAATATTTGCCCCAGTTAGATAAATTTGAGGTGGGTATCCATCTTGTCCTTTCTCTGCTTTCACTCTGAGGTAACACTTGCACTTTTAGAAGAGTTTTAATTAAAAGACTGTTTGCAGAAGTACTAATGCAGGCGCTCCTCAAGTGGCCTGACATGACTCAGCTTGAATCTGAAAGCAGAGCTGTGGTATCAATGTCATAAGGGCCTTCAGTAAGGAGAATGTGCCAGGTAAACCAAATGGCTTAAGCTGGAGTTACCTCAAGGAACTGGATGTTGTGCTGTTTTTATAACTGGGCTGCCAGCAGGTTCCTATGACAAACTGGATATTTCAGAGCAGCAAGCACGGGGCTGCCCTACAAGAAAGGAGGAGGCAGGAGCTGAGCGAGGGGCAAGAGAAGGAGATAAACCAGATCCAGGGTCCATCCATGAAGTTCAGTCAGAAGCAGCAGAAGATTGGGTCAGAGATGGGGATGGGATCAGGAACAACACTGGTGTAGCTGGGACAGGGACTGATGGCTTGGGCTGAGCTGGAACAGGGTCCTGGACCATGGGCAGGCGTGGGAGGAGGTCCCAGGGGAGGTTTGGCAGAGGCAGTCAGGGCCCTCAGGGCCACAGTCCTGGGGTTCACAACCAGAAGTTCTCTCTAAGGTAGGAATCTGACAACTTGCGTTTCAAACAAAACAACGTTTTTCTACAATAAGGAAAGTATGTAAGCATCCTTCATTGCAGCAATCAGAACACCAAGTACTGGAGCAGAGATTTATGTTTTTCTTCTCTTAGGGTATTTGGCACTCTTTTCTGTGCCACTCACTTCTCCTACCTTTTAAGAGATACTTTGTAATGGCCTGTCACATTAGTTAGATCATCCAGTCAGTTGTGCACTTGATCCTGAATTACTGACATTCTTGCGGTTAAATGAGAACAGAATAAAATACTACAAGAGAAGCCAATTCTGATCACTATCAAGATATTGATATAGTCACTCCAGCTGTTAACTGAAAGACATTTTTGTGAGCATAGAAGCCAAACAGTGAATATCTTATTCGGCTGTTGCTTCAGTGAAACTCGCAAGTGAAAATGGAGCAGAGTCCGAGATCTAACCTACAGATGGTCATGGAGAAGACTGGCATGCATAAATCATCAGGGAAGGTTACAGTAGTTGAGCACATTTGCTTCTTTTGTACATATGTAACTCTAACTCTTTAGGGTAACTGGGGTAAGAGACAGAAATAACTCAGATAATTGTATTGTCAGAACAGCAACTATATCCATCTTTGGGAAAACTTGTATGCAGACTTCAGTAGAGCAGGGAAGGCTTTTAATATTGATGGCTGGCGCAGGACCTCCTGGGAGGCACATATGCTTTGTGTTATAGACTGAGCTGGAGCCAGGAACAATGGGGTAAAGCAAGGTTCACAACCTGGCAATGGGCATGAAGTGTCACTGTTTATGGTATAAATAGAAATAGTCTAGTAAAACCAGGCTCAGGTATGTCTACTGCCACATGACTTTGGGTTGTACAGATTAAAATTGTTATCTGATACTTGCATCTGTGTTCATGTCAGGGCTTAAATTTGGATTGAGGTGTTCCAGTAGTAAATTATCAAAGTTGCTGTTCCAGGATTTGATCAAAGCTCTGCATTTTATGTGCTTTACCTGCAAATCTATGAAATAATACCTTGTGTTTTCCTGTGCTGTTGTGGTCAGTTTTTGCAATTCATGCAGCTGGTATTTAAATTGGTGAGGAGAATGATATCCACTGAAAATAGAAGATTTTACATATGCCATACATAGACATCTTGGATTTTCCCCAGAATAAATGACTCTATAACTGAGTGAATCAGCAGGAAATTAGACTGCAATTACAGTTTAGTTACTAATTATAAATTTACTTTAAATGAATAATAATCTTACAAAATGTTTAAAGATTGCATTGCATGGTGAAAGAAAAAAAAACCCCGTTATTACGAAAATGCTTATGGGGTAAATAGGCTTGGGAAAATCTCCACATACGGGAAACTGCAGTTATTCTCTTCGCCTGGATACAAGGGGAAACAAGATTTTGCCAATAAACTGAACAAAATGCTCCCTCTTGTGGTGTAAGCTCAGAAACAGGGGAGTAGCTGGAACAGAGGAACAGCTGGAGGCCGGGGAGGGGCGGGCTGTGTTGGCAGCTGCAGCTGGAGCTGACGGGTTTGGAAAGCCGAGAGCTGTCAGTGCTCTGGGTTTGCTTGTTTGGTTGTGATGGTAAGTGTGAGGAAGGCGGCGTTTCGCTCGCAGGTCTGATTCTGAAAGAGTGGCCCTGGTGAGGTTTTTAACTTTTTTTTTCTTGTTTGCTGGTCATTTCCCTCTTCCTGTGGAGGGAAATCAAAAGGCCCCCACTACTCCAGCATAGGTGCTCCTTACTAATACTATCTTCTCCTGGAAAAAAACCCCAAGACCTATCAGACACAAAAATGGAGGTGCTGGATGACAGGGATAGAAGGATATCAGTAGGATGTTGGTGAGAGAACAGGGGAGGTGACCTTGTGAGTACTTTAGACTTTTGTTGTGGTAATGCTGGACTAAGAGCCGTGGCTTGTTTATCTCCTCAGACCTAATATAACCATAGACCTGTATTAGTCGATTATTAATCAGAAGAGCAAAAAATACAAATTAAAGATGAGAAAAGAGTATTTCAGAATGGATTTGTTCCCTACTGGAGAAGATGGAACTATGACAGCAGGTGGGAGGAAGAGAGACAGGGCTGAGCAAAGTTGGGACTGAAATGTCAAAGCTTGTGGGATGGGCACTGACCTACAGTAACTGGCAAGAGGTGACAAGAGGAGCCAACTAAGAAGTAGGAGGTAGCCTGGGTGTTTGCCACAGCAGAGTAACAGTATGTATTTCAGAAAAGCAGCTGTCAATTACACCAAAGAGCCCAGACTTAGCTGTGTTTCCACAACAGACCTGGTTATTCATCTTTTTGCAGGTGTTCTTGTTCCTCTGCTTTTTCTTCTTCCTGATAGAATTTTTTTTCATTTAAAAGGAAAAGGTGAGGATAACTTATACACTCTTAGTTATGATAAAGATATTCAAAGCCTGTTTAGAATCCCCATTTGGCTAAATGTATTACATTTATCAAACAAGACATCCAGATATGTATGATAACTTGATGCAGCAGAGGAACTGAAGTGAGCATTTGGTGATTTTTGAATTTGGCTGTTCTGAGATATGTAATTTAGCATGTAGGTGTATTTTAAAGAATACTAGCTGGTAAACTCTGGTTATTATCTCAGCCCTCCAGCTGCTGAAAACAATAAAAGGATCAAACCCCCTCTCAAACTGGTAGCAGCAATGACTATTTCTGTGCCACTTTCAGTTGTACAGGCTTTCCCAAGCAAATGACTCAGTGCACATTCAGAAATTCTATTTCTGTGATATACTAGGAACCTTGTGTAAGTTGTGTTTCCTCTACCTAGTCAGATAGTGCTTGATTCCAGGCATTCACTGCCTAAGGTCACCTTTAAACATAGGCTTAAATACCAGCCTCTTTCCTTCCCTCTAAGACTTTCACAGTGATTGTGCAGTGGTTGGGCAATTTTACAGGACAATCTTGACAGTCTGTGTGTCATGGCGTCATGAGCACTGTTAGCCTTGATTGTCCGTGACCAGCCTAACCTGGAGCTTCTCCTGAGCCCTCTTCATGGTCCAGGACTCTATTTCAGCCCAGGCCCTCAGTCCCTGACTGAGCTGGTCTGTGGATATCCTGCTGTGCTCTGCCTGCCTCTGCCTTACTCCATGGCAAGATTTTGGACCCTAGATTTGCCTCTCACTTTTTTTCCAGCCCTGCCTCACGAACACTCGTGGCTCAGAAATAAAACTGGGGAGAGGGATTTTCTGCCTTGACCACCGCGGGGTAGGCGCCGGCGTTACGGGTCTCTCTACAGGGATGCTCCCGGGAAAGTGCGCGGGCGGATTGCTGCTCTCCGGGCTACGCGGAGACAGCGCGGGACTCGAGCACGCCTCGCCTCTGGAGGGAGTAGCTGCCCCCTTCGCCGACAGCCAAGGACGTGTCAGGGCGTGTCCCTCTCCCTTTTGTCTTTTTCCTCGATTACGCTATTTATCGGGGAATGCTGCATGCCTCACCCGTGCGGTGCAGCTCCCCCACGAGTTCATTATCGTCAGTAGAGACACATCGCGGGTGGGGCCGAGGGGGAAGGGGTCCCGCCCGCTCTCCCTCCCCTGGCTGCGGCAGGGCGCCTGAGGAGGGGTGGGATGCTGCATCGGAACAAGTGTGGCATGGCGAGCTGCTGCGCCTCGGCGGCTGCAGAGAGAGCGTTAAACCACCGGGAAAACACAGAGAAATGGAGAACAACGGGGGCGGGGGGGGGGGGGGGACATAAAATAAAAACGAGGAAAAGGCTGGCTTGTGAAGGCTTTCACGAAAATACGAGGAGTTGCCCTGCAGTCGCCCGGGGAACCCGCCGTGCCCGTGCGCGCTCCTTCCCTTCCTTCCTTCCTCGCTCCACGCCCGGTGCTTTTATGTGACCACCGAGGGACAACGGGGGTTCCCACTGTGCTGCCTGCCCGTCCTTGAGCCCCGCATCTCTCCCTGCGTCTCGGACCAGCTCCCCAAGCCTGCAGCGGCTGGAATGATGCTCGGCGCGGGTACAGGTTGCAGGGTGCGGGCTGTGAAACACAGAAACCTTAAATGCATTTTATTGCCCGATAGTTTTCCTAGACGGGAATGTCCGGGAAGCACCGCACATCACACTGCACACCAGGGACCTCAGCAAAACATCCTGGTCGCCGCTCCCGTTCTCTCCACATGCCCCGCGCACTTCTCATTCCGTCTCCATCAAAAATGAAAAACGGATTTATCACGAGCCTACTGCACGTCTCTGATTTGGTCCTTGTCCCCAAGTAAAAGGGAAACTGCATTCATTGTTCCCGTGGAAAGATGGTGCTTGCTGGCTATGAAGCTCCGGCGTAGTCGGATCGCGCCTCTCGAGCCGGAGCGTCCCCGAGGAGGTGCCGCCACCGCGGTTATAGTTCCCAGCAGGTCCCTTCCACCGGCTTTCCCTGGCAGCGGGACTTCGGGGGCCGGGCACTCACCCGGGGCCAGCGCCCAGTCCGGCTCATCCCAGCAGCTGCAGCCCGCCTGCCGCTCGGGGAGCAGAGGGCGCCCCAGCCCCGCGCATCGCCTTCCGCCGCCGGCTTCCCGCAGCGCGGAGCGGGCGCGGAGCGACGAGCAGGGCGCACCCGGCCCCCGCCGCAGCCACGTTTTAAGACGGCTGTGGGAAGGTGTGGGCAGTACCCTCAGTTGCACTGTGGCGGCCGCAGGGACGCTTTGGAACAAGGGGAGGGCTGGAGGGATACCACTCCTGAAGTCCCAGCGACGTTCAGGCCAGCTCTTCAGCGGCAGGAGCGCTCGGGAGAGATCCATTCTCCTGAGAAATGCATTGTTTTCCTCTATTTTGTTGCCTTTTGTGTTTAACGGGCAGACTCTCTCCTTAAGCGTGCCAACAGCATCCACGCCCGGGGTTTTTCAGTCTCTTCCGCCCGTGCCTCCCCTCTCCGCCGGGCAAGCGGGCTTCCCGCTCCCCGAGAGAGCCGCAGGTGTAGACAGGCGGCCCGGCTTGCCCGCTCCCTCAGCCGCTCAGCATCCCTGCTCCGCCGGGCCCGACCCACTGCCCCACGGTGCACAGCCACCCCCGCCGCGGCGCAGATGCGGAGGGTCTCGGAACGCCCCGCACCTCGGCGTGCGGCCCCGCGCCGCGCCCGCTCTCCTTAGGACAGGGAGTTCGGCGGCTCCTTTCCTTTTTGGGGGGCATGTAGGGGGGTAACGTTGCAAGGTGCGTTCTCAGACCCGCGATCCAGCCCGCCCCCCCGCCGCAGCCTGCACGGCTGATATTTAAACCTGGGGTCCGTGCGCCCCCTAAGCGCGAGCGCCGCGCAGCGCATCCCCCGCCCGCGAGCCCGGAAAATAAATAAATAAATGAGTGTGGCTTTTGAACTGCCCACAGACTGTCACAGGGAAGGGGGGAGGGAGGGAAAGAGGGAGGGGGAGAGAGTGAGAAATGCAGAGGCAGCAGCCGCGGTAGCGGCGGCAGTGCTCCAGCAGGCACTACGCACTCCAGTCCCGGCGAGCGAGCGGGCGAGAGCCACAGCGCTCCGAGCGAGGCGAGGGGGCTCTGGGCTACCTGGGACTCTCTTTGTGACACCCCAGCACACAAATACACCGAAAGGAACAGAGGAAAAACACATAAAGGTAAGAAGCGGTGTGTCTCATTTATGCCATTTACACAGCAGACCCCGCGAGCTTTGCCATTTTTGTAATTTCCCCCCCCCTCTCCGTTGTGGCTCCGATGTGGGGAGAGATGTGCGTGTGACTTGGGAAGAGCAGGGAGAGCGGAGCAGCCCGGGAGGCGCCTACTCGGGCACACTTTAGGAATATCGCTGCGAGGAGCTCGATTCCTCGAGAGGTGACCACCTGGGAGCGGGTTCGAGGCACACAACGGACCGAAGGCTATTCCGTGAGATTTAAATGCCCGGGAAGGCTTTCTTGGGGAAGGGTGGGGGTAGCGGTGGGTGTGGTGGGAGTAATAGTGGGTTATGTCCAATTTCTTTTCGGTGCCTTTAGCCTTTTATCAAAGAGAAACTGCTTAAATAATAATTACAAAAAAAAAAAAAGAAAAAAAGAAAAAATGAAGATGCCCAAAGCTCTCCACGCAAGGAAGCGCTCGGAGAAGAGCACGCACGGCGCCAGGAAGATGGCTGGGCGGGGGGCGGCGGTGCTGCAGGGGGGACCAGGCTGTTGGCGGGGGCTCGGCGGGGCGGGGGTCGGCGGGGCGGGCGAGGCGCGGGGCAGCGGCGCGTGCCCATTGTAGCCGGCGACAACGGGATTGTTCCCGGCGAGTTGGGCGGGTGCGGCGCTGCCCCGGCGGACACGCGTGCGCGTGGACGAGGCGGCGGGTTTTAAGCGCACAAGCCAAGGCTTAGGGGTGCTCGGCTGCCAGAGCTTTGCCCGCGCAGGGGATACGGACCGGCCGTCAAACGCGGCAGGGACCATGGCTGCCGCCCCCCACGCTGCGCCCCGATGTGCCTGTGCCATGAATATTCATCGAATGCCGCCCCCCGGTTCCCACAGGTCCCCTTCTCCCCGCCGGCTTCCCCTTCTCCCCCCACCAAAGCAAGCTACACCTCCCCTCGTCTTTTTTTCTTCCCCCTCCCGACCCGCGCCGCCGTGTCGCCTCTCCCCCACGCACACGCGTGTCTTCCAAACGCGGCGCCCTCAGGGACGTTTCCCCGCACCCCAGCTGGGCGTGGCGGCTCCCGCGGGGGAAGGGGGGCGGGCAGACCCCCCCCACCCCTCAGGACTCGCCCATCCTCCCGCCGCGCCGGGTGGGCTCTGCGCGGGGGGATACGGGGTTGGGGGGATGCGGTGCGAGGCGGATGCGGTGCAGGGAGGAGGGATGCGGTGTGTGCGGGAGGGATGCGGGGAGCCCCCACCGCCCTGCCCGCGCCTTTGTCTGTGCCCGGCGCATGCGCGGTGGCGGCGGCGGGGCCGGGGCGGGCGGCGGAACAAAGGGTCCGCGCTGCGCAGCGACCCCCGGGCGCCTCCGCACCCCAAGACCCTCGCCAGCCCGGGGGGAAATTGGGGCGACCCAGTGTCCGCACCCTTCGGTCCCCGCGCCGCGCCCGGCTGAGCTTTGGCATCTTGTTCTGTGCGCGATGGCAGAGCGGACTCGTGCTCCCCCCGCCTGTGTTCTTCCCCCCGCTCCCCCCACCCCATCCCACCTCGCCGAGACAAAATTAGGCATTCTGCAAGGGGAAAAGGCCGGCGGTGCTGGCCGCCCCCTCCCCGCCCGCAGCGGGTTTCGGTGGGCGGCTGGCGAGTAATTGGGGGTGCCCCCAGAGCTCCCCCGCCCTGGCTCCGACACCCGCCTCCGCTCCTCGGAGCGGGACTGGGTGGCGGCGCAGGACATGGGGAGCAGGGAGTCCCTCTGCAGCCGCTCGGCTACCCCAAGTTCGTTCGTGGGTCCCTTTGGCCACAGAGGGCAAAGTGGGTGCCGCGTACGTGCCGCAGTCGGATGCCCCGTGGAGCAGCCACGCCGCAGGGACGTGCTCTCTGCAGGGTTCCGTCCAGAGGAAACACGCGTGCTCTGCGTGCCCGGGTGGCCTCCTGGAGCATCTCCCTCTGCCGAAGGGAAGCGATCCTTCAAGAGGAAGATTTGTGTGTGTGTTCGTGCGACATCTTGAAATCCCTTTTGTTCGAATTACTGCATCTCGGTGCTGGTTCCTCCTCCGCCTCTTTTTCTTCCCAGCTCTTGCCCAAAATTAGGATATATATTTCTCCTTAGGGGGAACCTGTTGGAAATGGATAATATTATAAGGTAATGACAGTTAATTTCTGAGTAGAAGCAACTGGAGTGTTTGTCAAGCTGGAGTTAAAGCTAACAAAAGAATATCGCCAGTGGGCTCCTAAACATGGGATGGCAGTGGATTTTATTGCTTCCCCTGGAGGGTGATGAACATTCACTTAAAAACATACAACCCAAGGCCCTTCGGCACGGCGATTACTTGGTATTTCCAGTGTTTCCAATTAAAAGTTTCTTCTGAAGAAGCCCTAAAATCTGTCTAAATGTCACCTCTCTGCTTGCCAGATGATTGCAAGGCACCACTTAGACTGGTGGCCAGCCTTCAAACACCAAGAGTTTTTCCCTGTGTATGTTCCCCATTGAGCACAGGACCAGGGAGAGCATGGGGTGGGAGCGCCATACTGAGGGAAGATGCAGCATCTGCTGCCACCGCTGTCTCCAGGGGAGATACCTTATCCCACACTATCCTTTTGTATTTAGGGTGTTTCTGAGAATTCTGGGCAGACCCTTCAACCTTTAGGGGTTGGAAAAGGAAGAAGCAGGGACATGACCAAAGGTTTTTGCATTTGCTGTCTATTAATTGCTTTGCACAACTTCCTCTGAGGGAGAAGCTTTGTTTTCTGATCTTCCTAGCTAATGGATTGCATGCAGTGAGTATTTGCTTTTTGTCTGACTGTTTTAGTTTCATCAGAGACCACCGACTCTGGTCTGTGGACAGAATAAACCCAAAATGTTGGGAAATTCATGGTGGCTTTGTCTATTACTGTATGCTTCATGTATGAAATATCTGATTGTGTAATACAGGGAAATTGTATGTAGCTGCCAGAAAGCAATCATGCATCAGGTTTTTTTCTGTTGATATGAAACTCTGAGTATATCATCTCCAGTTAAAATAAAATCAACATTAAAAGGTGAAACTGGTAGAATTACTGTTCAAGTTATTGTTTGAAGCAATGATCAGGTGAAATTTTTGTTTTGCCTCTCCTTCCATGCTTCTTTACGTTTGAAATGTATCAACTGAAGCAACCTGGTGATAAATGGTTGATTTATTTCAGGAAGTGGCACACCTTTGGAGCATACCCTTTCCCTGAGATTATTATAGAGTATGCAACCTCCATAATTTCGGGACCAGCTCTAGAGCTGTCTCTAGTCATTAAGTACTTTTGTGTTTTGATCTTTCCATTAAGTCTCTGGAATAAATTTTATTTTCCAAATTGAGCTTCTTCTGTTTGTGCTATGTTCCACTGGTAGCTTTGCCCCACCCAGTGAACCATGAAGTCCTTCAGCAGAGCCTCCTGTGTCCACAACAGCTTCCATCTGAACAATGCTAAATTCTTCCCTTGGGCAGGGACCCACCCATGGCCTGATGGGAGGCACTGAAGGACAGAATCTGGCTGCAGGGCAGAAGGAGGCCTTCCCATGAAATCTTGGGAGAGTTCTGTGAGGATACATTTTCAGATATTCAGCTACCATTGAGCTAGTAGTTGTTTGGAAACCTGCCATGGAAAGCTGGTTTTGCACTAATTTGAAAAAATAAAAATTCAGAGTATTTCTTTCTGTCTTTCATTTTTCTTTCCTTCATCTTCATGCAGAGGATTCTGCAGTTGTATGTAGATGTTTATGCAGAAGTCCCAGCTCTTCATTTAGGTAGGTAGGTAGGTAGGTGTAAATGGAGTGTCCATGAGTGCACTGTAAATGTAACAGTCAAAATCTGATTTCTTCAAGTAAGAAAACTGGATGCTCTTCAAATATAATGAAGAATACATTAATCAACCAATATTCAAGGCCTTACCTTCATTTATACAAGGATAGTAAAAGCACGTCGTTTTGAAGTACCCTACAGACACATGGACACAGATTTAAAAGGAAAGAAAGATACTTAGGAGTGACTTGGGTAGCTGCTTCTGTGTCAATCAGGAATGACAAGAATGAGGCAACAAGCAGAGAAATCAAAGAAATTCCTGAAAGCATTAGAGACTTGAAAATAGAAACCATATGCAGCATAATAGAGTTTCATGCATTAGTAGAAAATGCTTTCAAGATTAAAAAAAAGTGCAGGGAGAAGGGGGAAAACACTCCATGCAGAATGGAAAGGACTTTAAAGTCTTATTTACAACATCTTGTATCTCTCAGCTTTCTTCCCTAAAACCATGGTGCCACCTAAGCTTCTTACTTCAAGATGGAGAAATGTGGTTAGTATAAAAATGTAGCTGTTGGTTATTCAATATAAAAATTCTTAAGTTTAAAATAGAAACCAATTGATGGCAATGTGATTCCTCAAACATGAAAGATTCGTAGCTTGCCAGAATCTGAAAATAAAATCCTTTGACTTTCTTCAGCACACCAATAAATGTAAAGAGATACTGATTTGTAACACATGTGGAATGGTCAGGTTTTGCCTGGGAGCAAGATGTGTAGTAATTCCCTCTTAAGTACAGTTAATGGAATTTAACTCTGAGGAAACAGTTTTATTAATAAAAACCTTCTGCCTTGGGATACGAGTCAGAGACTCATCTCTTTTGATGTATTTGGTGTTGCCTTCTTCAGAGCAGGAATTAAGTGGCCGCATAGTTGCCTGACTTGTTGGGTATAGACTGCCAAGTACCCACCAGTGCTGTAGTGTTGGGAAAGCCACATGACTTTCAGTCACATGTTGCATAGTTTAGATTTTAGCCTAGCAAGTGGTGCCACATCTGATTATGATCTGCTGATCCAGGGATTTTATTTTTTAACCTTTAGGAATTTGAATGTCTTTTCAAAAGATTTTATTTTATGTACACTGCCACGGAAGTTCAGAGCAGCATGAGTTGGTGCTTAATGTAAACCATAGGACTGGTGGCAGGAGCTTCATTTTGATTAGAGACTTACTGTCCTTACAAAGAAAACAACACTCAGTGTGTAGTAAGACTGGGCCTTAGCCACCTACCTTTTGCTACTGTGTTGATGGATGATGTTGTGATGGTGAGTGCAGTACTACTGATGCACTGGCATGAAGAGGATGTGAATACAATGTTGAAGCACGTCTTACTCCAGGTAAAAATCTAGTAACTATAATGATGAAATTTCCCAAGGATTAATTTTAATGACAGAAATCTATGCCATCATGGAAGCCAATTCTGTGTAAGTAGTCAAATCATGAGGCTGCTGACTGTCTCCTGTTTCAAAAGTCTTTGAATCCTCGGTGGGGTGTAGAGCATAACCCCTGCAGAAGGGTAGAGCCTGGTTACTATGAACTTATTTTCTGCCATTACTGTTTTCCTTATGTGATTAGGTTTTGAAGGAGGGACTCATATTCAAAATTACATCTTGATGCTACTAACTGGTTTAGGGTGAAGTAGAAGATGGTCACATGGCAGGATGTTGTAGATGTGCATCTGCTAGACAAATTTAAGATGATTACTGAACTATGGAGAAGAATGGAAGCAAGGTTAGACAAAAGAAAGACTGGATCACCAATAATAGAACTGATGCAAGCCTCACATCTAACTGCCTTAGTAAAACACACACAAAAGAAGCACAAATCAGGATGTAGAAAACAGTGAAAACCCAATTGTAAGCACATAATCAACATGGGAGAGTAACACGATAAGAAATCCTCTGGTACTTCTGTTTGTTAGAGATAGATGGGGGCCTGAGAATTGCTACATCAGTTTCCTGTAATCATCTTACCTCAAGGCAGTGAAGCATGTCATTAGGGGAGAAAAAAACAAAAGTGAAAACAGGCTAGAGGTGGTATAAAGCTAGGAGTCTAGAAAATGATAGAAAGAAACCTGTCACTACTAGATGTGGTGTTCAGATTATTTCAACGTTTCCCATTCATATGCAAAGTTTCCTGTATGCAAAGTTGCTGTATTTTGGGCAGTGCTGTTAAGTGCATGATTGAATTCTGCTGCTAATTCTGCTGAGCTGGTGGGAGGAGGCAAATCCAGTGAGATCTGAGGTGGTGAAAACATCTCTTCTGGGGTTCTTGCTGTCACCGGAAAAACTGAGTCAAATGTGGAAGTTGCACTAGCTGCTCTAACCAACAGGTTTCCTAACCAGATGCACTGAGGCTGTGGGGCTTGTTTTCCTTTAGCAGCCCCGTATGTAAACACAGCACCAGTGAAAGTACAGTCTGCTCTGGGAATAGCTGGTGTCACTGAAGAGGGTGAAAAATGCCTGTTGGCTGTTGTTTTCCTTGTCAGACCTACAGGCCCTCTGCAACAAGGGAGACAGCAGCTCTCCAGAGCATAAAATTCAAAATCTGGCCAAATTTTCTGGGCTCTTCTATTCTATGCCTTTTTTGAGGCGTAGGAGAGTGTACTGTTGGTTTGTAAGTGTATTCACTTCAAGCTTTCACTAAGAGCATATGAGGCCTCTCTAGGAGTGCTCAGGATAGCCCCTGAGTCTGTAATTCAAATGCCTAAATTAGTGGACCAAAACAAATATGGAAATGTGGAAACTCTTTCCTTGTTTGCAGCCCACACATGCTCTATGTGGCCCCAGCAATCATAGCTAAGAGCTTCCTGATAGCTCTAGAAAGCTGCATGTAGGATGTGAGAGTTCAAGGAGAGTGACAAGTTGTCCTTGAAGACATTTTTTCTGAAGGATCTGGTATTACTTGCAGGAAAGAATTTTGGTAAGAGAGATTCATCCGTTTTCTGTTCCTGTATGCTGTTCCTTTTTCTCAATTCTTACCCTCAGTGATCTTCACCTTGAGGAAAACCATCCCATGGTGAAGAGGTATCTGCAGAAGCTTTTTAAGCTGTTTGTAGCCATCTGGTGTTCCAACAGTATTGTGCATTTTAATGATTTATTCAGTGCTAGTTTCCCTAGGTGATATTTAGAGGAACATTCAGCTTTCTACATAGTGGCCCATGCTTTACATCCAGTTGCCTTGAACTGATGACCTTACCTTAATGAATAATACTTTTAGAGCCAAGCTAAGTGAGAGCTGCCATGTGCATGAAATACGACAGCTCACTGGAGTGCAGTTTTTCTCTTCATGTAATAGTGTGTAAAAGCTTCAACAGAGCTCAAGAAAACTAATAATACAGTATTCTTTTATAAACCCTAGAATAATTATTAGGTCACTGAAAGTTCAGGTGTCATTCTCTTCTGTGGATGAGTCAGTGACTGACAGATTCATGAAGAAATTATTGGTGCTGCTAGCAAGAAGAATGTGGCACTTCTTATGGTGTCTCATTCTTGACTGAACAATACACTGTATTGATAATTCTCTATGGCACGATGTGTTGAAAGTGGCTTTCAGTGCCAAGGTACTGTCTGTTACCAAGGGTTCAAACTATACTGCAAATCACCTATAGGTGTTTTTGCAAACATCTCTTGAAACAACACTGTCACCAAGGCATTATGGAGAACAGCAAACACAACAGTCAATAAATGACAAACATAATGGATCTGCCTTGCTTGAAGCAGGGTAAATATTGTGTCTTTAATACTTTAAATACTTGCCATCTCTGTTCTAACTTGGAGTTGATATATGGAGCATGGTGTTGAGGGAAAAGAGCTGACTTTGCATGCTCTCCTGCAGCCATTGACCCTGTGAGGAAAGACACTGAACATCCAAATCCTTACCATTTAAAACACAGAATGACAGGGAGAGAAGGAAATTCTGCACTGACAGATTTGTGGTTCAGAAAAAAGTCTGTCCAAGTTTGCTGTGAAACAACAGTGAATTCACAGGCTGAGAATAGAAATATTTATCTCAGCAGCTTTTATTTCCTTTCTACTTAAAAACCAAGTTCTTTGGCACATTTTCTCCAAGTTAAAGAAGCCATTTCATATGTTCCTTGTTGGAGACTGTATTCTAACCTGTTGGGATAGACCATATTTTCTCTGTCTCCCTCTGTAAAAGCATCACAGTAAAAAGGATTCGGTGTCTTCAAGCTAGTATTTACTAATTTTCATCTAGCTTTGGCTCTGTACCCTCCCTTGCCATATTTCTTTAGATCATTTATCTGTATTTCAATGAAATTCTCATAGTGGTTTTATTGCCATTTCCTTCTTACCCTTTCTAGTAGTCATATTTTTAGCCGTGAACTAACTCAACATACTTCAGAGAACACCTTGATATTCAGTAACAGGAACATGCAATATGTGTATTAGCAGATGTGCAGAGCACAGTAAGATCTATGTCCTAATCTTAAATGTGTGCTGTCATTCACATATAATGAGCAGAGGTATGAGAACAGAACCACTTATAGTAAAACTTTAATTTTAAACTCTATAACTAAAGCTACTAGACCTCAACTGTTTGCATGCATATGGCTTCCAAATCTAGATGTTCACTAAAATGAGATCATATCAACATGAGAACTTAGTCTTAAACAAAGTTTCATGCAAATCTTATAATAATATGGGAAAGCTGGAGCTCTGCCAGCTGAAAGCATTCAACACTTTTAAACTTCTTATCACTTGAAGAAATATTAATGTGATTTCTTCTGTTGACTGAAGGGGAAGAGAATTCTTTCCTTTTTACACGCTGTTTTAGTTTTAAGCAAAAGTGGCTCTTGACTAAATAAAAAAAAACCCCAAAACCCAAAACAACAAACCCAAACCTGACTGTGATAGCTTGCATTGTCAGCCTTTTTTTTCCAGAAGAACTAGACTTTGATTCTTGTAGAAATTTAATTAAATTCCTGTAAGATCATAAATTACATTAGTGAGTTGAAAAACCTTCCACGACACAGTTTTAGGGGAAATATTTGCTATTATAATAGACACAGCCTGTCTGTCAAGCTGTGGCTATGCTGGGCTGCATATTGCATAAAGGCCAGTAGCTGTCACAGTCATACTGGCCAGAGTTTCTTTCATAGAGAAACCCTTCTTTGGATCCACTTCTAATTGCTTGAGATTTTAATTGTGTCTAAATAAAGCATAACATCTATAAGTGATGGAGACAACAACATGAGTGCTGTGCATATTCAGTACAAATGCCATCAGGATGAGGGCCTTGTTCAGACAAGTGAGTTCATGGTGGCAGATACATGTGCCTTTTTTCTGAAGTACAAGTTTGTAGTCACAGAGTAAAGACACAAATTAGCCTTTGGTCACTGTGGAGGGTCCCCAAGTAGGGGCCAGAGAACTGAAGGGGATTGATTTAGTTCATCTACTGTATGTTGTGCTCCCAAAAAAGATCAAAAAACTTAAAGGACATTGTTTTCATTAGAATTACATCTATTCATCTCAGTTAATTAACTCCTTACATAGAGAAAACTTACAGTGTTAAAAGAACCAAAATAATAGATAAATATTCACAGCCTGATCTCTGCCCATGAGCCTTTCAGTTTTGAATACTAATGTTTGTTTCAAGTAAGTCAAGGTTTTGTGCATCTGAACAAAACCCCCCAGTCCTCCCTGGTCCTGAACTTCCTTTCCAGCACCTTTGGAGTTTGAGTGTGGGTCTGCTACCTGCTTTTCAGCATTTTACCAGGTGTTTTTCTGAGCTGCAGGTTTCCAGCTTGACTCTTTTGCCGGTCTCACCCTGCTGTCTCTGAAAATCTCACCTCTGAGCAACCTTAGGTATTCCTCCAGGGAAGGAGCTCCTCTAGTCTTAATGGTCAAATAAAATGAGACTGTTTGTGGGGTTCTTCTGGGCTGTCTTGCAAAGACAGCAGCTTTGGTGGGAGATCAAATAAAATGAGACTGTTTGTGGGGTTCTTCTGGGCTGTCTTGCAAAGACAGCAGCTTTGGTGGGAGATCAAATAAAATGAGACTGTTTGTGGGGTTCTTCTGGGCTGTCTTGCAAAGACAGCAGCTTTGGTGGGACTGCACCATCATCTGAAGCGCCGGTCATCGACTGCCGCATTAATGTGTTCGTTGACTCCCTGCTCTGGAAAACAGACCAAAGAGCTAACTTAATTATTAAAAATGCACTGTTTTATATTAATTAATCTAGCCATATGATCCTGGTTCCCTGATCTAATTAGCTAGGGAGATAGTTAAGTTTAACTTCATGTATCTAGGCGCATTTAGCTATTTGTGGCTAAATCTACTCATGGTTCCTAAGAGACTATACCACAAAGTTATGGAGTCACAACTGGGAATGCCTTCCAGCTGCCCTTCATCTGAAATAAAAAATACAGGTGGTTCATCTTAACATGGTGAAATATTTTTTATGTTAGTGATACACCTCACAATTTGCAATCACATTAAAGCCTTTCATGGACACAAGGAGTCATCTTCCTGTGTTTTGTCACCATGGACTAACAAGTAACTGTATTGTACACAAAAATGGGATTTCCAGTGTTCAGGAAGATAAACATAACTTTAGCCTGTATGAGAAAAATATATGCCCTTTGCTCTGAAAGATTGTCAGAAACCTGTGTTAAAATATTTAGAATAATTCATAATAAATAAATCATAGTAAATAATTCTTATCGGTGGAATCATGTCTAATAAAGACAATATGTGGTAATCATAGGGAATATGTGATGAGAATACCATAAAGAAGATTTTGTTGACAAGAAAAGGAAAACAAAGGTAACATATATCCGTTCCCTAGTTTTGTTAAGTGTTTAGAAGCAGAATAGAAGAGACTTCCATTTAATGTCCTAAAATGGCCATCGAATAACTTCCTTTCATATGCCTTGCATTGAACATTTAAAGAGATTACTTGTATAGGCCACGTAAGAGACATACCATTCAAGTGGATGCACATGTAAACAATCAGAGTGGTCAAATAAGACCTACGAAAGGGAAAAATGAACACATTAATTTTGTGCATTGTAAAGAAGAGAACAATTATTTTGGAATAGGTAAGAAAGAACCACTGAGAGATCACTTAAATGTAACTTGTTCTGCCTTGGGGCAGGAAGATGAAATAGCTACACTTTTTTGAGGCATCTTTCAGCACTGTGGTTTGTGTGACCAGGCACATGGGGAACCTTTGGAGTGAGCTGGTTCTTCAGTCCAGAGAAATAAGTTCATCCTTCCCAAATGTATTAATTTATGGGTAATGTGTCTGAGCTCCCTTAAAATAGAGATCTAAAGATAAACCACCTACTAAGATCTTTAAGGACATGGTATATGCTAGAATAAAATACACAAATAAGGATTTTCTTGAGCTGGCAAGAGGATATTTAATTTATTGATGCTGAACAGATTAGCTTGTTAAATGGAGATTTCTCACAGCACTTTTGACATCAGTCCTGAAATGGCTGTAAGTTTAAGGCTGTACTTCAAATTGGTGCTAATGTGCAAGAAGGGGAGTAAAGCTTACAAAAATGATTGAGGTTTTCCAATTCCCAAGTTTTATTTCAAGTCATGCATGTATATTTGAAAATTTTACTTTGTAAGTCCAGGATGAAATTTTGTGACTGCATCTGAGAACAGCTGAGTACTTCTGATTGACAGACACTAGGACATCTTTTGCTACTTAATCTATAGGCTACAGAAACATTTGCTGGGTTGTTCTATAGATGACTGGAGATTCTTACTGTGTAACAAAGGCTGTACACGTTTTCAACACATGGTTGATGAAACTTAGTGGCATAATAGCAATAGCTTTGAAGGTGATATAAATCAGGCTGATTTCTAAAATAATCCTTAGTGATTCATAAGTGGTTTTGAATAGACTTAGTGCTAAGCTGAAAAAGTATCCTTGTGCAATCTATCTATTGTGTGCAGGTGGCCAGCTGCTGTTAACATTCCTGTTTCAATACCAGGGGCTATCCATGCTGTGGCTACTTTGGACTGTGTGATTGAAGTCAATCTATCTTTTTCTACCTGAAGGCAACCTGAGATATATTTAGTTTCCATATGTGTGTACTGAAAATAGTGTTGTGCTTTCAGGAAGTGCTTGCAGATTTTGTAAGTAAGTTTCTGTTTCATGTATGAGGTTCTTGGCTCTTTGCCCACCTCTTGATGTTGTTAGAGACGTGGGAATGCTCACCTTCATTTAGCTGCTGATTGTTGGGTTATTCAGGAACACATGGATATCAAGCCATGCACAGCAGTGTGTTGGCATTTTTCAAAGTAAACCATCCAATGGGGGAGGCATGTTTAGGACCAGAACTAGAGTGGTGGCCTTGATTCCAGTTTTATTCATGTTGTTGATCAGTGACTATCTGCTTTGAATCTAATTGAGTTGCACTAATAAAGTCAGAGATGTCAACCACTAGATTTTCACTGTAATTTGGATGGTTGGCTGGGCAGCACTGATTGGGATTGATGTTCCTATATATATATGCATGTGTATGTGTGTATATATATATATATTTGTTAAAGACACTGCTTATGTTTACATCATAATACGAAAGTATTTACCAAAACATTAAATCCCAGTGTTTTTCATCTGTGCTTTTCTTTCTCTCTTTCTCTTGGGTTCCTTTGAGAAGCCAATGGTAGGTTAATTTGGATAATACCAATGTTGAAGGTGCATTTTCTACTGCCTGAAGAGAAAGAAATATTATCTTTTTAATCTGTGGAAGGTAACTGTGTGCAGCAGTGCAGTTTTCATGTTGAGAAGATAGGTCATAAAAAAATATGCCTTAGGTTAGGATTATTTTGGTCTGAGACAAAATCCCTGGCATGAGATCTTATTAATACTAATAAGCTCATATAAACTGGCACAAAGAACTGCAGGATGAAATGGGTATCTTCTAGTCCATGGACCTGTACATGAGAAACAGCACACCTAGTAATTATGGCAGTGAGGAAGGGGAGTGTGCCCTACATGTGCCAGCTATGCAAGCACGTACGACTATGCAGTAGCATCTATTATGACAGGAAGGGAGTGAATAGTGCATACACAGGCAGTACCCTCTGCAGCAGATCTCTGTGTGGGAGCTATTGGAAGGAGGGTGGCAGGTTAGGGTGTTTGTGGGGGTTTCACTGCTTGTCCTGTGTTTGAGATGACATCCTGCATCAGAGCTGCCTTCAGCTGTGTTTTGGTGGTTAATCTGGTTTTGGTAAAATCTGTTCACAAGTGATCCAACCAAGCCTGTTTCATCAGCTGCCTTATGGAGCTCTGCAGTGCAAGCTACAGGTAAGAAAGATGAAGTGCTAAAAATGACCATGTTGGAACCTCATTCACAGGTTGATACATCCTAGAAAATAGTTTAATTTCTAAGTATTGTGTGATGTTTAAACTCAGACTTGGTCTGATTTGTTACAGAGAAATAACTGACAGGTATAACCCAGATATGGCTGGCATAATTAGTCTGCTTCTACAGAAACCTTTTCTACTTAACAGAAAGGCCAAGGAAAAAAAAAACATGAACTTTAAAATCAACACTCAAGTTCATATTTCAGGAATGAGTATATTTGAGACTATCTACAACATCCTCTCCTATGAGAACATGCTGAGAGAGTTTGGGTGTTTGAGCTGGAGAAGAGAAGGCTCAAGAGAGACCTTATTGCAGCCTTCCAGTACTTGAATAGGCCTATAGGAAAGCAGGAGAGGAACTTTTTATAAGAGTATGTAAGGATAGGACAAGGGGAATGGATTTAAACTGAAACAGGAAAGATTTAGATTAGATAATTGGAAAAAAGTCTTTACTGTGAGAGTGGTGAGACACTTGAAGAGGTTTCCTGGAGAAGTTGTGAATGCCCCATCCCTGGAAGTGTTCAAGGCCAGGTTGAATGGCACCTGAAGCAACTTTATCGACTGGAATGTCCCTGCCCATGGCAGGGGAGTTGGAACAGGATGATTTTTAAGGTCTCTTCCAACTCAAACCATTCTATGGTAGGAAAAAAATTTCCATTTTCTACTGTAAGGTAACTAGCTACTTAATAAAGACCACAATTTATAAGGGTTTTGAGGTTTAAGACCTAAAGTCTTCAATATTTTACACAATCTATGGACTAAAGAGTGATAATTAAAGAAAGACATATATATAACCTGGATAGTCAGGAAGCAAAACTTTTCTCATTCTGATTCCAAGTGAGGTATTAGTCTTGCCTCTTATTAAACAAGCAAGCACTATGTCCAGCAGACTATTGGTTTGTTTTGGTTGTGTCAGACTCAGCCTCTACTGATAGAGCTGGATAATCTGTGCTATGTAACCTACCAACTGGCAGGAGAATGTCTCCAGTTCAAACCCTCACTGAGGTGTTGGAAGCTGAGGTTCAGGTCTGAACTGGGCAGGGAAGAATTGAAACATGCTCTTTTACAGAAAAAGTGACTCTCTAAGCAAAGGGTGGCCATTTTTTGGCCTTATATAAAAATGTCATAAATACCAATCTTTTGGGAGACTGTACAGGTTTTTACCATGTACCTCTATTATAGAGCTGGCTTTATAATGGTCAGTGTAAATCTCAAAGCCAATGTCTTTGTTTGGATTCATAAATTAAATGTGTACTCTTTTGGCTGTTTTGCAGTATTTTATTTGTAGGAGTTTCTGGGAAGATGTTCGAGTCCTCAACTGCCAATTAAGTGCCTGGCATGAATCTTAACCACAGAGCAGGTCCCAGTCACTACTTTATATTTGAGGCAAATTACAATACAAAAATTTAAAATTTATGTTAAAATGTGTGGAATTTCTTCCTTATTTGAGAACTAATCTCATCTGTGGTGTTAGATACGTCCACCTCAAGGGCTCAGGTGTGACAGCTGAACTGAATTGGCAGCTCCATAGAGTGGGCTGGCTGTGTGCTTGCCCCTCTTTGCTTTGCTTTTCTCTGGCTGGGCTCCTTTCCTCCCAGCTCAGTGAGCTGAATTGCCTCACGCCACTAACAGCCAGACCAGATGCAGGGGAAGAGGAGCTGCCAGTAGGCTCAGCCCATTTGAAACAGCAAGCTATTTAATTTGGCTGAGCTGGATCATCTAAGTACACTTTCATTTCAAGATTTTAAAGATTTTTAATGCTATTCCTCTAAGCATGTTCTTCATCTAGACTCACATATGTAAGATGATCCATCTTATGACTAAAACATGGAAATATCACATTATGAAATTAAAAAAATAATTGCACAAAATTTTGCAAATTAAACCCAACTGTGAAATCTTCCAATAAAATGCTTTTATTTTAAAACGGTAAGTGAATTATGCCAAACCCAAAAGGCTAAATATGCCCAAAGACCACTGTGCTGGTTTGAAGGTGAACCAGCAGGGGAAATGAACTCACCACGAGAGAGATTATAAGTCAGAGCTGAAATTTAATAATAATATTACAATAAATACACTGACACACAAGGGAAATTGCTTTCAACTCACAAAACCCCAGCAGTATAACCCAGTGTCCTGGGGCACAAACCCAAGGGGGTTTGTTTGCCCTTGTGCTGAGACCCCTGTGGTTCCCCCAAGTCCAGAGCAAAAGGAAATGAAAAACCTGTTGGTGCAGGCAAGGGCTGTGGTCTGGGTGAGAGCGGTGATCTCCTCCTGTCGAGGTCCTGCTGCTCCTCTGGATCCGACGAGAGGTTCCCGAGGTCTTCTTACCCACCCCTTATGTACCCTCAGGGAGCACCCAGTCCCTCCCCCTGGGCGGGGACTCACACAATGGGTGATTAACTCTGGGAGCCAGGGGGTATTGAACTGTTGATGGCCCATTGGCAGCTCCGCCCCCTCAGGCTGGGTGTGAAGGTGATAATGGCTCCCTGGGCAGCTGCTGCTAATGGTCCATTGTCCTTGGGGAATGAATAGAGGGGGTAGAATACACAGCTTTGATCACCCCCACACAGCGTTAGCTGGTCCCTCCTGCTCAACTAGGACAACCACTATGCCTAGGAAAGGAGTTCCAGTGTGGGAAAGCAGAACAGAGTTGACTCAGGCTGTGGTCTTTGATGACCATCTACATCTCTTACATCCACATCTATTTCATGTAAGTGAAGACTGACTCTAATCTTAAGATTCCTTTTTTCCTGTTTTTTTTTGGTCTTAAAAAGTTTGATCCCTGTATGGGCCATTCATTTAAAAGTTGGGCTTGATGATCTTTCTGGGTCCTTTCCAACTCAGAATATCCTGTGAAATTTCTATAACGGAGCAGGTCACAGGTGCTGTGTATGAATATGAATTTCTGGTTTCCTGTTAAAGCAAGCAATAACCCTTATAGTTTTTCATGCAGTCCTTTTGTTTACATCTGAGTGAAGATTGATGTGTAAAACTCAGGTGTGAGTAAACTGGTATGGTGAATAAAGGGATGCCTCTGACCATCCAACACTTTTGGGCCTTGGCTGGGAGGCAGAACTTTCAAGGGATATGATCTCAGCACTGCAAAAGACTTGCAGAATGCTACTAAATTCTTATCATATGTTGCTTTTGATTAGAAGGATAAAAGTAGTGAGAAGGTTGTTATTATAAGACTATTATGTTGCACTGGAAACTTGCAAGTGTTTCTTAATGTTCACTTAGTGGAGCTGTGGGGGATTTCCACCAGTTTTATTCAAGGGGCCTACATTTTAATTCCTGATACATATTTATTATCTCTTCGTAGGATTTTTTTGTTGTTATTAATATAAGAGTCCCTCATAATTTTCTTCAAAGAATAAAGGGTAATTCAGCTTGACTGCTTCATCTGTAGTTCTACAAAGCAGATTGTTAAGACTCTTGGTTGTAGTCCCTGATAGGATTAGATCAGTAAAGCAGCAATCAAAACTTGTTGCACAAACCAAATTGCTACAGTGGTGCTGGTTTAGGAAATCCTTTATATCGTAAACAGGAACTTAGAACTTTTTCTGAAATGTCTTACTCTGTGGATAGGTGCTTAGCATAATGTGTGATTTCTCACTTAGCATACTTATGAAATGGTTATAAAACTGAGCTTCATTTTGTACAGGGCTTTGTGTCTGTGTCTGTTCTGTCAGCCTTTTGGCTGCAGGAAAATAGTCCCACTCGCTCAGGGGAGGGGAAGTTAGCACTGTTAGCCAAGAAGGAGACAGTTTGTCAGGACAGTAAGGTAAGTGCACTACTGTGGAAAACTGTGTTTTATGGGGTGAGCCCAGCAATCATATTGTCTTTTCATACAGTAACTCATTGGATACTTCCTGCCTACCGAAACTCCCAGAGAAGTCTTTTCTGCCATGTCCTGAGGCAATGCAGTAAAAAAATGCCTATTGATGGGATTTTTGAGAAACCAACTGCAAGTAAATGTATTTTCTGATTCTATCTGGAAGTGGAGAGTAGTTGGACCAGTCCTAATCCATCAGATATCAGCGTTCTGTTTGTTTATGTTGCAGCCATAAAAGTGGGAATCTGTCTGTCATGCATTTGATAGCTTTAGAGGTGCAGGAGTTAGCTCTTTTCACAGCAGCACCATAGCCACATTCATGAGGAAGCACTGTGGGAGCTAATTTTATTCTTCTGAGAATTTTAACCACCTCCTGTAGAATTTTACATGTGTTTTACCCAACTTCTTCCACCATCACCAGTTTGTTATCCTGCTCTGTAATCCTTATTTCTGCCTTCCAACTGAATGTTCCAGTACTAGTTTCAATATTGTTTTCCCTAAATATCCTTGTTCCATTCTTTTCAATTGAATTAAATTGAATAAAATTAACATTTAAAAATCAGTGGTAAATATACCCATTTGTCTTTCATTATAAATGTGTGGGGGGTTATGGACGCAGCTTTTCAGAAATACTTTTAAAATCTAACAGTCCCTCTTAACTTCAACCTTAAAAAATGAATAATTACAGAATGGCAGCAGGAGAGATGACAGTAATGATGGAGATTCTACTGCCTTGTATTTGCACATTTCTACAAATGAACAGCACTATAGAATATGGATCCATCCCACAAATGCTAATGGGTCCAGTATCCTTCCTTCAGCACAGACAGTCAGCGTAAATGCAGCTTACAGCAAGCCAGTGTTCTTTCTGTCAAAGGGAACACAACACTCTTTTCTAGTCGTTTTGCTTCTGTAAAGCAAACTCAGGTTGAATGAAGGAATGGAGCTTGTGAGAAATGTGATGTGACTTAGACAACAAGTATATATGGCTGGCATATTATCCCTGATAGGAATGCTAAAAACCATCGAGGAGAACAGGCTGAAAAAAGAACTTTGATTTGGAGTGGAGCTGTGAACTCATGAAGATCTCTGGCTTGCCCACTGCTGAGTGATGCCATGTGCCTTCTTGGTGGTGAAGCTTCCCAGTGTGGGGGGTGTGAGGAGCTGTGCCTGAGAGCTTATCCACTGGTCCTGCTGGGCAAGCTGCACGACTGTGCTGCTGGATCAAAAACTGTTTCCCTCTCCTTCTGCCTGTGGATTTTATGGCACATCTACACTTCTGGTGCTGCTGGGATGACTCAGTGTTGCACCACTAGTTTTGAGTTAGCTCAAGGTATCTGCTAGAGTTGCATGGCAGCACAGAGCTCAGCAGTCTGAGGAAAACATGCAAGCAACACCATGAATGCACAAAAAGTTAGCCCATCCTGTGCTTTGGGGCAGCCACATGACTGCCAGCACTGGTGTAGCTGGTGTTAAAGCCAGGCAGCTTGCATCTGCACTGCAGGTGGTCTTGTACAAACCTGTGCCCAACGAGGTGTTGGAACACTCCAGCTCCTCACCTACATTAGCACGGCTGATTGGAAATCTCTTTGTTAAAAATACTCCAGTGGCTATAAAAGCTGCTGCCTCTGAGGGCAAAAAAGGTGATTCCTTGAGAAGAACTTCTAGACTTGAGAAGAAACTCTATGAATTTTGAACTGAAAATCAAGCGCTATTAATACCTAATCTCTGCAGAAATCTAATCTGAATATTAACAGCCCGGTCTGCACTTTTGCAAGGACAAATATTTCTTTCTAAATCTCAACAAAGCAAGCTTCTGTGGGTCAGATGGAAATCCTGTTTATTAAAATGCTGCTACAGACAACTAGATTTTTAATTTCAATGGAAGAGACTTCTCTGTGACCCTTAAAGGCATGCCAGTGGACTCTTCCAGCACATGCCTCAGTAAACAACAAATGAATCACTGAGGTGCTCTAACGAGGATTGATGTGTCTACCCAATTAGAGGGATATAAAGAGTGCTCCCTTGAAATTCTGGGTTCATTTGGGTTGCTCTGCTATTTCTGCAGTCTAGCTCTGAGGCATTGCTTCAGGGGTGTTGTTGGCCTCAGCAACTGGCTTGTGTGTGTTGTCCTTGCTAACAAGTACAATTTCTCTGCAAATATTTCTTCTATGAAGTACTCAAGCAGTGAAATAAAAAAATAACGCTGAATTCAAAGACAAATCAGTCACTAGCACCTGTTTCAGCTAAGAGCAAGCTCTTCTCCAAAT
This sequence comes from Pithys albifrons albifrons, assembly GCF_047495875.1. Taxonomy (NCBI): domain Eukaryota; kingdom Metazoa; phylum Chordata; class Aves; order Passeriformes; family Thamnophilidae; genus Pithys; species Pithys albifrons. Next base: position 100,012,226 of record NC_092461.1, on the reverse strand, counting down.
TTAGCACTGCTACAAGCATGGTTGATAAGACTTGTTAAATACCTGTTTTCTCGGCTTGCAATTTCTCACTTTTACATATGCTGAACTTTCTCATGACTGAAATATGTGCAGTTCTGGGAGGTGAAAAGGTGCAATACGTGTTGTATGGTATGAGTAATGCAACTGGTCAGATGAAGCAATGCATGGAAAATTCATTATGTAATTTGAGGCTGTTTCCTCTTTCTCTTGGAACAATGTTTCTATTTTCCATTTCAACTGTACATGTAACTTGTACTGCTTCAGAAATAATTTCCTCACACCATCCTAAAAGAAAACTAAAAATTAGACCATTTTTTCACTCTATGGACTATTTTCTATACCCAGACAAGTAGCTCCATTGTGTGCAGAGAACAACACAGAAAGCAGACTAAAGAAGGACATCATGCACATCAAGAATAAAGCAGAGATAAGAGTATATTTTGTTTCTCAATCAGCTGCTGCCTCAACAGTCACAGGGCACTTCAAGACTACAGGGGGTATCTTGCAGGTACTGTTTAAGGATTACAATTCTCTGACCAAGCTTCCAGGAAAATTCTATCATATTATTATGTCTTAAGTAGTTAGGTATTGGCACCTGAAATTTCATTTCCTAGACTGCAAATGAAACCCTGAATTTTTTGTCAAATTTCCTAGGCTAAGAAATAAAACATTACAAAACATCTCATTAAGATATTCAACTAACTGTTATAGAGCATGCTTTAACTCATCCCTTTTTGTTGCTTATTTTTATTCTTTCACTGTGACTTGACTCTTAGTAACTTAGCTGTGGTTAGCAGATATTTGAATTTAGTTATAGTTACACGCCTGGGTTAGATGGTGTCTTGAAGCCTTAGTTCATCATCTGTGAAAGTCCTTACACCAAAGGCCTAGCACTACTCTGAAATATATCATTATTACATAAAAGGAGATTTTTCTCTGTTCTGTGGCTTTTTAGAAAATTGAAAACCTGGTGTTGAGGTTCTCGCCCGGTAGGTTAAGAAACAAAACATTTAAATGAAAAGCCTTGACATCTCCCATTGGTGGAGAAAACCATGCTCCTCAGTGCTCCTAATTATCCACTGAAGATAATTAGCTGACTGTCCTTGGACATGTTTATCATAACTCAGATATGACAGCAATGAAAATGATCTGAAGATTGTTTTGAAGCAAAGTAAAGCTGAGAAATGTGAGCTAGAAACAGGTTTTGTGAGGTACTGCCTTTCCCTTTTGTATGTCCAGAATCCTGAATACCAGCTGTTCAGGGAAGCTGAGCATGAATATTTCAAAATTTGTAGATAATGAAAACTGATTTAAGCCAAGTTTACTGGAGACAGTAATTTCAAATTCAGGTTTCTGCTATCTTTAAAGCTGGGAACGTTCCTAGATTGTCTTTTGCCAATTCCTGATTTTTCATACACAAGAATTTAGTTTATTAATAGATTGGCTGTGTTGGGAATTATTTGATCTATTATTTTCCCTATTTATGTAATCAAGTCACTGACCCACGGTGGAAATTCAGAGTGATACAGAGTGTATGTGCTTTATGTCACTGGCCTTTGTGTCCATAACTTAGAAGCTGCTGCTCAGCCATTCCTCTGCTTGCCAAATCTGCCTGTTTGCAAAGTCCTTGAGGACATAAAAGAATTGACATGTTTTCTTAAAATTAAGGACTTTTGGGGGGGGGGGGGGGGCAGGGGGAGGGAGAGGGAAGGGAGGATGTGACTTTCTTATTATAGTGGAAAAAAAAAAGAGAATAAGCAACACAGTGAAAATATTCTGGAATTACATAAAAAATATCCCACTACAGTAGTGAGAGAGACCTCTGAATTTAAAATAACCTTAACAGAGTTAAATACTAGACTGAGTGGAAAAACAGATGGACCCTTGTACATAATCCATTGCTGTCTGCCAGTATGTGTGGGTTTTTTGCAGCACTGGGGATGGTTTCACCTCTGTTCCTCTTGGGCAGTTGCTCCGGGGCTGGACCAACATAATGGACAATTCTTCATTAGCTCAGATAATGGGAAAGATAAAAAATACAGATGATAATGGCTTGGTAGAAAGAAGTTTGTACAAAACCCCATGGTTTTGAGTCCTGTTCAGTGTCAGACTCAATGGAGCTGTTTCAAAGACCTCCTGAATCCTCGTCAACCCTTTGTGGGGCAGCATGCAAGGCACAGGCAATTTTTCTTGCTTTCTGTGGAGTTTGGAACGAAGACCAAAATTTGTTTATATGAATCAGGGATTGCCTTGCTACCTTGAACAGTCTCTTTCGCTTTTCATCTTTCTCTCTGAGCCCCTCAACCTCTCAAGCTCTAAACCAAAACAAAGTAGCAAAGGTGGTTCTCAGCCCACGCTCTTAGCCCAGCACTTCATCTGTTCTGGTACCTAACAGGGTGATTTTCCCCTCTCTGAGACTTCTGTGTTTCTGCTCTGGGAACGTTACCCTTGTAGTTTGGTACGTTTGTTCTGTTCCTTATCACAGAAACAGCCTCTTTCAAATATGTTGATTTATTGTGCTGAACCATCTCTGGTTAACGACTCACACAGGCCTCTCTGCCATTAGGATGCTGCCGCTTCGTCCTCCTCCAAAATCTTTCACGTCTTTGTGTCTCAGGGCTTTTCTTGCAGTCAGTTCCCATCCCAGTTCTGTTTCTTGTGCTCTCACACGCTGCACTGCAGCCCTGCATTGCTGCTGGACCACAGGCTCCCCTTTGCCCTCATCTCTGCTTCCTCTCGTCCCCCTGTATCGCTCCGGCCTGGACACAGATCAGGTGAGAGACTGCCTGGAGCTGCCAAGGCTCACGGGAAATACACTTCCAATAGACACTGCAAAGCTTGCCAAAGCCTTGTGGCAGGGCACAGGATAGTTTGTTCTGGCAGGCTATATGCTCTCCAGCCTGCCAGCTGGCTGGGATTCTTTTGTGTACTTGTAGTATCTCAAAGAATACTGGTCCTTCCATACTTTGGGTTTATTTTAAATTCTCACATTCTTAATTTTATAATATCAGCTTTTCCATTCTGGGCTATAGGAAGGGATAGAATCCAATAAACATGCACTAAGTGCACGGACAAGTGCAGCATATCCTTGGCAGGGAGCTCCCTTTGTTACTTGACCATCCGCCACTTCAGTTGCACTGAGTTGAAATTCTCTCATGGGTTAAGGAATTCCCTGAGATGGATTACACTCCCACAGCCTCCCCTGACAGGTGGGTGTGTTGCAAAGGAGTACCTCAAAGCAGAATCTTTCTGATTACCTCCTTTGCTGGAGAAAGTAATTCATTTTAGCTGGCAAATACATTCGTTTAGATACATTTAGAAAATTTCCCATGTGCTTGGTACGTTTGAAGTAGTGAATAATTGAGGTATGTAAAACTGAAACAACTTCCACAACAGAGTTTCACAGATCCATGGGGAGACCCGAATTTGCTCAGCCCTGCTCTCTTGCACGAAGCTCTTCAGTTTTTACCTTGCAAATAAAGGTGAAAACATGGAAAGTATATCAGACCAGTCATCTCTTGGAGGCTTCTAGAGCTGTTATGAACTTTTCCCACTGTCATTTCTTAGGATGTTTTTCACTCTTCAGAGAACAATTTCAGAAATCACTTTTGCATCTTACCTTTTGGAATAAATTCTTGGAAATGGATTTCACCCAATTCCTAATTCTTTTCCATCTCATTATTGGATCTTCTCACCGCTACCACTGTCAATGCTGAGTAATAACAAGTTTTTCTGCAGCACCTTCAGACCAATCACTGTAAACAGCTTCTATTTGCATCCATTTGACTCTTTAAGGACTTTGTATTCTAATCTGTTAGCACACAAAAATGAAAGATTGTATAAAATGGAGCTGCCTGAATAAAGGTTTGGGGCTTTTTTGTCATGATGGCATGGCTGATTCATTTAAAACAACACTGATTAAGAACTGTCCAAATCACTGTTGTACTTTTTAAAATTTATTTTTCTTTATTGAAGACCCAGTAAAGCTGAACCAGTTAAAACAGCAAACTTTTTAAAAACTATGTCCCAGCTACTGAGGTGATCTCTGGGATGATCTTCCATACTGTCTCTCTCACTTGCAGATTCCTTACCAGAATGCTGGTTAAGACTTGTTCTCTTGCTAAATGCTAGTTTTACAGGATTGTTGCAGACTACATGCTGTTTATACTTGAATCTTCATTATCATCTATGTAAGCTTTGCTTTGGACACACTGATCAGATGAGGGTTGCTTGCTTGAGAAGCCGTGGAAATACTTATCAAATAATGTTGTGGCATGATGTTCTTGTGTGTAAAATCCCTCTCTCCTAAAATGCAAGTGGGCTGGAATAAGTTACTGCATCTGTTCAAATAAATGCAGGATGAAAGTCACAAGGTTAGTTGTGCCTGGGAGGTGTTACTTTCTTTTTCATTCAGAGCTGTGCTGAGTCTGTCAGTGCAACAAGCCTTCCCTGCATTTCTGTGAGAAAGCTCTGCTTATGCTGGTTGCAGCAGAAGGTGTAATTCAGAGGAGCAGGGTGCCTTCTTCAAATTATGCTGGGAATCAGCGTGTAAAATTTAAGGAATAATTGTATTGAAGAACAGCGGAAATGTAATCCTGGGTCTGGAATTTTTATTGTGCACAGTGGAGTAAACACCACACCTCCTTTTAGTGATAAGACTGGTGCCTCTATGAGAGAGTGGCATTTTGTTTTAAGTTCTCTTGAATTTGGAGGATTTCTTTCTCTAAATATATTTTAAATTTCACAAAACTAATACTTTGGGAGTGTGATGTTTTGAGGATACTCACAGTTTATGATTTATTCTTTATTGTTCATCTCCAAACTGACATTCTGTTACTGAAATCCAGTTTACTGAGATTGTTTCCATCTCTCTTTCAGAAGGAAGTAGCATTGGTACTCTTCTCTTAGCATGCCCAGGGCAATTCTGCAGCAAATTATATTCCAGCTTTCCACTTCACTTTTACAGGGATTGTCACTGATGTTAAATGGGTCATATTCATTCGGCCTTCCTGTCCATCCTTTTGCAGTGGCCAGTGTGCAGGAAGGAAGCTGAGCTTTCTCTGGAACTGTGGCTTGTTTTCTTCATATGGGCATTCTTTGTTTCAAAGTCTTTTTAAAGCAATAAAGCAAACCAAAACCAGATGAGGCAGAGCCAGTTTCTTATAGCTTGTAGTTGTTGGTTTCATAGCATGGACACAGTTTGAAGAAGAGGCATTCATTCTTACAGAATCTGATGTTAAAACTGAGGTGAGAAGCAGTTTGTGTGTAGGTCTGGAAGCAACAGAATACATACATACCCTTTGAATCCTCTTTTCTCCTTGCTTAAGCTTGTACCAGACATGTTTCACACCACCCTGGTATGCAGTTGGAATCTCAAATGTTGAAAGAAAATTTTGATGATCTCCTACTCTTTTTGCTTTTGGCCTCAGACCTGCTGCTTTCAGGGTGGTGTCAAACATTTCTGTGCAGCCTTTAGGAAGCCCTTCCTGGTTGTGATTGAAATTCCAATCATGCCTGAGCGCCTGCTTGTATGGAGGTCTTGTATGGAGCAGCCTATCTCCTTTTCTGCTGGTAATTAGTGCAGAGCCTACAATCATCCCAAATTTGTAGATGTTGAGGGTTCTACTAGTGCAACCTGATAGCTGCCTTAGATGCTTAAATGCTTTTTGCTGCATTACTTCAAAGGCTTTACACCACCAGGGTTGTTGATGACCTGGTGACCTACTAGGCTCTCATTTTATTAGATTGCCCAAAGCTGATACAGTTTTGTTTAGGGGAAAATAAAAACAAAAAAAGATTATTAGTAAATTCACTTTACAAAACTTAATACACATGAAATATCAATCTGTTTGGCTAACCCACGAAGTGATTATAAATTCTTTGCTGTGAGGTTTTCTGCCTCCCATTTCATTGCATGAACTGCACCAACTCTACCTTTCTTCCACTTTTCAGCTGGATTGTATCTATGTTCAACTGTGTATTAGAACACTTGTGAACTTACAGTAGTTTCACTTCTTGCACAGTTTCTGTCATCCCAGAATGTGCAGTGTGTGTGTGTGTGCCGGCTGTGCCCACGCCTTGTTGTGAAACTTTCCTCTTTCAGAAGCAATGCCCGGGGTGTGGGAAAGGCATGTTGTAATGCTGGGCAAGAGGTGGGGAAAGCACACCGGCCTCATCTACAAAGTGGTCATTTCTCAGAACCTGAGGGGTCATCTCCTCTATCAAAGCTGAAACTTGGGCTGTGTTTGTACTATTTTTTGCACTTTTTTTTTTTAATGGAAAACTGTTGACTTCAACACTTGCTGAAGGAATAACTTTGCATAGGGGCTACCTATGTGGAACCTCTTCAGACAGAAAAAAATTATCCCAACATTAACTGAATATCTCTGCAAGGCTTAGCCATTGTGACCTGAAAGAAAGACAGGGTATGGAAAAAAATTCTCTGCAGTATTTACTTGAGCCTTCCTTCTGTCCACACAAACCAAAATTAGCAAAGTCAGTGCAGATGCTGGGTGGTTATGCCACACATGAATTTATGAGTTTGCTTAAACATCTTGTTATTAAAAGTTTAAATATTTACACTGAGGATCTGCTGCCTTCTGAACTCTTGGGAGATTATTTCTGAGCACTGAGAATGTGGTTGTTTTTTTCAATTGAGTATATTCTGATGTTGACTTTTTGACATAAAATTGCTTCAGTGCTTTTCTAATCTACAGTTACAGATTAATTTATGCTATATCAGGGCTTAAGAGTTACTTAATCTCTCTAGAGTTCTAGCAAAGACTGACCACTTGACTAAGATTATGTAGCTCTGAAAAAAAGTTTTAATTGGGACGTGGAAACAAAATTAAGTAGAGCTCAGGGTGCTGGCTTTTGCTGGTATTTTCACATTTGGATTTTGCAATGATAGAACATATTTCTGTGTGAGACCCTTAGGAAATCAAGGCTTGTGGTGTCTATTCCTCTTCAAGACCCCCTATAAATCCTCCTAAGTAAAACTCCTTGATTTTGGTGAGGCTTGAATTGGGGTGTTAAAGCAGAAATCATTATTCTGGGTTAAACTTTGAACTCTTTTCTGTTTAGCTGTACATACATATAACAAAAAATGCCCTTGGCTTGCCAGATATTATCCAGTTGGCAATCACATGGCAAACAACATGCTTGAAGATTAAAAGACTCTGTCCTTAAACAACACTTTCAGTGCTTGATGTAATATTTCCCTTTTAATTATGTAGGGAACCAGCACTGTTAGCAGAGGCAAATAATTGCTATGAAAATGTGCAGATTTGCTCAGTAGAAGTATTTCTTCAAAACTGTAGTGAATGGTGGGAGATAGGAAACAACTGAGTATACCCCATGGAAGGACTGGCTTATGAACAACTGTGTGCTGCCCTTGAGTGTAGTGGGAGCTGGAGGAGCTGCAGACTTGCAAACACCACTCATCGAGTAAGGCAGTGGCCGCTCTCTCTTAGCAAAACAATGATGACCTCCAGTCTTTGGAGAGGGGAATTAAGGGGTGAGGCAATTTGTGTCAGGGAAGCATATTATAGATCCAGTTGTCTGCAGTGGATCCTTTAATTCTAATATTTTTAGGAAAACCTTAATTCATTCAAAGAACAACATAACCCTAATTTTTTCCTCTTTTAGAAGTTTGGAGGAAGGTAAAACAAGGATTAAGTAATGACTTAGGAATTTTTCAGTGAGCATGGATGTTGGCTCTCTCTTGCTGTAGCTACATCATCCATCTCAACATACAGTAGCTATGGGAACAGAGCTATTGGACCTTGCAAAAGGAATGCAAACATTTCACTACTGGTTTGCCATTTGTCCGAGGCTTTTTCTCAGTAGTCCCAACATAATTTCCATTCCGGTCTTAGTTCATTCAAGCCTAAAACTCTAACCATGGCATCTCCCTCCCACAGAGTCAGTCTCGAGGCAAAAATGTCTCTTTTCTCTGTATTCTTGCAAGTCTTTCTATCAAATTCTACTTTGGAGAAAGAGCAAGGACACTGAGTAAAATATAGCTGAAGACAATAGGGGAATCCAAATTGCATGGAATAGCATCACAAAGAGCTTCACTGCTCAGGGCACACGTGCAACTGGACAGCTGAACCACAGAATCCCGTGGGTGCTGCAAGTCCAAATGCTCTGGTTTTGCTGGATTTCATGAAATATGGTGGTGATGGTAAGCAATTTAAAAATGCTTGGTAGAATATCTTGTTAAAATAAACAGTAACAATGAATTTGCTGTGTTTCAGAAAATGTAGCAATCAGCTGCAAGGAACAGTAATACTATATATACAGACTCCAATGAAAGTTGTAACTGTTTACTGCTCTTTTTCTATGCAACTTCCTGACATATTCTGAAAAATTCCTGCTCTTTCTTGGCTGAATGACTGACAAAATTAGGTATATGTATTTTAGGCCACTTCACCTGAGCACTATTAAATATTGGTGGCCCTGGGAAAGAACAGAAGTACTGTAAACATTGATCTTTCAGAAAGCTTCAAGAAAAGGAACAGGACAGTTAAAGTAAGATACTTATGTTGATGAAAATAATGTTCACAGCATGACTCTGTCAAAACTTGGCTTGGTACATTATACACAATTTATCAAAAAGAACTGGTATATTCAAGATAAAGACAGCCACAGTGTCCTGGTTTCTGAGAGCAGAATATAGTTGAGTTTGAACCTCAAGAATTTGATCCAGGCTTATAATTTTTGGCTTCAAATCAAACCAGTAACATTCTACTTCCTAGGAGATGAACTAAAATAAATCACCCATGAAGCCTGATTCTGTTTCTTGCTTCCATCTATTCTACTGCAAGTCAGATTTCTTATTAAAATCACCATGGATACATGATCCTTATAATCCTGTGAGTCTTTTTCTGATTGTCTACTTAGCTGCAGAAAGTTAACTAATGCTCTGCCTAAGAGAAGTGAGCTGCTGCCCCTCTCCCAAAAGCCCACATCAAAGCAGCTCACTTTTGAATCAACTGTAGATATATTGACATGGTTTCTCCATGGCAGATACCTCTGGCAGTATTTCACATCCATCCAAGTAGGATCTGAGCTGTGTGCTCTGTGCTGCATGGCCTTTTGCAGTAACAGAGGAATACAACACGTGTGGGAAGTTGCTTGGGCATTTCTGGAAAGTGTGGAATAGCAGTTCAGAAGAAACTGCCCTGACACAGAGCTGTTTTATAGAGGCATGTGCACACAGTAGAAAAAACCCACAACAAACCACCTTTATTCAACAAGCAGTGTGATTGCTATGGATCAGTTGGTTGTTACTGGTAAACAGGTAAAATCAGTGTTCTTATTTCTATCAGCATGTCCCTAGTGGGAAAATACGAACATGCAATTCCCTGATCTTCTACCCCATTGCTTACAGGCATTAATTTGAGTCCCCTAAACTTGGTGACATATAGTGCATTGGGCAACTCAGTGATTGTGGAGAGACTCTCCTGACTGCTGGACAGGGCAGTGGTCAGAAAGGAAGGGCAATAATTGAAGATCCTGATTTAAGTAACTGTAGCAATACTGTGTACATCACCCTTCTGTCATCATTACCTTCCACTGGTATGGGCTTTAGGTAGCACAAGTGATTTAAGCTGTATGTGTTCTTCCTGGGTTCTCCCTTAGCAGCACTGATGCAATGTCTTTATGTGCTTCTCAGTGAAAGAGGCTGAATCAAAAATGTCTTCTGTTACTGTTTAATGTGCTGCAGCAAATGCTGTGTAGGTCTCTAAATCAAGACATTTGTTCTTCATTTTTAGCAATGCCCTTTCCCTGAACTCGTTTAATGAGACAGTTGTAAGATGTTTGTATGTTCTCCAGCTGGACCGAGTGTACAATCCTTGAACTCTGTCCTTACTACATTCTGATTTTAAAGTGTCCTGTGTCAATAGATAGTGGCAGCTATGTTCTTAAGGCAGCCTTGTTTCACATAACAGTTTCACATAAAAGCAGTGTAATAGACAGCAAAATGCCCGAGACTGGGAGAATTTGGGAATTTCTTAGTTTCTGAAGTCTCTGACAGCTGTGTTTCATAAAAGGGAAGGGGCATTGTAAGTAAAGGGCAAGGGTTATTTACAAAAATAGTGTATGAACCAAAATGTGACATATAACATAAGGGGATGGTGCAGAACAGAAGACGGTTGTTTATTATCCTGTTTATTATCCAACAGAAAATGCACCCAGAAATCCCTTCCAGCTTGGGGTGTAGGGGTTACTTTGTTTGCAAAGACCCCATGGAAAAAGAATAGAAGGCTGGTCTTGTAGTAGCATATTCTTGCTTTGTTTGTACAAGTGAAGGACAGCATTCTATTCTCTCTTTTGTCCCTCTCCTCTCCTTCATAGTGTAAAATGTGTGCTTTCTTCTTGTGACTTCAGCTTCTCCATGGGGTCTTTTGACACATGCCAGTGCAGAGGAACCAGGAAAATGATGCTAACTGGTGCCATGAAAAGAAAAATGGTACACATCCTATGCTGAATGTGCCTAGAACAACTTGGAGCTGAGGTGCTCCCTTATGGCAAAAGAGAGCAATATGAACCATACTGACCCTGTACAGAAGTTGGTTTGAGTTCTTGGTTAGAACAGAAGATGTCTTGCCTTCTCTGTGTGATGGTCCACACTACCTTGCACACCAGGAGAATTTACTGGATGTTCCTGCATTGAGGAACATGGTAAAAAACAGAGGAAAGGCAGCAGGAGGGAGGTGACCTGCCATTTTCCAATATCCACTGTAGAAGCAGATAAGAGACATCCTTTCTTCAGAAATGTTCTGTAGGGAAAGGGTTACCCTTTTGTCCTTTCTCCTTCTCATGCAAACTCTGTCAGACATAAAAGCAGTTTCACTCTGTAACATTTACACAAACTGACCTCAGAAATAATCAGTGGCATCCTAAAATGACTACTAGTTCTGGGAGCAGCAAAGATATCAACCACTTGTCAAATACTTACACAAGATTTGAATAATCAGAAAAGCATAAGCACCAATTTAGTAACCTTATCCTGGCATTGTTTGTTAAATACTTCCTATTAGACCACCCTCAGTATGGACAATGGAGATTAGTTAATTATTTGAATTACATTAATAACTCATGCTTCAGTACCTTATGTTCTGGCTGGTCTTAGTTTAAATCTGTGATTTAACTTTCCTCTGTCAGTTCAACTTGCAGATTCTACATAACAGATTTTCTTGGCAACTGTATAATGTCCAGAATAGTACCCCAATGACTTAATAAAAAACACTGCTGTAGGAAAGAATTAAAGCATAGCCTGGAAAGAATTATATAACAATTTTTATGTTCCATTTGCATGGAATGCAATAGGAAGTACAGGTTGTTAAGGCTTCTAGGGCTACTATGCACTGTGACCCCATGACACCAAATATGTGGTTCCAGATGGGATCCAAAGTCCTGTAGATTCTCAGGAGAAAACAAGTGGTAAGATTACATACATATTGTTTTCTTTGTGCATTTAAAGTAGAGTTGAAAGTGTACACCTCAAGAGGTTTTAGATGGATAGGAATAATAACCTAATGTACCAAATTTATGCCAGTATCTGATAGGAATGTGTCTTCTTAGTGCTATAGAAACCTCCCAGCAATATCATACTCCAAGAAGTACAGCTTGGAAGTGTTCCTACAATAAGACTATGGAAGTGTCTTCATGTGGATATCATTGTTTCAGGCTGCAATTTGTTGTTTAGCCCATGGTGCCTATAAATCCACAGGGCGCCCTTGAGTTCTGGTCGTCTCTCAAACCTGAGTAAGATCAGCAGTGGAACATCGATCCTGTCAGAGCTGTGAGATTTCTGATCTTTCTAGGTGGGGTGTTGAAGGGAAAATAAACAGCTCTGAGCTGCATTCATATTTTCTGTGGATAATGATGCAAAATTAGGACAGATCAACAGGCTTAAGAAAGTCCCCACATCTGAGTGGGGAATGTAGAGTGGTGACGTTTTTTTTCCTGTACCTTTCTAGTACCAAGGGAAGGAGTAAGAACTCCATTTTCTCAGATCTTATTACCTCATTGCAAACTCCAGACTTTGTTTCCTGGAAAATCTAATTGTAATCATGCTCTAATGTTTTTCTTTTTTTTTTAACATAAAAATGTGTACGTGCACAAAGTTGCTCTCTTGTTGCTCTCTTCTCCTGTCTTATTTATTAATAAAGTCATCAAGTGCTTGATTGTGTCACATGAGGGAAGACAGGGCTTTATATTTTCTTAGACATTAGTCCAAGGTAGAGTTACAGAGGGCTAATGGAAACTCCAGCTTCTAGTTTCATCCTGCTGTAGTTAAATATTTAATTAATTGTTGAATGTTTTTGCAGCTGAGCATTAAGGCTTCTGTTCCATATGTTTAATCCCATGCACTGAGTCTTCCTAGGCACAGTGGTGCATTCTGCTCCTCAGCTTTGTGCTGAAGTGCTGGTCAACAGGAGGCTGCAAAGCTCAGCAATTTACTGAGGAGTAATAGTGGTGTACCTTGCAAATGTAGAGGACATGCTGTCAATAACTGTCTAAACACTGTTTCAAAGTCATTAAAGCAGTCTGAGGAGGCTGATGCTCAGCTGAGAAGAGAGTTAATTGCTTTCAGTCTGTATAGGCAGGTGGCCATGTACAACTAGAGTATTTCTTTTCTCTGGCTATTAGCTTGCAGATATTGATATCCATCCAGCTTTACCACTGATGGTAATGTCTTCCAGTTGCTGCCTGCTAGTATGACCATATTTCTGGCACCTGGGAATCGTATTTGAATAACTGTACATGTCATATAGTTGGGCTGCATATGAAATACTTGATTTTTGAAAAAAAAGTTGAATTGGGAGGTTCAACAAAGCCTGGCTTCAAGGCCTCTGGTTCATTACTCTGTGCTCCAGCTTTTGACTTCATTCAGAGAACCAGCAAGCAGTGCTGGAGTCCTTTTGTCTCTGTTTCTTTATTGAAAGAGAATTGTACTGGCAAATGCTGGAGATGTGATCAAAGATCCCAGCTAAATTCCTCTCTCCTAAATATAAAACTTAGTGTTCTAATACTCATTTGAGTACTGAATACAGACAGTCATTGCAGATTAACTTTTCTTTAGCATTTCTAAGCATTACCTTGTAGTTCTTGGAGTCAAACTGCAAAATTATACTTCATGATGATGGCATTTGGTAAAGACCTAGTTCTTGCTTTGCACTGTTCTCTAGGGTTTTCTTTGAGGGAAAAATCATGAGAAAAAACTCTCAAAAGCACTCCAGTGATTTTTGAAAACGTAACTCAGGAAAATAAAATTTGAAACTTAAAAAGAATTAAGGAAACTCCCATCTCCTCAGCAATACAGAAACTGCACACTGATTTGGATCTGAAATTGCCACATCACTCTCAACAAGTTTTAGAACTGCTCTTCTTTTAGTCTTGTCTGATCACAAATAGTGAGTTGTCAGTTGCAAAAAATGGGAACGAAATACAAATAGAAGATGGTCAAAAATATCCAGGCAAAATAGTTGAAATGGCATAATAGGCAGCCAACTTAAAATTCCCATGTTTTCATTTGAGGATTAATTGCATGCTATAAATAACATAAAGAAAATCCAGTGATTGTTATAGTGCTCCAGCTGGAAAACCACTCAAGAACACAAAAAATAAAAATATCAGTTATGTGCAAATGAGCAAAGGAATTTATGTGAGAACATTCCAGAAGCTCAGCAGCAGAAGGCCTGATGGCACAGGTCATCTTGCAGTGATGCACTCTAACTAGCTTGTAGATGACAAATTGTTCTTGACTTTTTGATTTTAATTGATTTAATTTTTTGAAGCAAAGTTTGAATTTCTTTGTGTAGGTTTGAAATCAAAAACCTGTTGAGGATGTCTCCTTTCTCTTCCTCTACTGACTCTGGCAGACTACCATCTCTGTACTCCTGACATACTGGCTACCAGAGGCTCAGTTCTCTTGTTTCCATCCAGAATTCTTCTGTCTTCCCTGTGGTCTTGTTGTACAGTCCTTTATCAGGTTTATTTCAAATGGTGCTAGACACATGGACTCCTGAATATGTGAGATTCATTTGTCAGAACAAAGCATACTAAAGACAAACACATATTTTAAAATAAATTTAAGGGACTCTTGGGTTTCTTAACTTATTTGAATACCAGGCTAGCAGGTAGGAATGACTGAATTAAATTCACAATAAATTGACAATAAATTGGCATTAAATGAATGTTTCAGATGGATTTGTCTCCTTGTAACTATGCAGCATTCCTAGCCATGAGCATTTAAAATGAATGATGTAAGAAACCACGAGACAAGAAATGCCTGCTGGGTTGAGGACTCTTTCAGGGCTTTACTTGCTAAATTGAGGATTAGAAGTGAAGACTAGATTATTTTTGTAAAAAGTGTTAGAGCTGATGCTTTCAAAAAAAACCTCCAACAAATGCTCTGTGATAAAATTATGAGCTGGCAACTTACAAACACAAGAGTTCATAGACATGGAATTAATTTGAAACTGAGTGTCATGTGGTTATGATCCTGTGTTATGTATTTACTATAACCTCTATTCTTTCTCCAGATAGAATCTAAGACTTTTTTGGCACACATAAAGCTTTTCCTGACTGGTGTCTGACAAATATGATAATGAAAGTAGTTTTCTTGTACTTTAAAAGGAAAAAGAGCTTTAACTTTTTTTTCCTCTGTAACTTTTGAACTTTTTACATGAAAATTACGTCTATTTTTTAATTTAACCCCCAAAGGTTTTTTTACTTTTAAGGTAAATTTTTGTAGCAGTAATTACAAAATAGATTTTGAACCTGCTCAACAGACACTGATGTGAGATTTTTTCCAAAAGCCTTGTGTACATGTGATGTACATGCTACAAAGTACCCTGCATGGAAGTAGAATTCTCTGCAACAATGCAGAATCAAAGAAATATTTAAGTTGGAAAAGACCTCTGAGATCATCAAGTCCAACCATAAACCCGTAACTGTAAAGTCCAGCACTAAGGCATGCCCTTCAGTGCCACATCATCTACTTATAATGAAAAAAAAAACACAAATCAAAGTGTGCAAAGTTAGCACTTCAGAAATTCAGTCTGTGACTCGGAGCCACCGTGCAGTCCTTTGGAGCCACTTGGCCCTTGGTGTGGGTGCTGAGAACTGAAAGCTGTGAGGCTGTTCTTCATTCCCTTGATGTTGGCCTGGCCAAATTTGTGCTGCTGTCTTGGTTTGAGATCAGCAACTGCCAACCCCCCCAAGCACAGAGAGAAAAGCCTCCCTCCTAACACCAGGGAAAGGGAGGAAAAGAGAGGGGAAAGAAAAAAAACCACTTCAAACTGCATTTATACTAAATCTACATATATTTTTCACAGAAAGAAAGAGACAATTAGAAGAGAGTACAAATATTCACTCACACAAGTCTGCAACAACAAGTTCCCCACCTCAACTTCTTAACGAACACACAAATTCTACTGTCCTAACTACACATTACTTAAGAAGAAGCTTATTCCCCAGGGAGACAAACCCAAGCAGAAAGGAGAGACCAGAACAACACATTTTACTTTCCTGAGGTACCCTGTGAGCCAGTGGTGGGCCTGGTCCTCTCCATCCCCCCTGGGGCACCATCGTGAGTCCTCCCAAGAGGAGGCTGAGAAGCCACTGCCTTAACCACTCCCACACTGGTTCCTGCTGCCCTGGAGATGATGTCATAGTGTGGTATGGAATACAAAATTACTGGCTAGAAGAGGTCAGCTGTTAGCTCAGCCCAGCTCAAGTCAGCTGACAGCTTCAGCCTAGTCCAGACTCCAGAGCCCAAATCTAGGCCCACCTGGGGGAACCCATAACAGCTGCTGATCATAATTTACTTACCAAGCCTTCCGAAGTTCCAGAATAGAAACTAGTTTGGGTGGAGTGTGAAAATGCCTCTGCTGAGAGGAATTTACCTCGATTTGTCACCCTTCAAATCCCTAATTCCTGCCATTCCCCACAGATGATCCTTTTGTATCTTGCTCTGTTATCTCCAGTAGTGCTGTGTTGCTTCGTCTACTTGACACTTAATTGCACTTTAAAGGGGACACTTCCAATTTTGATTACTTTCTGTTACTGTAATAATGTAATTGCTGCAGCTCAGATCTGTAGGGAGGAAAGGCAATTTCTTTAGTATGTGAAAAATGTAACTCAGAATTTTCAAACTTGGGCAATCTTTAAAAAGGTCTTGGAAACTTAGTGAGCCAGTTCAGAGCTTCACCTTGAATCTGTTCAAATTTGAATAAAAACAGAATAAATACAGCAGTGACCATAATGCATCAGTCCAAAACCTGAAAATCTAATCAAAGCAGCTTAAAAAGATTTTATCCTTGTTTTTCAAACATTCAAAATGTTCTGTTCAAGCAAAATTACTTTGTTTTCTCACATCTGTCTTCAATAAAGCACTAAGAGGGCTGCCAAGCAGTAGCTTTATCTTCATTCAGCAAGATACACCTGAGCTTTCTTAACTTGAGAAACAAATCCTCAGCAAGTGAACCAAAACTGAGTGAAATGTGCATATTTGAAGCTATAAATCACAATGCCCATGTACAGATGTTCTCAGCCTAGAGGCATAAATGTGAAGGAGCTTCATTCCAGAAGGAGTTTTCATCAATATCTGAAAATGTTGAGAGAAGCTTTACAAATATCTATTACAGTATTAGCACAGTACTATAAAATCACCATGAGTGACTTGCTAATTATGCCCCTCTGATAAGTGCTATAAAGTGGCAAACTTCAGAGGCAGCAATTCAGTACAGTGCCCAAATGCAAAACCTCAGCCTTCTCTAACAGAGATTTGGGGCAAAGGAGTCATATGGAACAAGCTCACTTTTTAAAGCAAGGAGAAACATCTCCAAGCCTTTATAGCACCTGTTGGTATCAGACAGAGCTTTCCTGAGGATCAAAAGTGACATCCCATTTTGAAAAGGGGGAAGTTGGACTGCAAATGAGGCTCAGTTGGTTAAAACTTGGTTGTAATAACGCCAAGGTCATGGGTTCAATCTCCTGTATGGGGCATTGACTTAAGGGTTGGATTTGATGATCCTTGTGGGTCCCTTCCAACTTAGAATAGCCTGTGATTCTGTGTGATGGAACAGCAACTGGAAGAGATTGAATAGGTCTCGGGTTCTTGCCCCCTCTGACCCCAGGCTGCTGTGGACCCCTGGAAATAGAGAGCCAGAGACACAGTCTCATGATTTTTTAGTGTGTTACAGTTTTAGTGCAGCAATACATGTCTGCATTTGGGCTTTGGAGGAGAAGATCTCATCTGTCATTTTTATCTTGGTGCACTTTTATACTATGACAGCTCCCAGAAGCTTAAACCAAAGGATATGGTCTCAGTGCTCTAGGATGGGTATTTCAACTTAGGAAGATGACTCCTTTTCTGAATGAGCATGTTGTGATTTTAGGAATATGTGGTTGGTTCTTTAGACCTACAGAAAAATAAGTTTAACTGTGGTATTGCTTACCAGTTACTATGATTAAAAATATTAAAAATACAGGGAGTAAGAGATTGTGGTAGGTAAGAAACTTAAATGACTATTTGGTGTTGCAAATATTCTTGAAAGAGTTAGGTGTCTCTTGTGACATATTGCTTGATACTGGCTCACTTAGCATTTTCTGAGATAGCACTAGACCTTTGAAAGTAATATTTCCAAATATGGATATGAGACTTTTCTGCACTTGAATCATGTTTAAAACCCGCCCCCTTGTTCAGGATGTGTGAATTTAGTGCTCCACTTGTGCGTATGGGGCGGATTACCCAGAAAACTGCAGTGAACAGAACTGTGAACATGATTTCTGCAGAGCTAAATGCCTCTTGGCTTGTGACAGCCAACATCTTATAGTTAATGAAGTGCAGCTCTCTCTCCTCAGTGCCCAAGTAAATGAATTGTCAAACCCTGGCAGCCAGAGCTGAAGCAGCAGGGCAGAGGCATTTGCTCTGTTCTCATTTCTTGAGATCTTGCAGGGGAATGCAGGGGCCCTGCCCCACCAGCTCACCTGCTAGAATAGGAAGGGAAAAAAAACCCAGCTAACTGAGGTGTTGCCTGGGCTGACCATTGCTACCACTCTAGCCAGAACTGATTATAAAAAGCCTTCCAGAAAAGCCAGTTACTGTTGAGTGTCTTGGCAGCTGTCTTCTCTTAATGGCATTAAAATTAATTTATATCCTCTTACTCCTAAAACATGGACTTCCCAGGCCATGGATGGGTTCCACATATGTACTAATATGGGGGGAACAAAATGGAACACAGGTGCTGGTTTGAAACATGGGATACTACTGAAATGAGCTGAATGAGCTGTCAGAGCCCTTCCAGTGGTACAAGAAAGTGTCTCTGTCTTGAAAAATAAACCCCATTTTTCCATATTTCTCAAGTCTCCATTGCTTTGATAGACTTCTCTCATTTAAATCCTGAAATAGCTCAGTTATGCTTTATATTGAATTCTGCCTGCCTTCTTCGATTAGAATAAATAATTTTTCAAATAGCCATGGGCTGAAAGCTTCTTGAACTGAAGGAGTGCCTGTAAGAGTTCTCTATAAATAGCTTTCTGTACAGATGTGGGCGTTGCAAAGCGAGCTCTTTGTTGTTATATGGTCTGAGTTGACCAAAATTGCAAATTCGCATACAGACTGCCTTGATGGAGGTCTGTCTACATCAAGAGCTATGTAATTGAAGGCAATTGATATGGATTCTGAACTGCAGAAATTGAATTGTGGGCATATCAGGAATTTATTAAATTCATTGACATAAAATGGAAGTCAGTGCTCAGGTGAGGGAGTGGAAAAGGGACTACATCCAAACTCACAGCTATCCATACAAAGCTGTTGGTATTTTTTTAAATTTCATTTACTGAGGTTAAATTTGATAACTCTTACAGTCAGATTTCCTACTAATACTTAAATGGAAAAGCAAACCCAGCTATTTTATTGAAAGAAGATATGGGTCTGATTATCTGTCCTGATTTCTAGTTTTCATTCCTGTTGCAATGTTTATTCTTCTCCTTTTTGAGTAGCTGCTATCTTGGAATGCTTCTGGCTGAGCAATTATTAAATTGGATTTCTGCCTTTCCTGGTCTGAACATAAATCTCTTAGTGCAATTCATGGATTGCAGTAGCTGCTCACTCCATATCCTGCCAAATGGACTTGTTAGGCTCCAGTCTTACGTAACCTTCCCTTAGCAGAGCTGATCAGACATCCCAATATAACCTGAACCAAAACAAGGAAAAGAAAAGAGAAAGTACAGTCAGTGAAGATGTCAGAAAGAAATTTAGGCAACCAATTTAGGCTTGGGAGTCTTGAATACAAGGTGAGACATCTAACAGCTTAACATGTGACATAGTACAGCTTATTGCCAGGCATAGCTCTTACTTTAGGATTATCAAGAACGCTTCGTGTTTTCAAAGTGGATCTTTTTAGGTAAACCATTGTCCTGTTGGGACACCCTCTAACAGAGATTGGTTTTGTTCTGCATTTCCCTCTGTCATCTTGCCTACTGAAACCAAAGAGCAAACTCTGCCTCTCCTCTCGACCCTCTGTGACACACGGAGGATACTTGTTATCTTGTTACCCTGATGCGACACTGGAGTGTCCCAGGCTCCTCATGACCATCTTCCTCGGTGCATACCTGTGGGCTTCATCCAGAGCAGGAAACACACAGCTCTCATTTCTCTACTTTTGGAGACTATTACCAGACTCAATAAAAGGCTGCCTAAGATGTCTTGGTGTTTCAAACGGTCTTTAGAGGAGTCTAAATGAGTAGTGGTGGAAAAGATGGAGAAAGATACAACACAAATAAAAAAATTAGCTGGTTAATGGTCTTTTTTTGTCTGTGATTGCTGAGTGCTGGTTCCGTGTTATTTTGATAAACCTCCCCCAGTGATTTAACTTTGAATGTACTGCTTTGTTTAAAAAAGATGAGGGAAAGGAAAAACTGAAAATGCAGTATAAACATGCATTCTAAATAAAATCAAAAAAGAAATATGAAATATGAGATTTTCTTCTGTGCTGATGTATGCTGGTTAAAAAAGAACTACATATTGTGCTAGTGTGAGAAGCAGGAAGTGAGAGTGACTGAAGGGAAAAACAATATAAGAGACCAAGCTGCAGCCTGGTAGAAAATATATATGGCACACATGAGTGTCCAGGCACACGAACATAAGAAGTTTCTCAAGATGTTGAGCATTCAAGCTTCCACTTCCCTGATTTCTTTTGAGCATATCTTTACTACAAGACATTATTACAACAGAGCTGTGAGAAGTTAAGAGCTGATAAGCTGCTGACATTGATACTGTGGTCACGAGGAGGAATTTTTGCTTAACAACATGAAAAATACTTGTAATTCAGCCCAAAGTCTTGCAGGTTTAATTACAGGTAGTTTTGATGTTTATGCAAGGCATGACTTGACTTGAATACGTTGACTTCAGTACAGAATTTTTTGTTTAAAATGAAACTTGGTACACAGGACTGAAAGTCAGAAGTTGTTATTCCAAGGAGATATGCAGCAGCTCTTGAGGAAGCTGGTGTAAAACACCCTGTAAGTGCTGCTGAAGTGGTAAGTAAGGCTTTGTGTTAGTCGTTTGCAGGAGGTTAAATTCCACCAGTGGCATGATGTGTAATACCATCCTAAGGACGTAGGTGTACTCAGCTTTCTAATGCCATGTTAGACTCACAGGTATTTTGGGAATAATGTTTCACTTACTAATTTAACTGTCATTAGCAACTGTGTATTAACTGGAGGATGAAATTGGCTTTATCCTGTGATTCTTAATATACTTTAATTTCTGAGGAATGCTGTTTCTGTGTTCAGGGCTGAGGTTATTGGGAAATTGGTTTTATCCTGTGATTCTTAATATACTTTAATTTCTGAGGAATGCTGTTTCTGTGTTCAGGGCTGAGGTTATTGGGAAGGTGGGCACATCACAAGTAACTGAAATATCTTCATTTTCTTTGTGAGAAAATAGCTGTCAGTGTTATTTTAGAATCAACCCACCTCTTCTAATGTCTAAACCTGAAACTGTGGTACATCCTGAAGCAAATGGATGTGCAATCATTTCCTTTTGAGGAAAAACTGAAAAGCTATCCCTGCAGTTTAATAGGGATGCTGAAACAGAGAAAATTTGACAGAGAATGTGTTAACTAGATCCTGAATCTTAAAATACTTAAATAGTTAGGTAATAGAATAAAGGAGACAACAATAAAGACTTCATTTAAATTGCTAATCTTTTGTTTTGCTGGGTAAACTGAATACTGTATATTTTGGAAGGAACAGCTTGCAATGTTCTCATGAACACCACAATGCACATCCCTGTAGCAGGTTCTGCTTTAAATGGATGGTGTCTGCTCCTGCTTCTCTGTTTTCCTTCTTTCTGTGATGAAGTTGTGGAGTTGTGAGCTGCAGTCAGAAATGGTGGGTTGCAGTCCATGTGCCTTGTGCGTAAAAAACAAAAACAAAACTGAGAATTGGATTTGGTTCATAATTGTAAATGGGGTTTCATGGCTTATGCTGAGGGTGTCATGCAAAGAGAACAAGGAAATTACATAGTCTAAGGATTGCCATGATCTATCACAGGTCTGAGCTGTCTGTCAAAAATCCTGTTTCCAGCTAAAGGGTGGTTTCCTACAGCTGAGGTGTAAGACTGTTTTCTTACAGCCAGTGCTTTCTTTCAATGAGCAGCACCATGAGATGGAAAGGAGAAATGTAGAAGAATTTAGCAATCACTTGGAGAATCCATTTTCAAAGTAAAGCTGGTAGTTCCTAGATTTCAGAGTTAATTTATCCATTTCTTATAGCAAGCTGTAATTTGTGTTCTAAGGACTCTTTCAAGCTTGATTGAAACTAGTTTGACCAGTCAAATGGGCATTAAAGTAATAGAGTGTTCCTGAGTGTGGAATGTTAAACAGATAAAATGTAAATGTAGATCCCCATAAATAACTGTCTCCAGTGATAGTTCCTTGGTGAAATACCCTAAAGCCTTATTCAAAATATGCATGTGGCTCTCCATGTCTGTTTTAAGGAAATGGCAGGTAAGCTTCCTATTATACAAACAGTAACTGAGAATTTTGCTATTCAAGAAAATCTGTGAGGATTGTATTATAATTTCTTTTCTTAGTCTAGCAAGCGTGGGTTTCAAATCTCTTCATGTCCCTCGTAATGTTTTTATTTTGTTCAGGAAGAGGCAGAGAAATAGAAGGTATAGGTGTTAAGCTTGGTTTCTTTTCCCAGTGTGTAGGCCCTCCAGGAATGAGATTGCCCCACCACTGCTCTTCACTAGGGCTGTAATGTGGAGAAAAACAATGTTTTCATTGCTTACCAGTGTCTGACTTACATTTTTAGTGTACATTTTTGATGTGTTCAGAACCTGAACACAAGCCAAGCACATTTGTGGTGTTGAGATCCATGGTAGGGATTGCACTGGAGAGACAGAATTCAAGCAAAATACTAATTAAAATGAAATCATCCCATTCTTTCATGTTTCTGTAATTAGACATGGTAGTGGTCTTCTAAGTATTTGAGAGAGGCAAAAAGTGGCTGACCATAATTGGAATAACACACATGTAATCTTACCTTTCCCTTGGCAGTGCATGGGACCTAAACAGTTTGAAAGATGTGGTAATAACCACCTCTAAAATTTATCTCATTTCCTATTTAGGAACATAATTCTAGGATACAGGGGAGTGTAAAATATTTATTAAACAGGTTGTTGGGGACTCATGCACAAACCCCCAAAATTGTGGCAACTTAGAAAGAAGGAGGAGGCATATTTGTAGGTGCTTTTGCTTAGTCTTTCAGGTTCCTTTCAGGTTACTGCAAACTGTTTCTACAAGAGGTGTTCTTGTAAAATTAATCTCAGTCTCTGCAAAGCAGGTGTTTACAGCAGAGTTTCCCCTTCCAACCCTGTGCCTAACAATAGTGTGATTAAGATCTCACTCTGGGGCAGGCTGACTTTTGGCTGCATGGTGTGTGCCTGCATGAGCATGTCTGCAAGCTGCTTTTATTATTGAACAAAAAGAACATATGCAGTCTGTCTGAATATAGGAGAAATGCTTTGAAGGTGAACTGGGTCTGGAATCTGTAGGAAGGCTGGTAGGCTGAACTGAGCAGATGAGACAAATAAATAGGAATAGATGGCAGCATTTTTAGTTTAAGCAATCAGAGCATTGGACTAACTGAATGCTAAGCTGAGCAATACATACGTACACTGCACAATAAAAATAATCCATTTTATGCTTCTTCTGTTTTGCTTAGTATTTGACTTGTATTTTTGTTGTAAACAATGCAAAAGAGCTTTGGATTTGCTGCCAGGGCTGAAACTGAATGCCTTGGCAGTCGTATCTGCGCTGCTGGGCAATGTAATGCTGTGTTGGATCAGTGAAAAAACCCAATTGTGGCACAACAGTGTAATTCTGATCTGAAACTAGTAACAGGAAAGTATCAAAGAGAGCTAACACAAGAATGCATCTGCTGTAGACAATCGTCTAGGGAGGATAGGTGAGCTGTTATCTCTATCTATTAGGTGGTCTAATCTCTGCCTACAAACCAGAGCCTTGCCTGAGGTGAACAGGGAATTTGCACACTGCAGAGTATTTCTTCCATGCTACTTGTTGACTCAGGAAGGCAAGAATGACCTGTGTTCAGGTTATGTTTTCTGCAGCATGGCCTTGTACCTGGAGAAGCTACTCGTGTATTGTGGAAATGAGGTGTATTGTATTTGGGAACAGAGTGACTCTGCAGCACACGGGTCAGTACTCGGCCAAAGGGGCTCTGCTCTACAGTGACACACACAGACTGCAGAAGGCAGCACTGCGATGCATTTGCTGCTGCAGATCCTCCTACAGCTAAGGGAGTGCTGGTGTTTGACCAGAGTCAGGCTGAGCAGTGGATCTTCAGTCAGTGTGGTGTGTCCAGGTCCCTCAGCTGTAGAGTCCTCCAAGACAGACTGCAAGTCCAGAGTCTCCAATAGTTCTTCGGTCTTTGATCAAATAATGAACAAACTTTACTTTTATTCAGGAATTCTGCCTTGCTAGCTCCTTTTTTTCTACACAGGGTGCAGAGACAAATCACACACATGAAGCTCTTGTGGTTTCAGGTTGATGCTACATGAATTCATAATTTTGGCAAAAACTTCACCTGTAATTAAACCACTGATCATCACTCCTGTTCTTGGAAAATTTGATTCCTAATTGATGAACTAATTAATACCTTTGAATTCAAGTATTTAACAATAAATTTTAATAATATCTCAGGTACAGGTTTTTAATTTGCTCTCAAAAAATCATCATGTAATTGTTAACTTTTTTCATAACTTGCTCTACTACTAGTAAGTTGTGCTTCTCAAAAGAAGCAGTCATTCATGTGCAAGTCATTGAACACCCAAAGACAATTTTATATCAGCCTGCAGTGTGCTTAAATTACTATAACTCATAATTGGAGTATAACATCAATGGTAATAATTTAGATATATTAATGACAAATGGCTCATATTAAAAAAGCCAGTCATCCTTCCCATTTTTGTGTGGTGAATTCACCCTCAAGAATTTTAAAATAATATCAAAGTTGAAGTTCCCTTTTCTTTTTAGAAGAAATTTGCATTAAATGTGTTCTACTTCTCACCAGAGAAAAGTAGAACTGAAATCTGGCTGAGAATTAAACACTTAGACTTGGTAATATTACTTCCTAGAATTCCTTTTTTTGGTTGCATTTTAAAAGAAAACAGGTTAGCCCTGGAATTGTAATTGGTGTCTTTGAAGACCAGGGTTAGGAAATCAAGTGAGCATAATTTCTGTGTTTTAAGCATTCACTGTTCTTTTACTCCCTGCTCCTTTACTAAGTCTTGATATTCACAAGGCTTTGGAGGAAGGAAAGGAGGCACAGTAGTTACAGGACTGTGTACATGCACAGGGAGGGATTAAACATTTCCTATGGTCTGTGATGAAAAAACCCACAAGTTCCAAGCAGAGATGTTCTCAGTTTGCTATTGTGTGTCTCCCTGCCATGAACATACCAAATTGTACATCGTTAAGGAACAGTCATGGAGCGTTTTGTTGTGTGCATCTCAGGTAGTACCATCCTGTCACCCTGAGGTCCCTGCAGCTGCTGTGTGCAGGTGATGTGCTGCTCATAGCCTGGCAGGTGCGGCTCTGCATGAGGTGCTTGGCATGCCATGGCACAGCTTTCTGCCAGCCCAGCCATCTCTGCAGAAGGGAGAGGTGGTCAAGTGTGTGTTTCCTGCTGCCTCCCTTGCACCAGCACCATAACCTGCCTGACTGTACAAGAGCTGGGTCCCATCACTGCTCTGAAGCATAAGGAACAAAAAGCAAGTGGATAGGATAGGGAAGAGAAGTAACTGAAAAAGGGAAAGGGGGAAAAGGAAAGGGGGAAAAGGAAAGGTTTGGGAAGGAAGGGAAGGTTTGGGAAGGAAGGGAAGGTTTGGGAAGGAAGGGAAGGTTTGGGAAGGAAGGGAAGGTTTGGGAAGGAAGGGAAGGTTTGGGAAGGGAAGGTTTGGGAAGGGAAGGTTTGGGAAGGTTGGAAAGGGAAGGAAAGGGAAAAGGAAAGGAAAGAAGGAAAGGGAAAAGGAAAGGAAAGAAGGAAAGGGAAAAGGAAAGGAAAGAAGGAAAGGAAAGGGAAAAGGAAAGGAAAGAAGGAAAGGGAAAAGGAAAGGAAAGAAGGAAAGGGAAAAGGAAAGGAAAGAAGGAAAGGAAAGGGAAAAGGAAAGAAGGAAAGAAGGAAAGGGAAAAGGAAAGGAAAGAAGGAAAGGGAAAAGGAAAGGAAAGAAGGAAAGGAAAGGGAAAAGGAAAGAAGGAAAGGAAAGGAAAGGGAAAAGGAAAGGAAAGAAGGAAAGGAAAGGAAAGGGAAAAGGAAAGAAGGAAAGGAAAGGAAAGGGAAAAGGAAAGGAAAGAAGGAAAGGAAAGGGAAAAGGAAAGGAAAGAAGGAAAGGAAAGGGAAAAGGAAAGGAAAGAAGGAAAGGAAAGGGAAAAGGAAAGGAAAGAAGGAAAGGAAAGGGAAAAGGAAAGGAAAGAAGGAAAGGAAAGGAAAGGGAAAAGGAAAGGAAAGAAGGAAAGGAAAGGAAAGAAGGAAAGGAAAGGAAAGGGAAAAGGAAAGGAAAGAAGGAAAGGAAAGGAAAGGGAAAAGGAAAGGAAAGGGAAAAGGAAAGGAAAGAAGGAAAGGAAAGGGAAAAGGAAAGAAGGAAAGAAGGAAAGGGAAAAGGAAAGGAAAGAAGGAAAGGGAAAAGGAAAGGAAAGAAGGAAAGGAAAGGGAAAAGGAAAGAAGGAAAGGAAAGGAAAGGGAAAAGGAAAGGAAAGAAGGAAAGGAAAGGGAAAAGGAAAGGAAAGAAGGAAAGGAAAGGAAAGGGAAAAGGAAAGGAAAGGAAAGGAAAGGGAAAAGGAAAGGAAAGAAGGAAAGGGAAAAGGAAAGGAAAGAAGGAAAGGGAAAAGGAAAGGAAAGAAGGAAAGGAAAGGGAAAAGGAAAGAAGGAAAGAAGGAAAGGGAAAAGGAAAGGAAAGAAGGAAAGGGAAAAGGAAAGGAAAGAAGGAAAGGAAAGGAAAGGGAAAAGGAAAGAAGGAAAGGAAAGGAAAGGGAAAAGGAAAGGAAAGAAGGAAAGGAAAGGGAAAAGGAAAGGAAAGAAGGAAAGGAAAGGGAAAAGGAAAGGAAAGAAGGAAAGGAAAGGGAAAAGGAAAGGAAAGAAGGAAAGGAAAGGAAAGGGAAAAGGAAAGGAAAGAAGGAAAGGAAAGGAAAGAAGGAAAGGAAAGGAAAGGGAAAAGGAAAGGAAAGAAGGAAAGGAAAGGAAAGGGAAAAGGAAAGGAAAGGGAAAAGGAAAGGAAAGAAGGAAAGGAAAGGAAAGGGAAAAGGAAAGGAAAGGGAAAAGGAAAGGAAAGAAGGAAAGGAAAGGAAAGGGAAAAGGAAAGGAAAGAAGGAAAGGAAAGGAAAGGGAAAAGGAAAGGAAAGAAGGAAAGGAAAGGAAAGGGAAAAGGAAAGGAAAGAAGGAAAGGAAAGGAAAGGGAAAAGGAAAGGAAAGAAGGAAAGGAAAGGAAAGGGGAAAGGAAAGGAAAGGGAAAAGGAAAGGAAAGAAGGAAAGGAAAGGAAAGGGAAAAGGAAGGGAAGGGGAAAAGAGAAAAGAAAAGAAAAAAAGATCGGTGATACTGAGGTGTGAAGAGGCTTGGACCTGAATGAGGCCTAGTATTACAGTTCTGTTAATTCCAAGTAAAATCAGAGGAAAAGGAAGATGTGTGAGGGTAATTGAGAAAGAACAGCAACACATGGCTTTGTTGCTAAAAGGCAAGGCTAGTGAGTTTAATTCTGTCTAAGAGTATGCTACAGACATTTTTTAACATTAACCTGGAAAACTGATAGACCTGGTCTGGTGAGATAGGAGTGTCTCTGAGTGTGTGTAAGTGTAATGGGAAGCATGAAATTGTGCTGCATATTTAGAGAAATAGTAAGTTGGGGGATTTTTTTGTTTCATAAAAGTTTCAGAAAATTTTTTGAAAACTGTGTTTGCAGATTCCTTGTTTCCTTAAGTTCCTGTATACATCCCTTTATAAAAACTTGCTCTGTCTTTTTGCTTGTTTGTTTTAATGAAGTTGTAGGGTGAATCTGTGAGACAGAGATGCAATGGTTTCTTCAAGATTCTTCCATTTATTTTCAGCAGCTGGGGGGTAGGGCGGTTTCTGGGATCGTTATTTGCTTAGATTTGGAGTGTTGAAACCCTGCCTTGGGAGGGATGTGCATTTTACAGCACTTGGCTGTAGGCAATGTGAGATAACTCATTCCTGGGAACAGGCTTGTGCAAGGGCTACTTTGGCCTGACCCACCGCACGCACTCACTCACGCATGTGCCTGCATTGCGCTGAAGGAGGCAGTGGAATTTCAGGACATACCTATTGTCTTCCAGAACTGGTTTTTCTGGAGGTGGACTGAACTCCTCACACTTCACATAAAGGTGAACAGGAACTTGGGAAGTTTGGCCTTGGCACTCAGACTGAGATAACACACAGGTGATATCTGTGTGTTTGTCCTTTCCTGGTGCCCCCTTCTCAGTACTGTGAGTGTGACAGCAAGTACATTCTTGTAATTGTTGGAGTCTTTATGGAACAATGCAAAGAATAGTGAGCAGCCCAAGCAGTAGATAAAGTCTATTACAACTTCCCAGTATTGTTATTTAACTTTGCTCTTCTGAAGCACTGATCTGCCAACTGGTTCATCAAAGTTCCCTGAAAATTACTGATATATTGCAACTTCTTGCATAAAATCTGCTTCTAAACTGTCTCTGTCTAGACATTTTTCTCTCCAGCAATAGGAAGGCACAGACATTAAATGCTGTGCCATTTTATGAGAGGTGCTCAGCACCAAAATTTCAAGGATCTTCCTTTGGGACATGCTTGCTATGAAGAACATTGCCACAGCTGCTAGAGCTAGTTCAAAACCTGTGTGTGTCAATGACACTGAAAATAACTGAAGGCATACTGAGGTTTAGCCTGGGTGGTAAATAGCTTAGGCAAATTTTTTTCCTGTGTCAGTCACAGGGTGAATGCAATGATTTTGAGGTTAGGGAGAGACAGGGGAAGTGGAAGAGGCTGAGCAATGAAGCCAGGGCCTCCAGCCTCACTGGGACAGAAGGGGTATCTCCTTTTTTAAGAGCTCAGTTCTTTGGTGTGGGGGGAGAAAACAGGTCTGTACTCTTGCAAGTGTTAACTTGTAGATTTAACCCTGTATAAATTCATAGCTCAATGACTTTTTGACACTTTTCTGTCTGCTTCACTTGGGGGACCTTTCACTGAGATTCACCTTAATTTAGTTCCAGGCAGGATTATCGTTGCAAGAATATCCAGCACAGTCACAGAGATGTTTAAGAGGCTCGATCCACATGCTGGTCTTCATAACTGGTTGTAGTTTTAGAGTACTTTTTAAGGTCTGCTTTTTGTCTGCTACACCCTGAGACCCTGTGCTGGATGGTTCAGAGCTGTGCTTCAGGCACAGTTAAGGTGAGACAGGAATGAGATCGGCATCTGTTTGAGGAGTGGAGCACATGGTGGCTGTTTCTGGAGAAGGTGATGGGGAGCCAAGGTATGTTATCAGAAGGCTGGGGGGAGGAGGAGGAGGAATGTGTGTAAGTCAGATGTAGAGGGAAAGGGACAATGCAGCATTGTTACCTGGGCTGTGGCCTGGTGACTGCTGTACTTTCACAGGATAGCCTGGCAAAGCTGTTATCATGATGATCTAGGCAGCTTTTTAATAGGGAGATATGAGATCCAGTGTCACAGAGTGAATCTGTTCTGTTCTAAAGGAGTTGAACTATGCTGGAAGTTGGCAGTCCATTTCTAACGTAAATATTTACTAATAGACCATAATGGTCTCTGAATCTTTCCCCATCTTCTGCTCCACTATCTTGAGCCAGCTGGCTGTGATGGGAATTCAGACACTGAGATTTCACAGTATACCCTCAAGCAAAGACAGAGCATGTTTCTTTCCATAGTTTGGGAGTACATTTCTGGTATACATATTTTTCTGCTTATTGAAGGTCTTTTGGCATACACATTCTGTATTCATATGTATATGATATTAAAAGATTTTTGTGCAAGGGAATATAAATTTTGGTCAGTTACTACTATCCAAATCTCAAAAAATACAGAAGTTGCAGCAAATAAAATTAGACTCACAGTACCTGGGCTTTGCTGGAAAACAAATACAGACTTAATTAGGGATTGCAAATTGGGACATACACATGGCTTCAGTATAAATCTCCAATCCTGCTGACTTGCAAAAGCCCTTTCAAAGAATTTGGTTAAACAATAAACATAAACAATAACCTAGTCAACATTTATGGAGCAGTCAAGAAGACTGTAAATTTGTCATATAACAAACTGATGTCTGTAGCCTGCCCTAAAAACGTGATGTCTCTGTCACGAAGGTAGAGATTATGCTGCTCAGCTGTGTCTCTGTGGAAGTTAATCCTTTTATTGCTGTTCCCTGTAGAATTTCAGACAACAAACCAGTGTTTTCAGTAACATCACATCACCATTCCGCAGGGCTGTGAGCTAACGCTTCAACAGGATTTGCAAAGTGTTACTCTTTTTGAAAGCTGAAATCAGAAGGGTCACTGCTGACCATAATATCTCATTTTTGCTCAAGACACATGGATAGTCTGCTGCTGGGCTGCCTGGGGCTTGTGTCTGTGATAACAGAAAATCTACTGAGAGACAGCTAGTTCTTCGTGGTATGTAATATTATTTAATATCCAGCCTTCTATGAGCACTCCTCTGAATTTTTAGTGGTTTGTACTCAGAGTTTTAGCAAGTGTGTGAAAAATATATAGCCTGTAGTTCTGCCTATTTGTGCAAACCAGGAAATTAGAATGATTCAACTCCCTTGGAGAAGTTCTTACATTAAACATCTGAGATGTTATGAACATCTTTTTGAGAAAAGTCACGTTCTATTTTCAAATAGTACAAAAAGTGGAAATAATTTTTCCTTAACCTTTAATTGACCATGAATTATATATTTGCTTTAATACTAGAAATGTATTTTTTCAGCCATTCACAGAGGTTTTCCTGTTCATTAATGATCCAGTATATCTGTGTTTCCTGTTTTAGTAGACAAAGTTTGCTTTGAAGTGCTGTGAAAGATTTTGTATATTCTTAGTTGACACTCCCACATAAAGAGTATATATTCTGATACGACTATAGATATGTTCAACTTCTTTTAAATAACTGAACAGTGGACCTGATTGCTTGTCATGATCGAAAACTATGAGCAGAGTCTACAAAGTATGTCCCCCTCTTTTCCTCACATTTTTAAGGGCATCATGTCACGTGTCATGTGTAAGTTGGTGGTCAGAAGTACCTGTATTTGTTTATTTTGTCTTATGGAGTGCTTGCAGTCTTGCTGTGCTTCAGGCTGCGTGTTGTCCATCCTGCTGTGTGAAAATGCAGGGCTTCAGGAGGGCAGTCTCTTTGGGAGCTGCAGGGCTGAGTGGAACTCTGTGCGTGGCAGCTGCTCCTGCTTATGGACAGCTGGAGGTGGGTGCTGACATCCCACTGGGGGAGGGAGGCACATCCTCCTGGCCTCTTGGAGTCAGACTTCCCCACAGGCTGTATCTACAATAGGAGCTGGCTGTGAGGGTAATGGGCACTGAGATGGAGGGAGTAAACTCAGTCTTCTGCATTAGCCTTCTCACTGACTCTAGGTTTCCTTTGATTTTTCCAAACCTTAGTGAAAAAATGGTTCATAGCCTTTGCTAAAGTGATAGTGGACTTTGTGTTAACAAGATATAAATGCCAAGATTGACAGTAAAATTCATTTTGTGCCCAACCTGAATATAAATATGGGTGTTTTTTCAACTTCTGCCCTTTATCAGGACACAAAAGATTGTGTTGTGTGTTAGCCTTGCGTTATCTTGTTACTTCATCCTTTTCCTCCCTACTGAGCTATAACCAGGGTTAGAGATGTTCAGAGGACTGTTCATAAGGGGATGTATGCAGAAGGGGGTTTGATGACTGAAATGCTGCAGGACTGAGCAGGATATAAGCTCAGTGGCAGTGGAGCTCCAGAACATCAGTGCGTTCAGTTGATAATGTGTTACCAAACATCACGTAGTCTCTTTTTCAGGAGCCAGTGTCAATTTTTCCTTAGCACCTCAGCTGATCTGAATTTGATTCTCTCAGTGATGAATGCTGAGCTTTGAGTAATCACCTCTTTCTTTTTTCTGTTGCAGAGCACCAATATGGGAGGCAAACTGAGCAAGAAGAAGAAGGGATACAGTGTCAATGATGAAAAAGCTAAAGACAAAGATAAGAAGGCTGAAGGAGCAGCAACTGAAGAAGAGGAGACTCAAAAGGAGGCTGAGGATGCCCAGAAAACCACAGAGACCACAGAAGTGAAAGAGAACAACAAGGAGGAGAAGGGTGAAAAGGATACTCAGGTTGTTGCCAATAAGACAGAAGAAAAAGAAGGGGAGAAGGAGAAAACAGTGACCCAGGAAGAAACCCAGAAACCAGAACCTGAGAAGTCAGAGTCTGTTGTTGATGCAAAAGTAGAGCCACAGAAGACCACTGAACAGGCATCCAAGCAAGAGGAGCCGACTGCTGCCTCTGGTCCTGCTGCCAGCAGCGAAGCACCCAAAACTTCTGAGCCTAGCAACGATGCAAAAGCTTCCCAGCCTTCAGAAGCCACAGCTCCCAGCAAAGCAGATGACAAGAGCAAAGAGGAAGGGGAAGCCAAAAAGACTGAGGCTCCCACAACGCCCGCAGCCCAAGAAACTAAAAGTGAAGTGGCCCCAGCTTCAGACTCAAAACCTAGCAGCAACGAGGCTGCGCCTTCTTCCAAGGAGCCCGTGGCAGCGGCAGCGCCCAGTTCGACTGCTAAGGCTTCGGACCCTGCAGCCGCAGCAGAGGAAGCCAAACCTTCTGAAGTTCCAGCCACTAATTCGGATCAAACCATAGCAGTGCAAGATTAAATTGGACAGCCTGTTGAAACAACCACTTAAAACAACCTGTGTCTTTTTTTTTTTTATTTTTTTCAGCTATACTAACTCGTTTCAGATCTGAAATAACAAATATGTATTGCCCAGAAAAGATGGAGAAAAAAAAAGAGAGAAAATGAAAAGGATGTCCCATCAAGTTGGGAGGGAGGGAGGGGGGAGAATCCAAATAGTATTTTTGTGGGGAAATATCTAATATACTTTCTGCCAACTTGACACAAGTCCTGGATTAAAAAGTAAAATAAATGGATGTCTGAAAGTACAGCACATCTTTTGTATCTGAACTGCTGTAAATGCACTACACCAGTGTATCAAAATTTTCTTTTTGTTCTGTAATGGGGTTTGGGAGCGATGCATTTGATTCTGCCCACTAGGTTTGTGCCAAGGCAATCAGATCTTTATGAAAGCAGTATTCTCTGTGGTTTGGTTTTTTTTTTTATTTACAGCCTTTCTTATTTTGATATTTTTTTATGCAATGGATGAATGCCAACTTTCAGACAAAACCCACTTAGCTGTCCACATATTTCTCAATGCCAATCCTCCAATTCTTCCTCTCCAAATATTTTTTGGGAGTAAAAAGCATTCTCATCCTACTTAGCCTACCTAGATTTCTCATGACGAGTTAATGCATGTCCGTGGTTGGGTGCACCTGTAGTTCTGTTTATTGGTCAGTGGAAATGAAAAAGTCTGCGTTCATTGCAGTTCCAGTTTCTCTTCCATTCTGTGTCACAGACACCAACACACACTCATTGGAAAACAAATGAAAAAACAAAATGTACAATGGATGCATTGAAATTATATGTAATTGTATAAATGGTGCAACAGTAATAAAAGTTAAATAATTTAAAAAATATATAAGTGTAAAGACTGATTAAATCTCCACTTTTACTCCTTGAGAACTAGCAAAGGATGTTCTTACACGTAGAGAAGAAGTATTACATCTGGGGCTGTTCACTTTTCTACAAATAATCACACTTTAATAGTGCTCCCAGGTGAGGCTGAAAGAAGTGGCCAGTGAACAGACATCTCATATATATTTTATCTCGGGCAAAGTAGGAATGGTTTTTGTCTGCCTTAACATGAGAAAAAATGCCCTGTTACTGTTTTGAAGAGCCAGAGGCATGCTGACTGGGACTGAGACAGTGGATTTGATAAACTGATCGTTTTAAATGAGGCAATTAAATTTAATCCTAGTCCTATTAAAATATTTCTAATGCTGATACACTTTTTTCTTTTCCCCACTGCTATTGTGTAGATGAACCACAGCTGCCACAGGCCAGTTCTGTGCATTTCAAATATGGATAACCTTGTTTAGCTGAGCAGAGTTTAGCCCAGCATGAACAACATCTTTCACTACTTTTGCCTGTTTGCCCCACTTTTATTCAACAGAACTGCTGAATAATTTCAGATTCTGCTAAATAGTGTCCTTGCTGGATATGAACAACAATTTCAGTGCAAAGCCCCAGGTTCACAAAACTTGTTAAAGCAACATATGTGGCCTGCCCATTAATAAACTCTTAGGCACAGCAGAAGTTATGAAAGAAGTGGGCAGTGGTAAATAGAAACACAGCTGGTACACACACCAAAGGAATGAGCAGGCTTGTATTTAGTAAATAAGGAAAATGCTGTTTTAAAATGATATAAATTATTTCACATACTTTCTCTTCATGCAGTGAGGATGATTCAAGCTACAGTCTTCCATAATACTAATCCTAAACTTTTCAGAAATACAAGCTTCCTGCTGGGGACACTGGTGTACAGTTGTGACCTGGGGAAAGCTTACTAGAATGGGCAGGAGTAGTTCTGTTGGGTTTAGCTCAGATTATTCACTTACATGAATCTTGCACCACCATCAATATTTAGCATTGTTAATGTGAGGGAGTCAATTTTATGCATAACACATCAAAATAAATTCTGACACCATCTGCATCTTTGTGCAGCCAAGTGTTGGGCTTTTCTGCAATTCTATAA
This sequence comes from Pithys albifrons albifrons, assembly GCF_047495875.1. Lineage (NCBI taxonomy): Eukaryota > Metazoa > Chordata > Aves > Passeriformes > Thamnophilidae > Pithys > Pithys albifrons. The sequence continues at coordinate 99,977,756 of NC_092461.1, read as the reverse complement.
CAGCCCTTTGCCATCGTTTCCCAGCATAGATGTGTTCTGGAAAGGAAGAGCCTCTGTCCACAACTGTCATAGAGAGGACTCCAGGATAGAGAGGAGGAGAAGGAGTGCAGGCATCCTGTGGTACCTCACAGTAATGTAGCACCGAATCAGCCTGAAGCTGGTGGGACAAAAACTGTGTTGTGCCTTTGGGCTGGAAGTGGCTGACAATGGAAAATAGGTATGTAATGCATTTACTGGGATGGTCTGGGAATGTGCCTACTAACAATATCATACATGTTCACTCTCAATATAATGTTCAAAGTAGCATTTAATCTCTATTTCTAAAACAATCTGACAATTAGCACGTGACTTTTATTCTTCCTTAGCTTTCTTCAGTTGGCATACCTAAAGTTGTTGAGATCTTGGATGCAGTCTTACTTCAGTTCTTTTTGGAATTAAAAATACCCCTGTGCTCCACAGCTGTATCCAAACCCAGCAGCCTTTGCAGCTGCTGACAGCAAACTCTTATTAATCCACATGCTGAGGTTCTCACAACCTGCTTGCTGATGGTAGTTTCTTCCCAGCAGTGTCAAAGGTGTAAAGAAATGTTGCTGGAAATCAATAGCATACTGGCAAATAAATATGCACTTGTGTTTGAGAAACTGAAAGGCAGCACAGCAAATATCGATGCTCTTAAAAGTGTTCAGTATTCTCAAAACATAGAAAAAGGAAAATTGTTATATAATGGTTTATTAATACTTTTATTAATAGAGAGGTCTGTAAAATTGACCTTGTCATAGTTGCTAAAATGCTTAGTGTGTAACTGGTAGGCACTCCAAGGCACTCTGACTGAGGCCATTGCTCTGCAGTGCTGCTGTTCTATAAATACTCATGCAAGGAAAGAAATCATCTCTATTCAAAGCACTTACGAACTGAGTGTATGTGATTAAAAGAAATGGGATGTCTGTTTCTTGCCTGAAGTGCCATGAGAAGAGGTGAGAGCCTCAAGGCCTGCGTTTCTGCAGTCCAGTACCTCACTTCCAAGATTCTCTTTTTGTCTGAGTTATAATCACTCTTTAATATGAGTAAAAGTCTGCTGAGGGTACAGAGCTAACAGGCATGTTAATGTTTGAGTGTAAGCCCATTGCAGATAACCTCAAAGGATCCAAACTTTTCGTGAAAATATGCCAAAGAACAGAGAAATTCATCCCTGGGAAAGAACCTTTTCTGTTGTTTAGAGTCCCTACAGAGAGATGTTTGCAAGGCCTCCCCTTTTTTTTACCCAGGAGACTGTCAAGAATCTGTTTCTTTCCCTTTGACAACAGGAATGTCAGTGCCATTGGCTTTGCTCATACTTTGCTTGTAGTTGCATAGCAAAGAGAACCACAGATGCTGTTAAATTTACAACTATATCTTTTGTTTGTTTTGGGGGTTTTGTTGTTTTTTTTTTGTTATTATGACTTTTGGAGATGGGAAAAGACCTACACTTATGTCAGATTATTTATAATGGAATGTCTTCCTAAGAACAATGCCTACCACTTGCCCTACAGTTGGTTTCTGTAAGCTTACTTCTGTGTCTCTACAGGATAGACACTTCCATGAAGAAACAGTACAATAAAACCTTATAGGATGTGTTGTTCTATGTAACAGCATTTCTAGGCATCTGTCTCACCTAATCATTGCCTTTTCCAGATCAGCATGAACTCCACCTTGGTGCAATTGTACTAAATTAGTGGGTGAATCAAGCCCTCTCTTCATTCAGGAGCTTCTTATCACCACAATGCATTTCTGTGAATTTATTTAATCACACAGGGGAGTGTCTCAAAGAAATACCTGACTTGTGCCAGTGCTGCAGAAACCATTTTCTCACAGTACATTCCTTCAGTACATCCATTGCTATGCTTTCATTATTGTCTCCTTGCACAAAATCCACAGCCTTTGAAGCTCTTAAATATTTTTGAGATGATAATCACTTTTTTGCTGTTTTTATTCAGGGCTATATAATTTTTTCTGCACCAGACTCTTGACATTTATCTTCACTCTGACTTGGTTGACTTTCCACCTTTCATTCAAGTATTCATGTATATAATTTTCACATCCTGTTTTATATTTAACTTTATATTTAACCTCCTCACCATATTTCATGCAACATGAATACATATCAGCTTTTAAGCCATCAGATTTAGAAATCATGGCACTCCAGCCATGGGTAAAACATGACATAAGGAAGAGCAATATATGCATGTTTTCCTTCACTACTGTGATAAAGAGTCTTCTCCAGGACAGGCAGAGCTTTGCTGGCTGCATTTATCATGATGGGATAAAGATCTGGCTACGGAGTTGGAGGTGTGGTTTTTTTGTTGTAGTTTTGTTTTCTTGTGTTTCATTTTGTTAAGGAAGAGAGAAAAGGAGTGGATGTTTCCAAATAAGGCACAAGAGTTGGGACACAGAACATATGGCACAATCCTTTTATTTCCTGGAGACAACATGGTTGTCTGTTAACTGACCACCACAAGGCTACCAAGTCTTTCCAGCTTGTCAAGATATTTGTCTCTCTTTTAGCATATTTACTTGTTTAGGCAACAAATATTCATTCCAGTTTTTACTCCCATGGCTGTTTAAAGTTATTGCATCCACCTTTAGTTTGTCTGTCCTTCACAATGTGTCTGACAACTCTGATAGCCTCTCATTGCATCAGGAGGTTGACTGATCTTCTTGATGTCTTGGCTTAATCAAGATGATTTTTTTGAGAATGTTCAGTCAAGTGAGATGCAGATTTGATTGAGTTACAACTTCTTTTCACTTACTAAGCAGAAATGCAAAGGCTTTACATGATGTTCCTGCTGAGGGTAGAGTAAAACTTCCTATAAGTCCTGTAAGTCTGTGATTTGGAATGTCATCAGATTGCTGCAAGATGCATAGCTTGGTAAATATCACTGTTCATCCAGCTGGCCAGTAATTTTATATTAAGACTTAGTAAAGTTTGACATTCAGTCTCTCTTGAGAATTAAACAAATTGTACTGGGCTCAATACAAAGACACAAATAGAATTGTTCACATTAGGAGAAGGAAATGTAATAGGATTAATTTTTTTTTTAACTCCATTCGGTTCCATCCTGTTCAGAAAACCAGTGTGAAAGAAGAATCTACCCCTAGTTGATCTTTTCACTTTGGGAATGGGGCAACTCTCATAGCAGCCAGACTGTAAATTATCCTAGCCAAAAACTTGTCTTTACAACTTAACAGTTAGTGCTTTAAGCCTTAAACTGACTAGTAGGTATTTTAATCAGAGGCTGTACAGACCCCTGAGAAGCTGGACTGCTGCAGATAGTCAGTGTGGCAGGAAGCCAGCTGTTGATCTTCTGTTCCATCTATTCCAGTGGTTCTCATTTTTATCAGGCATTTCCCTCATTCCTTTTTTTTGGTATCTTCCTGTTGGGTTTAAGTTTATTAATGAGAATAGTGTACTGCAATGACACATATTGATGCTCCTCTAAATCATATTTTTCTGGCTTTGAATTTCTTTTATAGAGTTCTGGCATTACATGCAGGATTCTGGACTGGGTCAGCAAACACTTTCATGTTTACCAAAGAGAATATGAATTGATTTGGTAAAAATAAGAAGCTGAAAAAATAATTATGTTATTGGAAACTGGTGCATGCCTGAAAGAGCAAATCTCTTATTCTGCAATAGTCCAGGATTTTGCAATGGCTCACTGTAAGCTAAGAGACCCTATGGAGATTTCAAGAGATATCACATGACAGTGTGTTGAATTCATTGTTGGTTTAAGCTCTGCTGCACTGTCCAATTATCTGAACTTTTTGAGCTGCACTTCATTTTTTTTATTTTTAAATAAAAGACAGTATTCCCAAGCTAGCATTTTTATTTTCAAAGACAAACTACAGTAGCTTATAATGAGTATATTGCAAAAGAAAATTTCAGTCCTATTAAACCCTGAATAACCTTTCCCAGTAAAAGAAGTTCTAAAACCACCTAGGAATCTTTTCCAGGATTTTATTTAGAATAAATTTTAGATAATTTTCTGGTAGCCAGTTTTTCAAGGACATATTCATAAGATAATACTCTTATAGTATAACAATGTATACTAAATGGAGAATCTAATGGGGTCTGGCCACACATTGCAGGCTGAGTAAACAAAACCTGAAACTTGGCAGTCAGATCACCAGATAGCAAAATTATTGATTCAGGTCCACCAAACTGTATAAATATAATTCATTTGCAGTTACTCCATATAGGTCTGAATGCCAAAATATTAGCAGTAGAATGTCATATTATATTAGGCAGCATTAAATGGTTGGATATGAGTAAATTAAGCTTTTAACCTTTGTGATACCCTAATAACAGATTTGGATTTGAATTGAAGCACTGTATGAATACTAATTGGGAAAGGAATACAAGTTCTGAAATAGCACGTTTAAAGGATTTATTTAATAATTCAGGTAGTCTTTTTTTATGAATGATTCACAGTGTTTCTGGGAGACATGGGAGACAACTTAAGGGTTAGCACATTTCTACATATGCATGTGAAAATTAAATGGAGAATAAAAATTGATGTGAGCAGGGAGGAGTGGAATATACTTTCTAATAGGTATTAAATTTGAATTGTTGCATCATGCTGCACTTAAATATCTTGGGCCTGAATTTTGCCTTTCACCATATTTTGGTGTTCTAGATTAGTTGTGTCAGACACGTGGGACCAGATTTTTCCCTGTGCTACCACTATTTTTCCAGCTATACCTGATCTACTTTTATATAAATTTTTTCAGTTTTTAATCTGCCAAGACCAACATGGCTACATTAGTGGAGATCTGAGTAGATGATGACACAAATGATCAGATGGACTTTAACATCCAGACTGAGATCTGTGATACTGTGTTCTATCTGAGCTTATTACATCTGGCTTTGATGTGTCTATACCCATGGGAGGGACTGTGAAAAGCTGTCAGAGGGTTTTAATGAGGGTTGGGTGCCTCACATCTCATTGCTTTTCTCTTCCACATGCTCAAAAAGTAAAGGTGGCTGACATATTCTAGCATGCTGAGCTGGAGGATGCTTCTCTTGGCTGAAGGGCTGAAAACTCAAGAAAAATATATATGGTTCCTTGGTCAAGATAAGCATAGGATGGAAGAGTTTGAAAGTATGATGACTGGCTTCAAAGAAAAAGTGCTGTTAAACTTCACAGTAGAACCAGGATGACAGAGACACAGGCTGTGCCTGAGCAGAGCAGCACCTTACAAAACAGATCACATTCCAGTGCTGCAGAGGAGGGAGCTGAGTACAAAAATGTACCTACCACAGGAACACCTATTGCTTTTAGGAAAAAGCAAAGCTGGTAGTGATTGCAGGAACATCTAGTTTGACAGAAAGGCATGTCCACTGCTGTGATCATTTTTAAAGAAGGGATAATATTTAAAACCTATTTAAAGAGATTTTTTTGTGTGTGATGCTTATATTTCTGAGACTGATTTTAGATTACAAATGCAAGAAAATATATTTTGGTGTCCTATATAATTTTTTGTAGCATCATAAACAAAATCTTCCTACAGTAGAATGTAGGAGTATAAAAAAAAGCTAAGTATGATGTCAATGAAGTTCAAGCTAGCACCCTGAACACATTCAGTATTTCCAATAAAGATGAGAGCATGGGATGGAAGCTGTGGCAACAGCTTTGCGTGGTGATCAGAGCTCATTTTCAGTGAGTGAAAAGTCCTGTTTTAGTGATGGTGTTATGAGATACTCTCAGATCCAATGGTATGGTCAATCAGATCCAGTTTTAATAAGTTTTAGTCATAATGCTTCACCATAGATATGAATTTTGAAGGGAGACTCTTTTATGTGAATGGCTGTTTCCACTAATTGTATATCTTGTCCAGCTTTCCAATCCCAGACTTAGTTTGATAGCACTGAAAAGTAGAATCAATCTATCTGTTTCAAGTCAGTGGCAGGGTACTTGTAGATAGAAAGGGTAACCAAAAGAGCATTATAAGATCAGAGAATCATCTGGGAAGGACTCAGTCACAGGGGGATGTCAGCAGAAGATTGCAGCCAGCGTGCAAGGCAAGGAGAGTGATTTCCAAGCACTGCTTTAAATGGATATGGAGACAAGACACAGTCTGGGGATCTGGTCTAGATGGCAGGGGTTGCAGAGTAGCCACACTACGCAAAGAGAAAGCAGAGGGATTTTGCCTGCATTTGAAGGCATGGAATCACACACTGCTATTAGTTTTCCTTTCACTCGAGCTCTCCCATGTTGATATTTACTTCCTCCTTCAGGCTAATCTTTCCCTCAAGGATCTCTTTCTTGTTCCCAGTACATGCTTTAGTTAATAGGCAAGATTTTCCTAGGGTGGCCAAAACAATAGTTTAGAAGGAACATGATATATACCATGTGCCTTCCAGAGAGCTCCTGTGCTTCTGGAAAAGCTTCATCTACAACCTCCTCCTTCAAAGCATCTTGTATGAAACAAAGCACATCAGCTCATGTGGTATCTGAAACCACCACATCTTCTAACCTCTTACCATGTAGATTTTCTCCATTGTTTTATCACCATGCAGACACAGGCAGGCGTGTAGTGTTTCAGTAATTTTCTGAAACAGTAATGGTGGTTTTAACCCAGAGAGACCATTTTATGAGCAACTTTTCTGGTAGTCCTGTGTGCTGCCAGGCCTGGATTGACCATGCTGCTGACTTTTAGCTCACAAGGACTCCGTGCATTGGTCTGCAGGTGGGCTGCCTCCCTCTGCCCATCAGCTGCTCCTTTTTCCACCTAGGACATACCTGTACCAGTCTCCTGCTGAAGAGACTTGGCTAGGAGGACAGTAAATTATCAGGGGAGACCATGGAACTGCTTTGAGGGAGCTAAAGGATGGAAAGAAGAAGTATTTGACAAGATTTACATGGATATGGTGGCTTTTCCCTTAGGGCAGGGGAATGGAAAGCCCTAGAAGACTTTGAAAGTCAAAGTTTTTCAAGTTTTCTATGGTTCTCTGATTAGCAAAGATTGTCCCAGTAAGAACTGTTTTTCCTTTATCTGAATGACAGCTACACTATATCTGCTTTCATGGAATAATAATTCACTCTGCATTGCCTTCAGCAAGACTAAGGGCAGTACAAGGTACTCTTAAATGGATTTTTGAAGTGTTTTCTGAGTGCCTGAAATGAAATGTTTCTCTATTTTATTTCACTTTTTTCTCCCACTCTTTTACATTATTTCATTCCAGCCATTCTTTTGTCCACCAAGCCATCAATAGGCAAAGCTCTTTACTTTTTTCTATGTACATCAATCATTCCACAAATTGGCAAGGATCATTTTGCTATTTCAACTGGGGAAAATCATCAGTTTTGCCTTGGGGATATGAATATGTCCAGCAGTGATGAGAATTTTCTAATCTTTGTGTGCTTTATTTAAAAGTGCAATTCCCAGTGGATCATTGGTGAAAAGTGCCACTAACGCCACGAACTCGTAGAATGCTCTCTGTGCAGAATTGGGCCAGGCTTTCTTTCAAGAAGTAATTCTGATGATTTGGCAGAATTGGACTAGCAAATAGTAGTGATGAACTGGATAAAAATGACCTGGAAAATCCCTGCCTCATGTACAGTGCTGACTGCTGAGCAATCATTGCTGTTCTGTGCTTTTCCTTTGTGCTGGCCTGGGCATAGACATGCTAGTACTGAGTTAATTCAGAGCTGGGATAGGTATAGGAGAAACCACAATATTTTGAATTCCCTCTTTTTATCCTGAAGAGAAAATTATTTTATAAGCCTTTCTTTTTTTTTTTTTTTTTTTTTTTTTTTTAGTGGGGAAGGTGCAGCAATATTAGAAACTGAAGCTAAGTCAGACTTTCTTGAGTCCTCATGCATCTCCACACAACCAAGTTTGGGCACTAGAAGCTGTTCAGAAGTGACACAGCCAAATGCACCAGAGTAATAAGGTCTATTTAAAATCCAGGAACTAACAATTTTGAGGATTGTTTCAAACTCTTTCCAGTTGAAAGCTCCATGGGTTCTTCTCCCTCTGTACTCTGTCTTGACTTCTGGCATCTATTAACATTTAAGCCTCAGAGCACAATATCTGCAGAAACTGCTGAGTTTTATATCAAAAGTCTTGGAAACCAACACAGATTCCATGTGTCTTCCTGTCCTTTCTATCTTAGTTTGCAAAAATTCTTCCAAATTTGAGAGGACATAAGGACCAATCTGCATATGTAGCTTCCCACGATTTAGTCAGGAAAATTATGGTGCTGAAACAATCATTAAAGCTATAAAAAAATTAAAGAAAAAAATGAAAATGAAAGTTTGTTCAACTGGAGCACCTGCATATAGGCAAGATGCTTGAGCATATTTTCCATAAGAAAAACTGGAACTGCTGAATAATCAACCATGCCCTTCCAAAAAATCTGGACTGTTTATTCATGGTGGTTCCCCAAGATTTCTCTCACCTGGTATTTGAAAGTAGTGGATGACGTACCCTGTCACCATGTTGATTTTCTCCATTGTTTTATCACTGTGCAGGTACAAGTGGGTGTGAAATGTTTCAGTACTTGCCTGTCTCTATTTATAATACTCCCACGAAGTCCCTAATCTTTATTGAACAACTTTATCTTTTACAAATAAGAAACATGAGTTACTTACAGAGTGTACAATTGGAATCGTCCTAAGAAGTTACTGAGTAACTAAAGGGAGACCACTCTCCTTGAGCCATTGTATCAAGGCAAAACATAGTAATGAAAAGAAGAGTCCTCCTTTTCCTCTTCCTGATGTGGTTAACAAAGATCTAAGAGAGATGAAATCACAGTGTGGTTAGAATTTTTTTTTCCCCCTCTGGAATTAAATTACAATATTTCCAGTTCTCATAATTTTCTTTTAGGGAAATATTCCAAACTTCTCCTGTGTGTAAATTAGTTGGCATTAAAATGATTGCAACTGCTCATAATACTCATTATCTGTACAAAGTGTGCAGAAGAGATGCTATTTTAAAAGATTAGATGGATGGAACTGTAGAATAGGTCCTTGGCAACTTCCACCCCTGAACTAAAAGGTGTATTTGATAAGTTGATTTCACTACAGAAGATAAATGGCAGTGTATATATTCCCATTGCATAAAGCTATTGCAGTGGGCCCAGTCATTTGTGCAGTGAAGTACAGCCAGACAATAAGAGGCACCACTCCTGATAAGGTTGATAACCCAGGCAGTCACAGATACCACTACTCTGTCATGACTTGATGTTTAATAAGATATTTTTCCACCTTGAGGAAAAAACTAACCAATTTTTTCCAAAATTAGTACCCTCAACTTCCTTAGTTTTAAAACAATTGCCTAAGAGTATAATCAGAACAGCTCCCAGGAGATTCTGGGAGCTTGATGCAGGGAGTGGAAAGGTAGGAAGAGAAAATATTTTTATTTTTGTTTATTTCTTATTACACAGTGTTTGGCAGTTTCTTTACTATTATACATTATTTTTAGGAGACCAGTTCTTTTTTTAAGATTTTAGAGCCTGAAGTTTTCTGTAGATATTCTTAAATGCTCTACTCTTAAGGAAGGGAAAAATAACATAGAAGTTTTTAGAAAAGGTCTCAGTCTAAAACGAAGCTTCAATTCAGTCTAAAGCAGTTGCATCTAGCTTGAGCTTCAAGTACCCAGGCCAGTCATGGAGCAGGTAAAGAAACAGTGTGCATTATAGAATGACAGCCTAATTCACTTCATTTTGGAAAGCCAAACTGGAACAGCACAGCTTTGTCCTGGACAAGATATCTATAATGTTCATTATTAACTGCTGTTCTGAAGCCAGACATGTGCTAGTTGCCCATGTAGCCCACTTTTACTCCCACCTCCCCTGTTTGTGACAGTCCAGGGGAGTTCTTGACCTGCAGCCAAACGTCCTAGTCTGGCCAGGCAGTGTTGTCTGAGGGAGAAAAATGTGAATGTGTCTGCTCTGGGGTAACCATTAGTATAGCTGCTGATAAAACAGGGGGAGAAATAATACCAGTAAGATGCAAAGCTTAAAAGCTTATGTTTTCATGTATTTGTAATAATAGCAGCTCTATTAAAGTATCCAAAAGTATAGAGATTTATTAAACCTCTGTGTGCAGTGCTATTCCAGCAGCGTGTTTTGGAAAGCTGCCTTTATACGTAGATGTCTGTACAACACAAACTAATGCTTCACTAAGAAAGAAAATGTTTCAGATTGCCCTGGGATGATGAAGAGGAATCATGTAAATTACAGTAGTATAAACTACTGTCTATTAGTTTAACTTGTCTATGGGAGGGGTAGGTTGCCAGAGAACCACTAGAGAAACAGTCAGTGAGAGGATTTAGAAGCATAGCTAAACTTAAGAAGAGTGGAGGCTTCCTCTGCTTTCTCCTTTTAATTTTCTCTCTGTACTTGTAGAGTCAGCAGTTTTTGGTACTTCTTCCCCTGTAAGGTTTCTGTGATCCTCTGCAGGTGGACAGTGCTGACATATTGTAAGTGTAGAGTCTCTGGTGTGGGACACTCACTTTACTCTTTTAAAATTCTATCAATTATACTATAAAAATGTTATCTACATTTTTTCCACTTGCTTGCCAGCATCCCCCTCTCACCCTTCCACAGGATCTACTGTAGAGATCTGAGAGAGAGTTCTCTCTCTCTTTTTTTTTTTTTTTTTTTTTTTTTGCTACTTTGTAATCTTGGTGAAAAGAACATGATCGATTTTCCTTTGGGGAAAAAAGATCCCAATAATCTGTTATTTTTGTCATGGAGTAAAAGAAGTCACTGAACTTATATGCTCTAATAACCTCTCTAATTTATCTGTGTTTTTCTTAGCAAGCACTGCTTCACATGGTAAAAAAAAAAGAAAAGGAATATCTATTTTAATCCTTTTGTGAATGAAAGTGAAGGAAGTTTTGCTTTGGCTAGTAACAATTCAAGAACAAGGTCCTTGGAGAACAAGGTCTTTGCAAAACAGCAATCAGGTTGTGCACAACACTGCAAGAATTGATTACATCACCACCGATTTTAGTGGCGGGAGAGGGCAAGTTCAAAGTAGTATCAACAGGTGATTTTTCAAATTAAAATATTCTCTGGTTTTTTCTTCGACTTGGAAGAGCCACTGCTGTGTATAAACAGGCAGGCAGAGAGATGAAGGAGGAAAAAACGTTTGAAGAAGGTGACTAACAATGATTTTCATTTTTCTCTTTACAGGACAAACACACTTTGAATCCTTGTTATGGTAAGAGACCAATCTAAAGCCAGTACAGAGACTATGCAGGCACAGAAAGAGAGACTTAAATGCCTTTGAAGGGAAATTCAGTACCTTCATCTTTCACCTACAGCTCACTGTGCAAATAGAGACGTTTTTGTCACAACTTTTCTTCCTTTTTTCTTTCTTTTTTTCTGCCTTTTTTTTCTAATTTTTTTCTGCCACTATGCTTTAGGTGTGGAAAACAATTCATAACTCATTTGTCACTCAGAATAAACACAGTCCTTCACATCTGCATTTGTAAACATGTAAGAAAGACTTCTCATACAAACAACTGGTAAATATTTGAGTCCTTCCCTTGTGAGGGTGGTCCATCCACTCCAGTCAGTCAAGGTATTTTAGGGGAAGCAGTGTTTGGATGTCAAGATCTGTGCCAATACAGGACTGCCCCAGCAGCTAATACTGGCTGCCATAGGCGTGTGCCCTGCAAGGGCAATTCCCATTTCCCCAGGCAGCTGAGGTTTGGGTGTAGCCTTGGGAGCAGCCAGGCTAAGGCAGCTATGGGCAATGGCTTTAGCTGTGCCTCCCTTCTTCCTGAATGGTTACAGGGCCTACAGGTCCCTTAGTCCCTATGGTCAGTCTCTGGCTGGATTTGAAAGACATGCCCTGCCATGTACTCTGATGGGCTAGTGGCTGTGGAATCACAGAATATGCTGAGTTGGAAGGGACCCACAAGGACCATCGAGTCCAAGTCCTGGCCTTCCCTCATTCCCAAGAGTCACATCGTGTGCCGGAGAGTATTGTCCAAACACTTCTCGAACTCAGGCTTGGTGTTGTGACAACTTCTAGAGGAAGTCTGTTCCAGCATCCAACCACCCTCTGGGTGAAGAACCTCTTTCTATCATCCAACCAAAACCTCCCCTGACAGAACTTCAGGCCATTCCTTTGGGTTCTGTCACTGACCACCACAGAAAAGCAATCAGTGCCTGCCCCTCCTCTTCCCCTCCCGAGGAAGTTGTAACTGCAATGAGGTCTCCCCTCAGCCTCCTCTTCTCCAGGCTGAACAGACCATGTCCTCAGCCACTCCAAGTGATAGATTTAAGTTGTGGTTAAATTTTGTGCTGATCCCATTGGCATGTATATGTTATGACCCAAGATGTTCGAGAAGTTCAGGTTCCTTCCAATACCTTCTTGAGCTCCCCATCTCTGCCATCTAAACATCAAGTACCCTTCCAACAGCTTTAATGAGAAGACAGCAGGAAAGAGGCTCTTTGAAAATTCACGGACCACAAAAAAAGAAATTGAATCTATTATTTTAATACCACAGATGCTTTTTAAAATTGAATTCCTGTTACTCAGTTTCATATTCAGCTGATTGATTCTCTAGTTGCATTGGACCAATTAGATTTCGGAACTTCCTAAGATTTTAGCCCCAGTTTTTATATTCAATGAAGCTGCCACAAAACTATCACAGTTCCCAGAAACCACAGCTCTCCTCTGCCGTATTTAGCTTAGCTTGTCACATTGTATATAAAGCACATTTATTTATCTTCAAGAACTATTTTAGAAGGAATTTATTAGTGTTACTAAGTTGCTTCAAACAGTGAAGCCAAGGTGAAAGTGTGGTGTGTACTTGTATTTACTAATTAACACAATGGTGCTCATATAAACCTCAAAGTCTGAGCTACACTTTGATTAACTGTGATCTCCCTTTTAAGATGAATGTCTGATGCATTGTGCACTTGGAAGATTTATTTGTGCAAGTTGACTTTTGTGTTCTGGTACTGGTGGTGTACACAACAAAGAAGTATTTTTAATAAAGGAGCATGTTGAAAAGTGGATGTCCACGTTTGCTGGTAAAAGGCTGGAGGGAGAAGTAAGTATAGAAAGCTGTAACATCTGAAGTACTCTAGAAGATACCAGTAGAAAAAAAGGAATTTTATGTCTATGGAAAATTGAATATTTAGAAATTTGATTTTAATCTGAGATGACAATATTTGTATTTCAAAATTTCCAACAGAATGTAAAATTATTGAAGTTGCAATTCTGAAAAAGAAAAACATTTTATTAAGTATTTAGACCACTGCAATACTGTGATTATGTACAATAATGTGTTTGCATTCCGTGTTTATACATGTATATAGCATTTGTAATGAATATCCTGAATACTTGTATAAAAATACTGATCTAACCTCAAAATTATAAAGTTGCAATGGCATTTATCAGACCTAAAATTATATATTAGACCTAAACTATTTACTTTTATGTTTCTCATAAGAGGAAATGAATGGTTTTGAAATGATTCAGTTTTGACCAGAGTGCTTTTAAAGCAATGATAAAAAACTTTTCTGGCCTTTCAGGGAGGCCTTACATTTTTATATTTTTCTGTTAAGAGGACACAGTGTAAAAAAACTAGAGAGCACAAGTCAGAGCAAGAACTGAAGTTTGGCAGGACAAGTGCTGAACTTCACACACACAATACCTCCCAGGAATAGGCTGAGAGCCCACTGAAGTCAATGGGAATTTTTGACTGGCTGCAATGTGCTTTGGATCAGATCCAAAAGGGCTCTGTTCAGCAAAATATTTAGATGGATTTTACTTCAGGCATGAGCTTAATGAGACTTTAGCAGGTACTTAAAAGTCAGGCACACTAGTGATTTCTTTGAATGCACACTTGAATTTTTTGAATTTACTGAGATCTCTACCATGTGAATGGCTGCAAAGTAAAAAAAAGAAAAGTCTTGAAGCAGTGGTCTTTAATTGTCTAAATACGCAGAGAAAAGAAAGTTCAAGAGGAGATGCTTGGCTTCACTTCTCAAAAGAACCACAAAAAATACAACCATTTCAGAATGGGAAGTGAGAAAAAGCAGACGTTATAACCATGGGATTTTCCAAGTTTTAAATATGCGGCCAAATTTCTCTCTGGTAGGACTGAAAGATCAAAGCCAAAGAAGGTATAAATTGGCATATCAGTCACTAAGATTAAAGGTTTTATTCATAATGTCTCTGCCCCAGATGTAGAGAGAAATGTAAAACAGCATTTAATAAAACCTTTGGTTTCTGGATTGCAGTCACTTCAATGCCAAAGCCCACTTCACCTCCAGGAGATCTATTTGAAAGTGAGAAATAGGATATAGTTGCATTTTAAAAATAGTAGGAGAACTGCTTATATATCTATAGAAATTAAAATGAAGTTTAAAATTCAGGTCTGCAGATTTCAGCAGCTAGAAGCTCTTGAAATAAGATTGAAATGTTCTGACATTAAAAAAAATATATTGGGGTCTGTGCAGAGAAAAGTAGGTATGAAGTTGATAGTAAGTCAAGATGGACTAGACTCTAAATCTGAAATCTGGATCTAAACAGGTTTCAGAATTCAAACCTCATTGTGTATACTGAAATCTGAAGTCATAGAATTTGAGTACGTTTGGATTTGAATTAAGCCCTAGAAGTGATATTTCTGTTAGTTATTAGCAAGGGTGATCATGTCTCTCAGTAAATCGGGACCCTTAAATCAGGATCTTGTAGTTCTGGTTTTATGTCAGCCATTTCACAGTGATTTGTTTCTATGGACCTGTTTTACTGTTCTGATGCAGACATGCTTATTATGCAGTGAAAACATGTTCACAAATACGTGCTAGGTTTTCTTATACCACGTTAGAGTTCTGTAAGTGTAGTCACCACTTTAACATCCTGATCATCTAGTAACCAAAATATTTGTACAGTTTTATCACAGCACTCAAAATGAATCACTGGGCACCTCCGGGGGATGCTTCCAACAGATGCACTGTCATTTTCTGTAATGACAATCCAGCTGTATGAAACCTGAGAAACAATAAACCCCTAATGAGGGTAATCGGAAAGACCAGCCCTTGCAGAACCGTGTCCTGAGGTTGGGTGACTAATGTAAAAGCAATCCAGGCTGATCATGAGACAAAGTTTTTTGTAGCCACATCAGCTTTCCAGCATTTGCTGCAGCTCCCAAGTCTGACTTGTGCTCATTGTGTTTTTTTGTCAGATTTATTAAGGCATTGTTCTGGGTTTTAAATTACAGCCCTTGGAAGTCATGTTCATACAGATCTCCTGTGGCGGGCAGCAGAGAAGTCTGAGGAGCAGAAATAAAGGCATGCACGGTCTCTGCTCTCTGCAGGATATTGCTTGCTTAAAACAACTCCATTTTAAGATTAAAACTTTCTATGAAGTTATCTGGTTTCTCCCTTTCACTTTGTGTTTCACAAGCCTGTACTGCAGTTCTGGCTAATGTCTTCTACTCCCAGGAAGCAACCTGCCAGACCGCTGTGGGGATTGAGACATTCCTTCAGGCTGGGTTTTAGCCCTGCTTGCTTTTACCTCAAACTATTTCCTAAACTTGTACATTCTTATTGAATGTTTAGCTCTAATGCAGGAGCTGAGCTATCTACCTAAAGGATTCCAAATCAAGAATTTTAATAAGGTTGATTAAATCAGATTGCATTTAGAAAGGGCACTGGATCTTACTTCATGTTCCTGAGTTTAACATGACAGTTTAAGACATGACTGGCTTTATACGCTCATACTTTCTCTCAGCTTTGTCCTTTGTCCTTTTTTCCTGCCTTTGGTAGCAAGGGAAGCATGACTGTGTTGGTGATTTTACTGCTCTAAATCACAATCCTGTGTTTTTAAGTTGCTGAGACAGTTGTGTTTAGAGTATGAAACTGGGAAAGCATAGGAATGAATTCATAACTCCCCTGCTGTTCCTTTTCTGGGGAACCACAGTGACTTATGCTGCTACAGATGAATCACCACTGCTTGAAGTTTAGAACCCTTTGCATTATATTTATTTAAAGAGCTGAAAAAAAATAAGGATATCAATAGTTCCCTCAGGAAAAAAAATTGCAAGTAATAATAAATACCCAATATAATAAATAATAAATATATAATAAATAACCTTAGGTCATACACATAAATACAAACTTAGTAGAATTTCTGCTCCAGATCAAGGGTAAGTGACATATGGACATTTATACAGAAAACAAAATAATTTGCACATCTATTGGTGATACATGATGACTTGGACATAACTAGGGCAGCTACTTCTCTGTCCTTCATGTGCAAGAGATCACAGCAACTACTGTCTCACGGCGCAGTGACTGAAGCCACTGCACGCACCTCTCATCTGTATCTGGGCTTTGCAGAACAACCTCATAGCACCAGAACAGGCACATGAGAAGGTTCCTTACCCTGTGTGAAAGGAGAAAGGGGATTTTCATCTCTGCAACCACAGAGAGGCAAATTTTGAAAGGATGGCAGTTACTAGTAGTACTTACTAATGCTTTCTTTAATGAATGGATGAATAATGGTCAAAGAAAATCAGAAGACGAAGCAGCATTCATAGCTCAGTGGATGTCTGGGTCTGTTTCAGAGTCATTATGCTGGACTTCCTCATCCCACAGAAATGTGACTTGGAAACCTTACCAAACCTCCTAATTGGAACACTTTTTGGAAATAATGCTTCACTGGGTACATCATAGAAAGAAGGAATGAGGAGGCTCTCAGTGACAGCTCTTCTCAAGATAGCTTTTACTGAGTTTTTACCCATTTCATTGGCTCAGAAACAAGAGGTAAAGGAAAGTTTTCAGTCTACTAGAGGCAGACTTTTTGTGATCAAGCAATTTTCATTTCACATGCTAAGCTTAAGATGTAAGAGATGCCACTGTTACAAATACTGTTGTTTTTAATTTAGTGACTTGTTTTTAATTTAGTGACTAAACCTGTGTTTGTTCTTCTCTGGTCCATCTGTAGATTAAGACATTTGACCCAAATATCTGTGAGTGGTAGCTTCTAGGGCTTAGGCTTTGTCTATGAAAATAATATTTGGATCTGAAATAGAGGACTAAAGTCTGTATTTGGCTTAGGTAACATCAACCAATCACAGAAAAGCCATTCCTAAATAGTTGAAGTGTCTGAGACATTATTTTGTCTGGTCTATGACATCTGAGGGCACTGTTAGCACTGATTGTCCCTGCCCAGCCTGCCACAGGACTTAACTCATGCTCCTAATGGCCCAAGGGCCCCATTTCAGCTCCTTCCTGAGCTGTGTCAGAGGTGGCCGTTTTGAAGTGTTTAGATTTCATGAGGTGATCGCTAACCTGTCTCAGCTCATTCACCAGCATTTATTAGATGATCACTAGACCATTGATAGGACCTCTGTCTGACACCAGCCCAGTGTTTCTCTGGTGCCACATGCTGGTTTCCTCTCATCAAGGACAAGGCCAGTATTGTAATCACCACCAGGTCTTGGCTTGTTCCCCTCTCTCTGCTCCCAGAAGGTCTTGCTTTTTACTCACCCAAAGCCAGGTGGTTTCACGGAGTTCTCTGTGCTTAATGATATTCTCCATTAGTCTATTGGATTTGCACGGCCAGATCTTGGTAGCAAGGGGACTAGAGGTTTAGTTTCTGTGAGAAGCTGCCAGAGTCTTTCCCCATGTCAGACAGAAGCCATGCCAGCCAGCTCCAGCACGGACCTGCTCCTTACCAAGGCTGAGCCAATCAGCAATGGTAGTAGCACCTCAGTAACAACATATTTAAGAGGGAAAAATCGTTATTATGAAGAACAAATTACAGTCAGAGGAGAGAGGATTAAGAACATGTGAGAGGGTCGACACACCAAAGACAGTCAAGAAGAAGTGGAAGAATGTGCTCTGGGTGCCATAGCTGAGATTCTCCTGCAGCCCACGGTGAAGACCATGGTGAAGCAGCTGTCCTCCTGCATCCCATGAAGGTCCACAGAGGTGCAAACTTCCATCTGCAGCATATGGAGGAGACCCATGCCAGAGCAGGGGGATGCCTGAAAGAAGGCTGTGATCCTGTGAGAAGCCTGGGCTGGAGCAAGGTCCTGGCAGGGACCTGAAGACCCATGGAGAGAGAAGCCCATGCTGGTGCAGGCTTACTGGTAGGACTTGCAACCCCCTGAGGGACCCGTGCTGAAGCAGTTCATGAAGAACTGTCTACCATGGGAGGGACTCCACACTGGAGGGGAAGGACACCTCTTTGTGAGCGAGGAGCAATGGCAGAAATAACCTGTGATGAACCGACTGTAACCCCCATTCCCCATCTCTCTGCCACTGGAGTGGAGGAGGTAGGGCCCAGAAAGAAAGGAGGGATGGGGGGGAAGGTGTTTTTAAGATTTGTTTTACTTCTTATCATCCTGCTCTGATTTTGATTAGTAATAAATTCAATTAATTTCTCCAAGTCAAGTCAGTTTTGCTGTGTTGATAATCAGTGAGTGATCTCTCCCTGTCCTTGTCTGAACTCGTGAGCCTTTTGCTGTATTTTCTCTCCTCTGTCCAGTTGCAGAAGTGGAAGATGGAGTGGCTTTGATGGGTATCTGGCATCCTGCCTGGGTTAAACCACCAGAATCAGTTTCCACTAAAGTAAGTGGGCATAGTGTTGAGGTTTTGGTAAGATCATCTCTATGATTAAGAGAGGAAAGGAATAGATTGTGTTTAATTCCACATGACTCACTGATACTTGTACCTTTTTAACTCAAGAAGAAAGCAGAAACAAGTGCAGAGTGAGATCCCAAAAGATGATTGTGAGTTTAAGACATATAATTTCACATTAAACACAGAACCTGTATCTATAAAATCACATTTTAGCGTGTTTTCCAAGCACAAGATTATCTTTCCTTGTTATGACCATACTGCATTACCCTTTCACAATCTGAAACCAGCTTCAAAATATCTCAGGAATTTTGCACACATTTGGTGTGTAGCTTTGGAAGGCACTTCCCTGCTCTCAGATGAGGTTATAATGCAACCAAGAAAAAGCACATGTGTAAGAAAAGAGACAAAACCAACTGTATTTCAAATAAAAACTTTGAAAAACAATCACTCTGTAAGCTCTATAGCAACACTTACATGAAAACTGAGAAAAAATGCTTTCAGATTTTTCTTTCAGCACACTTAACAACATGGTTAAATATGGGATTGCCAAAACTAAATGAAGGAATCTTAACAGCACTTATCTCACAAGGAACAGCTTGAAATTCACAACACCTGGAGACTGTGGTTTTCATGCTGTTTTGTAAATGACACCATGGGAAAGTGCTAAGTTACCTTTTAGAAATGCAACTGTGATAATGAACTATTTAGAAATACTTTGAAAAAATGTTATCACCAGAAAGTGACTGGTTAATCAATGGGCACTTTGGTTTTTTTCAGAATTGTAAAACTTGGGATATTCCTGTGCTGCAGTCACAACACCAGCTGCTCTCCAACAGTTTAACATCCTGGGTAGCACTAGAACTCTAGAGCTTGGATCAATCTACCAGTAGCCCAGCTGCAGGCTAACTGTCCTTACTTTTTTGACAGGTCAATTATCCAGCCTGGTGTTGCCTTGGTCTGCTTATTACCTGCCCCTAAACTGCTGAATTTAAACTTTACTTCTCTGTCCCAATCATTTTGTGGCTGCAGTCCTTGCTGTCCTTGGCCTAAATTTGGCTCTCAAATGTGCAAGTACAACTCTACAATACATTAGCTGAAATCAATTAAGTCTCTCTCAATTTATGGCAACTGAAAGCTGAATTTAACCAATAAACTCTGCTGACCCTCTAAATGCCTGTATCAAAGGCAGTGCAGCTGTTCTCCTTTGAGCCAGCAGAGAATTTATCTATGTATCAGAAAATCAATTAAGTGAAGCTTTCAAATAAGCAGAGCTAACCTTCATCTTGACAAGCACATGGAAACATGCATCGACACTATTATAATAATAATGAAAAAGTATGCAAGTGGGTCTGAAGCTACATCTGTTTCCTATATACACTATTACTTGGGGAATAGAGAGGAACATCTGCATAAGACCACGTTCTTCTAAACACATTATTTAAACTCCAGGGACTATCATACAAAAAAGTTCTACCACATTATGATGGGTCTCTCTGATGTGACAGACAATATTCTGGATTAATCAGACCACTTTGACTTCTTGTTGCTGAATGATTGATATACAACAGGAATATTTAGATGTCTGAGATTAGATATACAGCAATAGGGATATGGATATTCGTGTTTTAAAGAAGGCAAACACCTCACAAGATGCAAGTGTTTTATCATAAGGGGAAAGTTAGGGAGTACACAAGTCTGCTCAGATTTAAATTTTGAGTGGCTGTAGTGAAGTATAAAGTCATTAAATATAGTACCAGGATTAGAATGTCCAATTAACTCATATCATGACTCAAAAGGTGTTATCTTATTCAGTAAAGCACATTGCAATCCTTGTACTTCTTTCAGCTAGCAGCTTCTACCTTTAAGTTAAATGCTAATTGTTAGTCTTAAAATGAAGCTTACATATTTTCTTATTACTGAGAGTTAAAGAGGAAGTGTTTTCACTTTGAAGAGCGGGTGACAATAATGCTTTAGTTGATTGAATAATGTTCCAGGAAGGGGTTGAGAAAGCTTTGAGAGGCTTTTGCTGTAGTGCTTCCTGAGATTAGATTTGCTGTGTTCTTCTGACTGCAGTGATATAATTAGATATGCCTTCATTATTATTAGAAACATCTCTATTATACAGAGGTACAAGCAAATGCCAAATTCAAGTAAAAACGCATTTTGCTTTAGCTAAAATATTTTCCAGAAGTCAATTCTTTGTTTATAAGTGACCTGCATGGAGTTCTGCTTCTCCAAACAGCTGTTACCAACTGACCCTTTGGGTCCAGAGAATGAGAATGGTGTAGGCAAAGAAGGCTCATTTATACGGCTTAGGTTCTGGGCAAATGTCCTATGATGAAAGCTAGAGTGTAATTTCTGTAGGCAAAGGCTTCCAGCTGAACACTGATGTCCAGTGATTTATTCTTTTTCTCTTCCCTCTTGCCAGGTTACAGTCGCAGTTGATGAATGGTAATTTTGTGTGTAACTAGTTCTTCATATTCTCCCTTCTTCTATGGCCTATTTATGTATCTGATGAAGTCACAGAGAAAGTTTCTACCTTAGGTGGAGGTTTTTGGGTGTTTTTTTTTGTTGGGTTTTAAACAATTATATATAGCATAGAGGTTGGCTTTCAGATGTGCCAAGTCACAGTAAGGTTCCCCTCTTTCACTTTTTTTTTTTACTTTACTGAAGTGTTACAACAAAGCTGACAAGTAGAGGAGGAATATTTTCTTCTAGCATATCCAGTCACATCAGAGTGTGAAGGATATGAAATAGAAAATTGTTACAGAAATGAGTAAACTGATAATGATTATAGTATACATTTCTCAAATTACAGCAGCTGGTGAATTTCATGCAAAGTGCCTTCCGTGCTGTGAAACAGCAAAACAACACATTCCAAAAGTAAGGACTTTCAGGGTGGTAGCCTGTGTAATGTATTCAAAGGATTTCATTGCTGATTCAGAAAATCTTGTGTGGTCAAAATCTTCATCTCTCTCTTCTGGTTGTATTTTAACACTCCCAAAGAGCAAATTACTTAGTAACAAGATTTGTGAAAAAGATTGAGAAGAATATATGGCACACCTGGAGAGCAGGTCTGCATATAAAGTCTGGGTCACTTGACAGATGGAACTGAGGGCCATTTCTTATTTGTTTGGAACGAAAAAGCCACAAAGAAAAGGTGATATGTAGATTCTCAGTTCCCAGACAAATCATGTCTGTGGAGATTAGGTGCCTACTCTCCTGAAAGCAGTTTCTCTGCTCAGAGCATAGTTCTTGTGGCCCTCAGTTTTTACAAAAAGGTTAGCACTTCTGCAGATCTGAGCCTGAGAGTGGAGAAAATCAGTTTGCAAACAGATATTTGAAAGATTCTGGGCATTGAACATCTGTAGTGGGACAAAAGTTTGGCTCGGTGGTATATTGTCACAGAAAATATTCAGGGCAGAGGGATAATCTTGCTTTTATTTCCAGGCTCTGCATCTCCTTGCTTCTCATTTACCTTCTTATCACAGTGTCCCACACTCCTCCAGCATCTCTTCTGGTTTTGCATCTCAGTTTCCCCTTTTCTTATTTGCTCCAAAACACTCTGCTTCCTTTTCTGTCTCTCAGTCACCCGGGTCTCTTCAGAGCAGCCTCTGAGTTGTTCTGTCACTGCAGCAGGTACCGCATCATGGCAGATGAAACTCCAAGGAAAGTCCTGTTCATCCTTCTGGCTTTGTGGACATCTGAGCAGAAAAGATAGTGGTTTATAAGTTTTGTTATCAAATCACTGACCAGGTATGGACTGGAATATTCAAGGCCTATAAACTACTTTGAGTGGACAATCACCAGAACAAAAAAAACCAAACCAAAGCCACCACTTGTGTTGGAGGTGATCCATCTGCCAAATCCAAAGCTCCTGCTTAAAAGCACAGAGGAGCCCTAAGAAATACCCTTAAAGTGCTCTGCCGTGATGTTTCCTCTATATTGTCTAATTTCTGAGGAAATCACTTATTTACTTCTGAAAAACAAGGATGCAAAATTTTTCAATCTAAACAGATTACATTTGGAAGACATGTGAAGAATTGTAGGAAAATCTTATTGTAGGAAGGATAGAAAAAATACTTCATTTCTTGCTTTGCAGAGAGGAAAACCTCCAGACTAATACATTTTCAGATTTCCATGAGTTCTTCTTTTTTTTTCTTATTTTAGTATTTGTTGCATGTTAAGGAAACAGAATGAGATGACTAACTGCCACCCAGTTCACAGATACATCTTTGAACACATATATTTCATATAAAAGTAAATAGATCAGTGCAGATATACATATGTGCACATATCTATTTATTTATTGTAATTTATGTAGCCAGGTATAACTGGGATAGTGTTCTGAATTAAATAGCCTTATCAGAAGTAAACTCGTTTTTATTAGCCGTGGCTACAGGCAGCAGTCTTTTTAATGAAGTAAATGTATCTCTCACAACATATTAAAGTCAAATATGATACTCAAGGGTCTCATTTTCTGCTTGCAGTTAAGCATTCCAACGGAGAGCAATTTCCAAAACACCATCATATACAGTAGTCTTCTTCTTTGACGTTAGCTCAGATGTTTTACCCCTAATTGGACATTAGAGCAATAAGAATATTTTGTATTTTAATGTTCTCATCAATATGTTCACTCTCTGAGAGAAAAATAATGCTGGTAAAATTAGAATACTGTATCAGCCTGAAAAATACTTGCATACTTGCTTTGGACAAGGAGAAGAGAAACATCTGAAATATCCAGATAATTATCTGTTTGGTTTTTTCCTTGTCCTTCTTCTGCAGTTCCAACAGCTCTGTTGTTGCTGTTGTTTTCGTACAGGATATTAATAAACAGAAAAAGACATTTAATTTTTTTTTTGTGTTCCATTAACTGAGCTTTAAATCTCTATGTCATTCTGTAAGTCAGTATCCCTTTGATTTTCAAGGAAATAAATAGCAAGTTGTCTTGGACTTGGTTTATTGTCTCCCCCAATATATTTGTGAATGTATTATGTGAGCCAGCAGGAACAGAACATCATTTCTATACTGAAAATGAATGAAACTTGTAACATCTTTCTTTGCTCTGAGGTAATACTCAGACAAGAATCCTAGAAAAATATAAGGAAAAAGCTTTGTCTGGATTTTTTGCTACATAATAGAACTATTTTGAGGGAAATAAGTATTTGTAACATTTTCTATCCCTTTTTAATCTCAAACATTATAAACTTCCCTCCCCATCTCCTTTAAAACCCACAAATTTTTTTTACTAACCTTCCGTATTTAATCACTGCCTTTGTTTCCAGGTGACACAGGTGGTTTGAAAAGGCAGAAGCAATTTAAAGAACACCTGCTTCCCTCCTCAGTTATTTGAACTTTCTTTGTAAGACTTTTTTTTTTTACTTATTGGATAAAGAGAATCACTAACTTGGATGAAAAACATGGACTTCAGGAGTCAAAGATTTTAAAAATGTAGTGTCACTGTAAACATAAGGTTTTACTTGCACTGTAGAGACCATAGTCAAACTCTTTATAGTGATACCTATAAAGGTATACCCATATAGAATAGAGAAACCTATGTCAAGCTAGGAAATTCATGGGCCATGATGTGGACACACACAATCAAACTAAATCTATTTCAGAATTGAGTGGTTAAGCTGAATGAGCAAAAGTTTCCTTTGCAGACTGGATGCACATCTTAGAACTTTTAATTTTGTCATAAGGTACAACTATTAGTTGATCTCAGATTTTGTTTTATTTTGCCATTTATCTTCCTTTCTGTTGACTTTGGTATGTGAAGCAACTGATCAGTCACGAGCATCTGTTCAGCTGTGTCATCCACTCTGACATGGCACGTTGGCTCCAAGTGGCTGTCCTGGTCAGGTCTTTTTATGGCAGACTCCACAGTTAGGGGGAAGCAAATGAACTATCTCATCTTGTCATGGTTCCTGCAGGGGGAAAGGGAAGGTGCTGTGGTCATTGAGGCATGCAGATGAAAGGCAAATCCTATAAATTACACAGAAGATGGAAATACTCTACTTCTGTTTAAATGTGACTGCCTGACATTTGTTCTTTGCTGACCCTTGCAGATTATCTCCCTTTTTGAACCACTGGATTTGAAACGTCGTACATCTCCTCTCCAGCAGATATGAGTTCAACTAATCCTGAGAGAAAATATTTAAGTTCTTTTTTTGCCAGAAACAACAATTTTGACTTTTTCTTTCTCCCTTAAATAGTGATGGTGAATGGCATTGCAAAAGTAAATTAGATTGTTATGAACTTAAACTGGAATTATACGAGGCTTTAACTAACAATAGTTGAGTGCTGAAGTAGGTTAGTGTTAATTGCTGGGAATTCTGGCATGAAGGGAAAGCACAGCATAGAAAGGTGGGAAAGCACAGCATAGAAAGGTGGGAAAACTCATTTTTTTTCCCTGTCTTTCATTAGATAATGACAACAGAAAAAAAGTGAAAGAAATGCATCAAAAACAGCCCTATCAAGTTTTGGGATTTCTGTTTCAATACCTTGAATGTTCACATAGTGACCCAAAGGGATCCAATTTTCTTCAGCTGAGGTGATCATGGAGTGGTTGCTATGGTGTTGTCATTTGAATTTCCTCAATTTTGCTTCTCTGAAACTGAGGAGTTGGCTTATCCCTGCGTTTTGAATAAATATTTGGCTGTCATGCACCAATGAAAAGCAAAATGCTGTGACTGTAAACATTTTAATTGACATTTTGGTCTCCATTAAAAGCTGTTTTCTCATTACATTAGTCTAAATTTTCAGCATCTCTACAGTTTGCCTCTGCTTTGATCATTGAACTGAGGATATTTTCCCACAGACATCTTCTATTCTACTACACACATTTTATTTTGTTTCAGTTTTGCTTCTATATTTGGGAAAATTTCAGGAAGTGTTGAACTGAAAGGTACTGATTCCTGGTATTGGAATTTACTAAAAACCTCTCATGTCCAATTAGATTAAGATTTAAGCTCAACCTTGTGCTGCTCCTCAGAACACATGGTGTTCTTCCCGACTCTGGGAGCAGATAACCCAATTTTACCTCTTGTTCACCCTAAACATCTCTGTTCTTTGCTTTTTGATGCCAGTTACCTGGAAAAAAGGTAGACCACTTGTTCTAGCAGTAGAAGCCACTGTTACCAGGAAAGTCATAGAATCACAGAATATGCTGAGCTAGAAGGGATCCCACAAAGATCATTCAGTCCAACCCTTATTCCTGCACAGGGCCATCCCCAAGATTATCATTCAAACACCTCTTAGATGTGTACTGAAAGGCATGGATCAAATTACATCTTCCAGCCTCCACTGTGTCTTTTCATATTTACATGTCATTGTTCAAAGTCATGTCTAGAGCCCTTCAGATGTGCCACACTGATCTCTGTCTTTGGGTTATTGTAGCTTGCAATGGTGCCAATAACAGGATGTCATTCTCTGTTGTGGCCTGTGCTGCAAAAGGAAGGGTCTCTTCCACTAGGTTTCCAAGTGGCTCCATAACAGGTGATGCAACATGAGATTCACAACCCTCAGACTCCTTCAGGTTCTGAGAGAGTGCACTCTGGGGACAGAGGATTTCCTGCCTGCTTGATTTTCTCCTTTCTGACCAATCTGTGCCTGTTACAGACACTTTCTCTCCCCTAGGTACTTTCTCAGGTCAGCCTCCATTCCTTGCTGTTCACATTCAGTTGATGCAAGATGGCAGCTGAGGGAAAGCACTACCTAGGCTTTATTCCGCTCTTTGCGTTATGACAACAACTAAGCACTTTCTTTAAGTGCTTTTAAATTCCTGAGTGTTAACTTTTATGTCAAATAGACCCTACTAGGAAGTTCAAACTGTAGCTTTCCTTGTGTTACTTTTGTGAGCGTTGATGAAAGGAAACATGTATAGCAGAACTTGTGCACTACAGAAATCTCAGGCACATTCTTCGAAAATCTCTTTCAGATGAACTAACACCAACTCTACTGAGAGTTTATGTCCTGGTTTGGCCTAGGACAGGGTTAATTTCTGCAGTAGGGAGGAGGGGGCATGGCCAGGATCTGGAGGTTATTCTTTACCACCACACATGATGCATAGAGGATGAGGGGTTGGGGAGGAAGGGACTCCTTGCAGTAATGCTCGTGAAAGGTGAGAGGTTGGGGTATGCCGGGTTCCACGTATGGATTGTTTGCCTCTCTTATTAATATTGTTACTGTTCATTTCTTATCTCATTGCAGTTTCTAGTAAATTGTTTGTATCTCAACCTGTGATATTTACCTTTTGTGCCTCCTCTCCAATCCACAGGAGGAGGAGGAAATGAGTGAGCGGTGTGTGGTTTGGAGTGTTTTCAGTTGGAACACTAAATTGGGGGAGAACACTAAACTGGAAAATACCATTCCTAAACCATGACAGTTTATTACTTTGTTTTGGAAATAATGTATTCTGTGTCTTGGTATAAAGCCTTTGCTTATTTATCAAAATGCTGAAAAAAATATCAAGTCTTTGTTTTGGTGATTGGCTACTGCTTTGCACTTGCTTTGTCTTATGCTGGGATATCTTAAATCTATTTTGTTTTCTATTGCATTTTGTCCCATGTTCTATATCAGACTGGTGGATTGCCTGAAGAGTGCTTATTGTTTTGGAATGGAACAGAATGGAATAGAACAGAGTATTTTCATTTGTAAGTGACCTATAATGATCATCTCATCTGGCTGTTTGGCCACTTCAGAGCTGATCAAAAGTTACAGCCTATTATGGGCAGTGTCCAAATGCCTCTTCAACATAATAGGCTTGGGGCATTGACCACCTTCTAGGATGCCTGTTCCAGTGGTTGACCACCCTCTCAGTAAAAACCCCATGCTTCCTTATGTCCCATCTGAACTTCATCTGGCACAGATTTGAAACATTCCCATCTGTCCTTGCACTGGATACCAGGGAGAAAAGCTCAGCACCTCACTTTCCCCTTCCCCTCCTCAGGAAGTTGTTGGGACAAATGAATTTGCAACTCAGCCTCCTTTTCAAACTAGACAAACTCAAAGTGCTCAGCTGCTCCTCAAAGGATATTCCTCTCATCACGTTCATCAGCTTTGTTGTCATCCTTAAATTGTGGTGCACATTTTCAGTTGTTAGAGTTCTTTGATATCCATTTTTTGTGCTTAGCTGTCTGTTTTTTTTTTTTTATTTATGAAGTTATAACCTAAAAGCTACCAGCTTCTTTTTGACAAAGGACTTGATAAACAGGAGAAGACCTTTCCCTATACTGCTGTGATGTATATCTGAGGATCTCTGAAGCTGACCTTACAACCACATGGTAAGCATTGGCTCCTACTTTGTAGGTTGTCAAAATGGACCTGTAAGGGGGAAGTATTTCAGGAATGTACCTGTGCACTCCCCAGAGCAGATTTAATTTCTAGGGGGGAAAAAGTAATATATATGCCCAAAATATCTGGCATTTGTGAGCCCATTTTAGGATATATCTTATTCCTATACAAAATTAAATAAAAGTATTCCTTCAACTTTATTTCAGCAAAGAGAAGCCTTTGCAACTTGGTGACTTGTTTGGAAATACATTTTCTGAAAAGTTATCTACCAGTAGTTCTATTGAGAGAACAGTTTCAGAGGTATTGTGTTTTTTTTTTATTAGTTCACAGATATGGATCCTTGTCTTAACCATGAATTTATGAATATGTTACTTCTTATTACTAGAAACTAAATGCAAGTGAATTTCAGAAAAATACCGTAAATCCCACTATCCTCTTTTCCTGCCATTCTGCTCAGTGAAGTTGTGTTCTTGTTTGTCAGGGAATATACAAATTTAATACTTGGTTGCCTCAAACAAGAGAACTTGAGAATATAAATCTACTGCATTTCCTGTTAATCTGCCTTCACTTGCTGTCAAATCCATTCTCTTACAGAGCATGTATGGTAAACGTGATCTCTTTCCTCACCCTGAGAGTTTGCTTTGGGTTTTACTTGTCTTTAATCAGGCCATTTGTCCTGTTTTACTCAACCTCTTCTTGCTCGGTGCAAAATTTGTTTCATAATCATTCTTATAAATTACTATGGCATGAACTCTCTGTGAACCCCAGAACTTGTCTCTAGCATTTCGAACAGATCAACTGTGATACATTGATACAATAGGCAGTGAAATAAAAAAAAATGATGCTTGATCAAATACTACACCTTCTCCTCAAGGACGTTGTTTGTTATAGAAGTTTGCTACAAAGGTGTTGGCCCATGCTTTTTTATGATTATCTCTTGGAATACAGGAAAGGTGCTATATGATGTTTTCACCTTAACATCAAGAAACACGTGTTTACTATGAAGGTGAGTGAGCAGTGGCACTGATTGCCCAGAGAGGTTGTAGAGTCTTCATCCTTGGAGATATTGCAAAGCTACCTGTATATGGTCCTGGGCAACCTGCTTGAGCGAGGGGTTGGACCAGATCACCTCCAAAGGTCCTTTCCAACCAGAACCATTCTGTGATCTTGTGATATTTTGCTTTTCCACCTTTCATTTGGAAGCAAATAATAAATTTTATTTAGCTTGTTCTTCTGACTGGCACTGGAAAAATTGGATTTTGTTGCTTCTCTACCAGTCTGTACTCTCACCTAGCTATAAGGTTCCCCCTGAAATCACTAGGAAGAAAGAGGTGCCTCCAGGACAGTTAACTCACCCAGAGATGTCTGTTAACTTTCAGGGCAGAGTAAGTGAGTAGTTTAGGGGACATGGGTAACTTCAGTCTGCCTACATTTAGGAGAGATGAATTTCACTGTAGGCTTCTCTATTGTCCTTTTCTCTTGTCTTTTTTCAGGCTGGCACTCATCTCTTAGGAGATTCTGTTTTCATTAATGTTACTATTATGATATGAGAATATAGGAGGCAAAATATTACACATTTGGCTTGCGTGAAGTCCTGCTGTTTAGAGAGACAGGTGAGGTTGTTCTGTAAGTTTTCAATACAACAAATGTGAACAAGTATTCATCTTTGCTCTGGAGGTTTTCACTAGACTCTTTCCATCTTTTTGCCTTGAAAGCAGGATAGAATAGTCCTTTAACCTTCCATTTTATATTTTCTTGTTATAGAAGAACAGACATCCTACAAGCTGGCTGAAGATCTCATGCTCTGATGTAGTTGCTATTTATTTTGTGAGGCTGGCACATACCTGTCTTGTGCACCATACAGCAAATACCTAACATTACAAATTGAGTAATAGGCATCAGCCCTTAAAAATGCTCTGTAGTCATGTGTATTTAATTTCCACCTGAATAGTTCCCTCTCCTGGAACACACAATTTGAACTTTTCCCACCTGACTGGTACAGAAAGAGCTTTCGTCAGTAGTGGTAGATAAAATAGGCCTTACAATGCACCTTCATATAGTTAAAACTGTCCTGCTCTGTTGCCACTCCTCATAAATGGGGTTGCCAATGCTGGCAAGTCAACAGTGGGGCCAGGTCTCCAGGTTGTGTCCTCACTGTAACTTGCCAGTATGGAAAGCCTCTGTGTTTAGTGGGTACCTGGATGCAGGAGATATAACATTTTCTTTTGCCTGGGTAGTGGCCCAAGCACATTATCAGTGTCAGGGCTAGTGGGTCCCTAGGGATGGGCATTAGGAAGGATGGGGGCTTCCCAGGTGGGTGATGGCAGGCATGCAGGGCCTGTCCCATCTCTCCACACAGGAACAGGACAACTGAGGGCACTGGGGTAGCCACAGCACAGGCATCAGGCACCTCCCTGGGCACTGAGATGGGCCAATGCCAGCCTGGGACATGGGCCCATGGCTGCTCAGGTCAGGGCTGTGGGGAATTGAGTCTGGTCCTGCTGTGGAGATACTGGAGCAGAGGCTGGTGGCTCCAGGGGTCTGACATGGGGTCCTGGGCCATGGACTGTGTGGAGAGCCTGCAATTGGGTTCTGGGCTGTGGCCAGGGGAGAGGAGTAGCCCCAAGCTGATAAAATTTCATTTCAGATTTCTTTCTTGGCTGCTTCAGGAGGAAAGATGAGGGAAACTGTGAGAGACTGAAATATTAATCATTATTGACTCAAACAACCAGCCTTTCACCAAAGCAGCAGGGTGCTTTGCTGAGGCCAGGTTTGCACACCTCAGCTGAAGGGAAGGAGGAGAGTTTTTGGTGGGTGATGGTGATCGTCTGACCTGTGTAAGACAGAGAAGGTGCACACCCACTGCCAGAGGCTACAAGCTGGATTTTGAGCCAGATAAGAGAGATAAGAAACATATCCTGTGGAGGGGGGAGAGTGCTTTTTACTATGCCAGTTGTGAGAAAAATCTCGGCTCGAAGAATTTTTAGAGAGACGAGTTGAAGGAGCAAAGCAAAATAGGGTTTAATGGCCAAACTGCGGGCACAGGGTGCCTCGCCACAGCGAAGTCGCCGGGGAGCACCCCGGGGAGGGGAGGTCACCCCCATTTACTTCCTTCACGCCACACCCTCTTCCCTCCCCTCCAGGAGTCCATCCCTCTGTAGTCCATGTATGGTCCCGTGCACGCTGATTCGAGGTTACTCCATCACTTCACTCCTTCACTGCCTTCTTTGGGCAATTTCTTGCTGTGCCGTCAACGCTGATTGGCCCATCCAGTCGCCCTGTCAGGCCCTACCACCGTCCGCAGGCTCTGACAACAGCCCCCCTTGCTGAGGCTGCCCCTCACAGACTGCCCTGACAACAGCCCCCCAACCCTGCTGGGACTGCCCCTCACAGACTGCCCTGACAACAGCCCCCCAACCCTGCTGGGACTGCCCCTCACAGACTGCCCTGACAACAGCCCCCCTTGCTGAGGCTGCCGCCTCACAGACTGCTCTGACAACAGCCCCCCTTGCTGAGGCTGCTGCCTCACAGACTGCTCTGACAACAGCCCCCCTTGCTGGGACTGCCCCTCACAGACTGCCCTGACAACAGCCCCCCTTGCTGGGACTGCCCCTCACAGACTGCTCTGACAACAGCCCCCCTTGCTGGGACTGCCCCTCACAGACTGCCCTGACAACAGCCCCCCTTGCTGAGGCTGCTGCCTCACAGACTGCCCTGACAACAGCCCCCCTTGCTGGGACTGCCCCTCACAGACTGCCCTGACAACAGCCCCCCTTGCTGAGGCTGCTGCCTCACAGACTGCCCCAAATTCACCTGTCTGACCTGCGTGGGGAGAAATCCCCCCCTTAAAGGGCCATTCCGCTTTTCCAAAAAGCAATTAACACAGAACCTTTTAATTCAACTGTTCAAATCAACCAAAACCCCTTCCTTCCACACCTCCCACAACGAACCCTCTCTTTTTATTTCTCACACCAGTGTCCTCCCTTATACAACTGGCACAGTTGTAAAACTCCCCTCCACTCTCTGGGGAAGGTATTGAGACATTCACATCCATACAGGACATTCATATATAGGCTTGAAGCTATTCATCCTTTATTATCAGGAATAACTGGCTCAGTTATGAGGACATGGGAGGCAGCTTTCATGTCTTAGAAGGCATCATAAACAATCAAAGACCCACAAAGTGCCACCATACTTATTTCTGGGGTCTTCCAGGAGGGGACTGCACATGATCCACAGTGTTGCAAGAGACAGTGTAAAACTCCCCCTTCCAAAGGAGGTACCTGGGCATTCCCAGGTAAACCTAACCTGTTGAACTTTGTGTTTTGCAAGCTTCTCCCACACCCAACAGATCAAGACTGTGACCATCACTTTGACCAACGGACATCTAAATTGCAACAATCAAGTCTTCTCACCTGATCCATGAATGGCAGTATCTTTCTACTCTTATCCTTTCTTTCTCATTCTTTCTTTTCCCTATACATTTTCTTAAGTGTTATTTTCATGCTTTTATATTGGTATCTTTCTGTAGATAATAACCCAAACAGCTACATAATCCTTTCCATTACAACCAAATTGGTCTAAAATAAATCCTATATGTACATATATATATTTATTTGTAAACATCAGTCATTCAGTGTTGTTTCACTCTAATATGCCACAAGGGATTTATTAGCAAGGACTTGGGTTACCTTCATCTTCAGGGGTGAGTCATTACAGAAGACATGTCCCTGTCTCAGCTCCCACCACTTGCAGATTTGCCACAGCAGCCCTCACAGGAATGTTGGTTCTTACAGTGACTGCTGGCCTCCCCTTTTCCATATCCCTCCACTGCAAATGTGGATCCAAAGGCTGCTGTCTGGGTATGCAACCCCAGATGATTTTTATGGAGAAGAAAATGGTAATTATTTTCTTCTAATTTTTAATGTATATATTTGTATCCCTGATACCTATCATATGCTACTTTCTGAAATTCAGTAAATAATATGTGATATTAAATCAAATAAAAAGAGATATTAATTATTTTTATTGTCTTAAGAGAGGGCACTTGTTAAGTTTTTGTCTCTAAGCATCTCACTGTGTTTATTGGCTCAGAAGTCCAGTCCTTCACTGCATGGATCCAGTAGTGCATTGGTGTCCTAGTTCAGCAGGTGGGACCAGTTTATCACTATGTGGGTGTGACCAAAGTTTTGTATTCTAAACCCTGTATTCATTTCCCATAAACTATTAACAATGGACCATTTGCAGCAGCTGCCCAGGGCACACCCAACCCCTCAGGGTGTAAGCTGAGTGTTAATGAAGCCTGAGATGGGAGCTGTGATAACTCCCCTCCAGGAAGTCATTAGCACCTTAACACCCAGCCTGAGGGGGCATGTCTGCTAAGGGGCCATCAACAATTCCAAAAATACCCCATGACTCACAGAGTCAGATCACCCATTGTGGGACTCTCTGCCCTGGGGGAGGTACTGAGCGTTCCCACCTGGACCTGAGGGTATATAATCTTCAGGTTTGAAGACCTCAGAGACCACTTGTCAGATCCAGAGGAGGACTAAAACCTTCACCAGACTGACCAGCATCTGCACCAACAGGTTTTCCCTGTCCTCTTACTTTGGACTTGGGGGAGCACGTGGGTCTCACTCAGCACGAGGGCTAACAAACCCCTTTGTGTTTGTGCCCCAGGGTGCTGGGTTACACTTCTGCTTTTCATGGGTTAAAATCAATTTCTCTTTGTGTCATTGCATTTATTGTACTATTTTTTATTAAACTGTAACTCTGGCTTACAATCTCTCTTGGGCTTGGTTCATTTCTCTTGCCAGTCTACCTTTAAACCAGCATAATTGGCCACACAGGATAAGGTTTTTATTTGTGTGTCTGTCATAGGAATCATCTGTAATTAAGGTTTAATGTGCTGGGGCTAATAATTCTCTTCTTTTTGCTAAATGTCTCCCTAACATTTGTACTCTTTGAAGTTTCACTTTATCTACTTCTTACTTGATATTCCACTCTTGATTTACTTAGTCTTATGGTACTGTGATGGTGCTATCAGAGAATTAAAACTTTGGCTCTGTTATTTTCCTGTGTCTTCATGTACACTGCTGAAGAGGCCTTTGTGCCTTTCACACACGTTGGTGCCTACTGTTCATTCTGTTTCTTATTGTATTCTGCTGCCCTGCCTTTGCATCTGGTG
Source organism: Pithys albifrons albifrons (assembly GCF_047495875.1). Lineage (NCBI taxonomy): Eukaryota > Metazoa > Chordata > Aves > Passeriformes > Thamnophilidae > Pithys > Pithys albifrons. Next base: position 99,943,674 of record NC_092461.1, on the reverse strand, counting down.
CTAGTCTGAACTTCACAGTCCATTTATTATTTTGCTGTTTTGCACTTCACTGATGTCACATACATGCAAAGACATCTGAGTCACTGATTACTTTTTTAATATTCAGGCTTTTTTTTTGTCTGCCATCTTTTGCATAATGTCAAAATTTTTGTATGTGACCCCATGTAAGGGGCATTTCATTATCTTTTCTTTTTCCTCACAATAGCTATAGGTCTTTGGATTTTCTTCATCTTCCTTGTGCTTGTATGCCTTTCTTTGTTGAATTTTCAGTAAAGTTTCATGCTTTCCTTGCTCTGCCTTCTTAAATATATTTGTGACTGCTTTCCTTATGTTCTCTATTTGGATATGAGTTTGTTCACTAGCTGTTCATGTCTCTAGTTCTCTGTATAGTTAATGGGATTTCTAAACATTCTCATTTGAGTGCCTGGATTTTTGTCCTGTCATTATTCTTTCACAAATTAGTTCAGCCTGTACAGTTTGGTAATTGCATGAATCAGTCATCTTTGTGTAGTTTGCCAAAGCTCTGACTCACTGCTCTGCATTGATGGTTCTTGATTTATGGAAGGAGGAGTCTTTCACGTAGCAGGATTTTTTAATGAATTAAAATGCTTGGAAGCATTAAGATTTCTCCCTGCCTCCTACTGATGTAGTGGGATGTCACTGAATTATGAAATACCCTTTGCCCATAACAACTGTACAACTCTGCTTCTCTTGTGTTTTAATTTTCCCCTTTTCCCTAGAGCAGTGTCACAATCTGTTGTTTTCTTCCTTTGTTTCATTAGTTTTGCATGTTCTCTGTTTAAATACTTATCTGCTCAGGCCCTAGACTATATTGCCCCTTAGCTTATTATTTTTGTTGTCAATAACATCACTTTTAATTTCCTGTAATTGTACGTAAACACAAACAAAAACAGTCAAAAAGTCCATGTTCACATTTTGTTCCTTCCTTCATTAGTAAGGTCTTCCCCACTCTTACGAATTCAAGCGTTTTATATTTAGGAAAAGCTTTGCATCATTGTTCTGACAATGTTACTCTCACTTTTCTGTTCCCTCATCTCTTCACTCTGTGTCTGGCCCCTAGTCACCTGTTCCCTATCCCCCTGGTTCTCTTCTGAATCTCATGGTTCTGTGTCATGGTATCTTTGCGCTGTCAGCTTCATGCCCCAGGCTTCACCAAATCTGTCTCACCTATCCCCTAGGACACCTTTGCACTGGTTTGCAGGTTTGCTGGTTTTAGCCACCTTTTTGCTACTCCTCCTGACACCTCTTCTTGTTGCACCTACTTAACCTATCTTTTGTTCTTTCCTGCAAGAGTCAGATAAATTCCTGTTCCTTAGCTGGGATCTAGCACGTGTGATGAAGCTTGCATGGCAGAGGTGTTGCTTCATCCCTGGAATACTGTGAGTGGAACAACAGTTTTACCAGTTGAACCCTAGTTAACCTCTACTGTTCATATGCAAAACTGGATGATTCCCCCAGCACCAGAAGGCTTGAAACACAAACCATCTTGAATGGAAACTTGCAGAGCACATTTCCTGATGCAAGGGCCATTACCTTGTCATTTTATAGTTTATGCTTCAAAACATGTAACTTTCAAAGAAAAGATCACCTCTTTGAATACTGAAAAAATCCCATGATTTCTTTCCCTAGTCTTTCAAAAGTGACTGATCTATGGTAAAAGGAAAACTGCTTGCAAAAATTCAGACTGAGCCAGTAGCAAGAGAGAAAATTTTACCTCCAAAACTTAACTGGCCAAGGTCACAACCTAAACAGAGCAGAATCTTAAAGAAGAATAAGACCATTACAATAACAACTGATGACAATAAATTTATGAAAGAAAACTTCATTTTGAGTTTAGGAAAAGGTTAGAGTCCATTACTTTTGTTGAAAAATTATGTTAACATGAGAGAAGTCATTAGTCAAGGAGTAAATCTTTCCTCAGGAAACTATGTGAGCTGGTTGTGCACACGCAGAAACAAAAGAAACAGTGTCAGCATCTGCCATGCCTGACTTCATGATGATGAATCAAAGGAGTGAAAAAACTTTCTACGTCTCAAGAACACTTTGTTCTGCAACTCTTCACTTAGAATAAATTTTTTCCAGATAAAATCAATGTATTTCAAAGGGCCAAATCTTTCTTATAAGTCCAAAATGTATTTGGGTGTAGATATGCTACAGCAGTCTAGATCTGATCTGACAGAGGCAAAAAAGCCTCAAGAAGAAGGGCATTTTTATACCTGAAAATTCACTTTTCAGTAAAACAAAGCCTACTTCTAAATACAATATCATTTTAATAACTTTTATTTCCAATCTATGCATTAATGGGATAACCACAAAATGAGCAGCTCAGCATTTAACCTCTACTGCAATGACATCTTCAGTGCCTTCCTAGCATAATTTCTATTGACCCTGTCGTATTATTTCTGTTTCATAGCCCGCTTCTGTTGCTCCTGAGCACTCTCTTTATTTGTTTGCCTTCATTATAATTGCAGACCATGTCCAGGGGCTGTTTCCCAAGTGCAGTAAGCTGTTGAATCCTAGGACATCTGTTTTGTTTGGTAACAGTACTGCTTAATTCAAGAGAAGGTACAAATTGGAGCCAGGTTCCCTGTGTATGAAATGGAGTGAGAACAGTTTCTGAGCATTGACTGTGACTGAGAAGCTCCAGATGTAAAGATGCTATCTAAACCAGATACAATCTTGAAGCTTTGTTCCCTGCACTGTTCCCTCTGTTCTGTTCCCCTTGAAATCCTCAGCTATTTAAAGCAAACAGTTTACCTCTTAGATAACACTATTATATAGACTCCGCAGGTTTTACACCAGTGTGCAACCACTGTGAGTTCATTCCAGACTTATCCCAGTGTGGTTTACTCTCCTTGATGGAGAGGCCATTTCATAGAGTCATAGAACCACAGAATAGAATTATAGAATGGTTTGGATTGGAACAGACCTTTAAGATCATCTAGTTCCAACTCCCCTGTCATGGACAGGGACACCTTCCACTAGACCAGGTTGCTCAGAGTCCCATTCAACCTGGCTTTGCATGCTTCCAGGATGGGACATCCACTTCAAACTCCTTTCCATCAGATTAAACTAGTGGGGAATGTTTTGACAATCGTTGCTGTCAACATTTTAAACCTCCATACTACGTGAATGCAAGTGTCCTAAGCTGCTTTCCAGTATTCAATGACAAATAAGAACTTTATTTTGGACTTTGTAGAAGTCTGAAGGATAAATTACCAGAACAGACTTTTAAATTAATTTTTTGGCTCTCTTTTATTTCTCCCAGTTGGCCTTATCTTACTTTCATTGAAAGTATTTGACAGGGGCAAGGCAACAGAAGCCCTTTGAGGAAAGAGGTTTGTTGCATCAGACAAAATATTTTCATAGGAAAAATGGTCTCCTTGCAAGGTATGTGACAGTTTGTGTGTTTAGGACTTTTTTTGGTTTTGAAATTTGGTGTGTGTGGTAGTATGATGACAGCATCCTGTCACATGAACAAATAATGACTGTGATTTTTTTGAGCTTCAAGGATTTTTATAGGTTTTGTGTTAGGCCTTCAAAATTGTCTACTACTGTTGTCAAGCTCTTTGGAAAATCTGGCCACAAAACAATGTGGACGAAGAGATCAGAAGGTGGGAAGGATCTATGTAAAACATCAGCTACCTGTTGTAATTTTCACTGAAAATATTGTGCACTTGAGAAGTTTGTGATTCCTTGATCATGCCAGAATGGCTTGTGGCCCACAGTGGTAAAATAGTAGAGAAGTCACTACATAGGAAGGCATGAAACTTTCTGTAATGTATTATACACAGATGTATCTCCCAGTCAACATCCTCTTTAATTTACTGGCTGCTATGTGGGACAAATGTTCCTTGTCCAAAAGATAATTTTAAAACCAAAAGGAGAGTTGTTTACTTACAATAGTCTGCAAAAACAAAGGAAGGACTTACTGTTTTTAAGGAGAGCCAACAGCAAATAAAAATGTCACAGATATAAAAATAAACCTATGCAAGACTGCACAGAAAAGAAATAGCCAGAATAAAATCTTTTTTGGACATTCATAGCCAGATTATGTCATGCATGTGAATCCCCCTTTCCCCACTTGGAATCAAAGCAAAAAGTCAAGATGTCAGAGCAGAACTAGTTTTTGAGGACCTAATTCAAGGCTATGCTATGACAATACATCTGCTTTTTTGCTTTTAGTCTAGATGCTTATGCTGTCTTATTTCTACAAACCGGAACAACTTTCTTCCTTGGTACCTAATATAAAACAAAGATCCTTGAGTAACTTCTGTAACACCAAAATCCCCACACTTGTAATTGGTTAGAGGAGTCATAGCCTATAAATACAACCAACTGTACATATTGCATATGTTTTTTGTTCCTGATTAAGAATGGGAAGTCCCAGCAAACTTGCTGGAGTTCTGTGTAGGTGGATTCCGCACAGTCTCATCAGGTCCTGCTCAAAGCCAGGGTTTGTTAATGGTAAAATTGGGCAAGAATAGTGACACGGAGCTGTAGGGCAGTATAAGAGAAGCAAACTTCCTGTGCCACTGGAAATTGCTGCTGTTTTCTTCAGTGAAAATGTAGTTAATTCTTGTTATGTAGCTGTTCTGGCAGAATGCAATTATACAGAGGAGATCTGCTTGTAAGGGGTCTAGAGCAATGATTTTCCACCTTTTTGAGTGAGCAGGAAAAATCCTGAAATGGAGTGGACCCCTGTATCATAAGCTGATTAGCTTTCTTTAATAATCCTTAAACCCCTGCAGACTAGGGATGATGCTGCAGATCACAGAAGGAAGAGACATTTCTTTTCTGAATTTTTGCAACCTATTCCACAGAGCATAAATTCACTGGCCATTCTCATCTGATATCTCACAAGTTAATGACCAGTCTGACTCAAAAAAAGGAGGAGCATTTTTCATCACAGCAATTCTTTCTCAGCGATGATTGTCCTCACAGAACTGTCTTCTCTTTGCTAGAGAACAACACAGAGATATGTAAATAAAGTAGATCTCGTACATCCTCACAAAGTTCCCTTCTGCCATACTACCCTATGGACAAAACTCCTCATGGGCTTCACAGTGGGTTTGTGAATGTTATGCCATCCTTTTGGAAACATTAAGAATGTGGGTGCAACAGGAGGGAAGCAGAAGCAGGTCCTGAAAAGTGTATTTCTCTGTGAATTGTTGCAGTTGCATGAAAATATATAGAGGTAAGGAACAATGGGTTCCTTGAGTTGAGTGAAGATGTCCCTATTTGGTCAAGCATGGGTATTGAGAAAGTCTGAGGACAGGAATATGGCTTTCTATGCTTTGAATGAGAGTTTATATTTTTCAATGTAAAAAAATTGTCAGAAATAATATTTTAAGCTTTAAAGTAAACCACAGTATTGCTGTTGTCAGTTCAGTTTTCTCTGTGGTTAAAGCTCTGTCCTGTAGTTTGGCAGGATAAATCCTTAATCGCCTGGGCAGTCGTCTGAGGTAACCCCTTGTGAAAGGAGTGCATGATTTCAATGTAAAACAGTCTTTGTAGCACACCTGGAGCTGCTCTGGCACATCAGTGGTCATAGTGTTCTCTACTGGTTCATCATAAAATGCCATTTAATTGATTTCTTATGGGGAGGATAACATGTAGGCATTTATTTTATGAAGTAGCCATATTCCACTAGTTTTCCTGTATGTAACAGACTGTCCTCAGATATAAAAAGCTGAAATCATTGAAAGATAATTGGTAATTTCCCATGTTCCTCAAACAGCCTAGCCAGAAAATCACCAGAATTTTTTGCAAAATTTCTGAGACTGAGAATACACAAATATTTCTTTCATTGTGCTATGCATGAAAAAACAATGAACTGAAACACACACACATGCACAAAAAACCCCATCTCATTTAAATGAGACATCTTTTGTCCACATTGCTGTTTCCAAGGTTATATGTGCAGTGCAGTGACATATAAGGCTTGCAGTCTACCATGTTTTTGCTGTATTTGTACAGATTTGTAATAAAGTCAGCAGATTCAGGAAGCTTTGGGCACTGCCACAGATGCTGATGGGGAACAGCAAGGCAGAGCAAGGGAGGCAAGACCTATGGTGGCTGAAGTTGGGTAAGGAGGAAGGATTGTGACAGTCTAGGAAAGGCATGGGCAAGTGAGAAGGCAATGACAGAGACTGTAACAGGAGAAGGAAGGAGATGGAGGAGGACTGAGAAAGGAGTGTAATAATTTGTGTGGTGTGTCAGGAAATGAAGGGAGAACAGATGGGAGAATGTAAAAGAGAGAGAGAAGACAGCAGCACCAGCCAGGCTCAGCTGCAAAGAGATTGAAACTGACATCCATGTTTAATATAATCCTCTATTTGACTCTTGCTTTGAGAACAGGGGTATCTGGAATATGAGTTGTGGAATGACTTGGAATGTGTCTTTCTGTGTGGCAAGTGACATCTCTTCTGCAGCAGCTGGTTTGAGCTGTCCAGCTCAGACAGAAGGAGCTATGCAAATTGGTGAGAAACGAAGGAACTACTCCTCCTCTCTATCTGTCTCACACCCTCTCTCTGGATCATCTAGTTGACGAATTGGCATTCTGCTGGGGACTTCAGCATCTTGCCAAGAATACCTAGGAAGCAGAAGGGCACTGGAACCATAAATCTAAGTCTTGCAAAACAAAATCTGTGGTGATATACATAAAAATCTATACTCTGCACTGAGTTCTAGAAACTGAAATCCACTGTTTTCTCTCCTGCTAGGGAAAGTACATATCACTGAAAAAATTCTGGAGAAAGGATGCCATTATTTATTAAATTCTTTGAGTTAAATGCCTGATGAACCCTACTGACTTAATCACCATTCTCATTCCAGCTATATTTTTCATAGGTAGTTTATGTAGATATTGGAGCCACAGTAAACTATGCATATGATATCCATTTTACTGTGTTGTTGCAGCTTGATTCTCCTCATGTAAAACTTTTAGACCACTGAAGTTGATTTAAGTACAGTCAAAACCAGCTTGATGTGCAAAGCATTGAGCACATTTTTCTCTATACTAAAAGGTTATAGTTCTTCGACACCAGTGTCAAAAGTTGCATGAGGTGTAGTGTCTTAAAATACACAACATGCCTGTCTCTTGAACTGGTGTAACAGAACTACTGTGCTTTCTCAAAGCAATTATACAAAGTGAATCTTGCCCTGTTTTGAACTTTGAGTCAAAGGACATAAATATTTTGAAAGGAGGTATTGGCTTACAAATGTGACTCCAGCTGAGACTTTAAACATCAAAGAGACATGTTGATGGAGATCAGTAAGAATTTATAAAGCCACATGACTTGGAACATGCCAGCCAGAGATGAAAAAGAGACTGAAGTCCTGTGATCTTTACTTTCCCATAGTAAGTTACCTTCTCCTGAGCATGCTCAATTGTTATTCATGACAAAATAGTACCATAAATGTTCATCTTCATATCTGTATAATATCAAATTATGGTCAGAGAGAGATGAGTCGCTGACAAATTTTTTTTATTATTTAAGGTTTTTAAAAAAATCCTATTTATCCCTTTCAGCCATCAATAAAATTTCCAAGGTACTGCAGTTATTCGGCATCGCCCTTATTGGGACAGCTAAGTCAGGTACAATAAGTCAGGATGAGACACCTGCAGGTGAATGAGCATATTTAATCAGAGATGTGGGAGTAAGTTTAGTACACTCTTGCTCTTGCTGAGGAGGAGAAGGGGAAGGGATGTAGTGTAAAAGGAGCAGTTTCATCAGGAGACATAATTCAGTCTTTCAAAGGGTAGCAGCAGTAACTACTGTGTGCCCTTTCTGCAAAAAGAAGCTTCCAGAGTGTGTTTATCTTAATTTTTGTGTGCTTACAAAGGATTTGAGATATTTTTTTCCATTTAGAGTAGCAAATCTTGATTGCACCTCACTCTACTCCATGTTTGTTCTACATGATGTACAGTTACATGTTACCTTTTACTCACAAAAAAACAAGTATAGAAAGACACTGCATCATATTCTGATGTCATCTATTGATGCCTGTGTGAAGGAAGAGGCAGCAGAAAAGGAAACTCCTCTTTTCCATCACATACAATTTGTTTCACCTGTAATTAAATTTGGCAGTGAGTGGTTTCATAACTCACCTTTAAGGTGTTTAAGGTCAATTAAACCTCTCATTAATTGGCAAAAGAGCTTGAACTCTCTCTCTTTTTTCTTTTTTCTTTTTTTTTTTTTTTTGTTGTTGTTGTTGTTGTTTAGGGTTGCATCATTTTAACTTTTACCTTAAAAACTGGCCAGACCTGGAGCTTTACTTTTGCACTGGTTATGTCTGCAATGCAGCCAGTCCAGTGTCAACCTTCTCAAAATGCAGAAATACATCTGCTAGGAAACCTATGGTGTGGCTCAATCTGATTTCTTCACTGAGAAAATCTGTAAGCAACCAAGTTTGTGAATGTGCCCACATGCCTTCTGAGCTTCACAGTGGGATTTTCTGAGCAACTCCCTCATATTCTTTCAAAATTGAAGGTAACAGTCTATACAGTCTTCTTCACAAGTCTCAATCTGAATTTTCAAAAGTAGGAATGCAAGCAGGATGTTTTTCAAAAACTAAAGTGATTAGTAGCTTAAAAATCCCCCCAAAATCTACTGATAGTAATTTCAGAGAGGGGAAAAACAAATTCAGATTATTTTTGTCATTACTTCTATCTTGGAAGCCTCAAATCCTAATTTAACCATCTATTAGTTTCCTAGCTGTTGGGCAATTTCTCAGCCTACACTTTTAAAGAAAAGAGCATATATGTAAATTCCTATTCAAGAAAACATAGGTTTTGTTCCACATAATTTCCAAAAGCTTTAAAAAGAACAGGTTTCAGGTTCTTGACAGACTTTCTCCCAGCTGTCAGAAAAAGCTTGTAATTTAGGTCAGATGGGTAGAAAGTCCAAATGTATCTCATGTTGGCAACCTCCTTCTTCAGTTCTGAAGGGCATGTGAAAACTGTCACCCTCCTTTTCTAAACCTTTCCTCAACCCAGTGGATCATCCTAAACCCAGTGGATCACCCAGTGGATCATCACAAGGAGATCATTTGGATACAGAGTGAAATGAGAATTAGGGGGGAAAAAAGCTATACTGTACATATTCCCATCTAAGAATGATGAAACCTTAGCCATACTGAGGCAGTGCCTTAACTTTTGCTGATAATCCAAAGAGTTCATTGTCAATTTTTTCTTAAATGAGTTAAACTTTACAAAGTTTTGCATAGTCAACCATGGTTACTGATGAGCAACATAAATTGGCCTCATATTCTTCATGGTGCTATTTGCTTATTATGGTATGAATGAGCCTGAGAAGAATTCTCCAGTGTTATAGAATCATAGAATCATAGAATTGATTGGGCTGGAAAAGACCTCCAAGATCATCAAGTCCAACCCTTGGTCCAACTCCAGTCCATTTACCAGATCATGGCACTCAGTGCCACGGCCAATCTCAGTTTAAAAACCTCCAGGGATGGGGAATCCACCCCCTCTCTGGGCAGCCCATTCCAATCCCTGAGCACTCTCTCTGCAAAGAATTTTTTTCTGATCTCCAACTTAAATTTCCCCTGGCAGAGCTTGAGCCCATCGTGCCCCCTTGTCCTATTGCTGAGTGCCTGGGAGAAGAGACCAGCCCCCACCTGGCCAGAACTTCCCTTCAGGCAGTTCCAGACAGTGCTGAGGTCACCTCTGAGCCTCCTCTTCTCCAGGCTGAACACCCCCAGCTCCCTCAGCCTCTCCCCACAGCACTTGTGCTCCAGTCCCTTCACCAGCCTTGTTGCTCTTCTCTGGACCCGCTCCAGCACCTCAATATCCTTTCTGAACTGAGGGGCCCAGAACTGAACACAGTTCTTCAGCTTCTGACTTGGGCTGAAAGCCAAGCACAGCCACAGCCCTGCCTGCACCAACAGGTTTTTCTTTTCCTTTTGCTCTGGACTTGGGGGAGCCACAGGGGTCTCAGCACAAGGGCAAACAAACCCCCTTGGGTTTGTGCCCCAGGACACTGGGTTATACTGCTGGGGTTTTGTGAGTTGAAAGCAATTTCCCTTTTGTGTCAGTGTTTTATTGTAATATCATTATTAAATTTTAGCTCTGACTTATAATCTCTCTCGTGGTGAGTTCATTTCCCCTGCTGGTTCACCTTTAAACCAGCACAATCTTATAATTTCTGAGGGTAGTTTTTTTCCCTGGTATCTGACAAAGAGTTGCAGGATTGGAAGGGTTACCCAGCAAAGTTCTAAAATAGTGCTTTATAAGCATGGATTAACAGGAACCTTGGCAATTAATGATTCTACTGAACTCTCTGACACCTGAGAAGCTTCACACAATGTGCTTCCTTCTAATATTATTTATGTTCCTTAAAAATAATTAGTTTGTTGTTCTTATCTACTGGCACTGCTAGAACTCTGGGGTTTTTTTACAGGTGTAAAGGGAAAGTTTTTGGAGTAATAGACCTAATCAATGTGCTTGTGCCTTTCTCCCTCTCTTTCCCTTTTTCTCACATAATTTTTTTTGATTGAAGATTTCATTTTTAGTACTACATGGTAGATCTCCTGGCTCTCTGTCCCCCACCTTGACATTTGCACAGATCTGAAACTGCATTTTGGCTTCTACTCCTGCTATTCCTTGTGATTTCCTTCCTGTCTCTGTTTCTTCCTTTTGTTTTGTACAAGGAAACCTCCTGTTGGTGTGTGTACAAACACCTCTTTTTTTGCAGCCTTTGCAGATGCCCATTCCCATTTCTTTAGCTGAGGTCAGTAGCACATGCCTGCTTGTGAGTTCCATGTCACCTTCATGCAACACCTTTAGTGGTTTGTTTGTTTTTGTGGGGTTTTGTTTGTTTGTTTGTGTTTAATTTCGGTATGTTTGGGTGAATGCTTTATAATAAAATCCCAGTGCACTGTTTCTTAGGCTGTATTATGCTTGGGCTCTGTCTGGTTCCCCCCTGCCACAGTCCCTGAGACTCAATCTACTAAAAACATTGGTGCTCTCCTAGCTACAACTTCAAAAGTGGGATCATGCAGAGATCCAAGCTCTTTCATTTAAGGAAACAACTGGTCCTTACTTGTTCTTTCCTAGGTATGGTGAACCACCTAGCCATGGGAATTTGGATTCTCTCTATAGCATATACTAATTTGTTCCCTTATTTTTCATTGGTGTTTTCTCTTTTTACATGCAAGTACAATGCAAATGTCCAGTGGTTTATTTTATCACTGGACTGAAAAAAGAGGGTGATGAGGACATAATCATGTTTCTCTGAATTAGAATAACATCCTCCCCAGCTAACCCTAGTAGGAAATACTTTCCAAGTTTCATATTTCCAATCCTTTTTTTAACTCCTTCATTTGACTGTGCATTTTTCCATCTGTACAGTATTTTTTCCTCTCACTCTCCAATTCTTAACAGATGGATTTTTTTAATCCTGTAGTATTTTTCTTCTTCCACCTCAGTGATCTGCATCAACTCTGCTTCCCTTAATTTTATACCTCACTTATATAAAATTGATGTATTTCCAGGTAAGTTACTTCCTCTTCTGGTTTATCTCTATGCTCATGATGAAAACATCTGTTCAATGTCCCTTTTTTAAGAGGGCACTTAGTAGCTTCAAACCTACCCAAGGAACCTGTGTTATGGGAAGCTGTAGGAAGAAGCTCCTACTATTTGTGCAGCATTAGCACAGAATAGTGAAGGTTGTGCCATGTGCTGGCTGAATTTTAATGGTGTTAAAAAATTAAACTGATCCTAGGATGTATCTGAGAATTCAGTGACTGGTGAAATGGGGATTCTACTACCAATTTGTTTGCTCTTCTGCTCAGGTCTTCATGCTGGAGACAGTTCAGCGTCCCAAAGAAACTGAAACTCAATAAATCTTTGTTTCCAGTCAACAGAGAATGAGTTCTGAGGCAAGGTATGCTCTAGCTAAGTTTTCTTTTGTATCTAAGTTTCCCTTTGCTCCTGAAAGAAGCTGCCTCTGTAGAATAGTTCTCTGCTGCTTACTATTTTCTAAACATTTTTATACAACATTAAGTCAGGTTGTTGAATGAGGTATTTTTATATGGGGAAGTACTTACTGATAGTTGTTTATTTTTGTGTCAAGTAATTGCATAGAACTGCCTCTACAGTGCGTGTACATTCCCAAACACCAGTTTATAAACTGCTGAAGTGTTAGCACTGTCACTTTGTTTTTCACTGCTCATTTAATCCAAAACATGCTTACACGTGCCTAAGCATGTTTCCAATGCTTCCAGATAGATTCATGGGGCATATTTGTGTATCAAGAGTAAAACACAGTGTCATATGCTGAAAATGTAGGTTTTGGAGGTACAGCAATGATTTATTGAGTTCTCAGTCATGGCAGTGTAGGTAGTGCAAAGAATTTGAGTTTTGCAACAAAAGCCCTTTAGTGTTCAGTTGTTGTTTGTTTCCTTGTAATAACCTGATAGTAGATACATCAAGCACCTTGTGAAAATGTCCCAGAATACTGACATGTTTTGGTTTCTCTTTGGTGTACTGGGTCTGCATGCTTCACTGGTTCTTTAAGGCTGGAGGTGCTGGTTTAATTAAGGCTTGCTTCAAGTCACAACTGACATTGAAAGACACCCATTCAGAGCTCTTGTCCACAATTATGAAAAGTCATACAGGCATTAGCAAAGGGTAACATCTTTAAGTCCTCCTATTTTTAAGCTACATAAATATTTACACTTATTACTAGTACTTTCAGTAACTCACAGGTACTGTGATTGCTGACAATTTATCAACCAGACAGAGCAAGTTAGCAAGAATCTCAAATAAAACACATCCAACCCCAGCCTTTCTATGATTTGTGTGTCATTGCTACTTCTTGGAGCTTCAAAAACCAAAGTGTGAATGCAAATGTTATTAGTGGTGTTGTGTGGACCACAGTTATAGTAAGAGTGAAAGTATATGGTTGGGCAAGGGATCAGGAAGAAATTCTTTGATTTTTGCAGTTGACTGTCTGTTTAGTTCTGATCTTTCTCTGCTCAGCATTTTCATTTAAACACAAGGAAAAGGATAAAAATGACTGCTTTATGACATTAGGAGGAGTCAAGAGAAATGACTGGGTTTTTTCTGGTAAAGAGAGTTTTTTAATAATCTTTTTAATTTTAGGGAACTTCAGGTGTTTCTTTACTAAGTGTTTTTAATAGCAATAAAAGGGAAGTGGTTCTACTTAGAGTGTTTGGCTGTGAATATAAAGACAAAATATTTTCAAGAAGTTTCCTTCCAACCACAAACTCTTGTTCAGTCTTTTTCTTGGATCTCTGCATCCCAAGCATGTGACCTTTCCAGCTGAACATGAATGTGCAGCTACATTGTCTTTGAACAATTTATTTGACTTCAGGCTACAGTGCTCAAAAGTCAGGAGCTGCCAGCTCTGTGTAGCTGGGAATTCTGATTTCAAATTCAGAGGTCTTGTGTGCACACAAAGGCTCCCCAGATGAAGCTGTGGAAAATACATGAACTGGTATGGCTGCCTTTGTGCAAGTTTGCTCAGTAGTCTTTGCTATGTGCGACTGAGCCTGAGTAGTAGCCTTGAATTTGGGACTAGCATTGACCACAGTTGTGTGGCAGTAAGTTGTCTGAACTCTCAGTGGGGAAAAAATCAGGGTTCACTTGTTTATTGAGAATAAATCTGTATGTTCTTTTACATTGCAGCATAATTTGTTTGGATTTAAATAGCAATACAGTTTTCTGGATTTTAAGATAAATTATGTGCTTTGTGATACTGTAGTTACATTGATGATCTTTCTTTTCTCATACCAAGAATTTTCATGTGATTTCATTTATGTTTAGTGTTATACTGTATGGACATAAACACAATCTCCAATTTAGTATAAACAATCGGGGCCTTCATTTATGGAGAACTGTGAGAAAGTCTGACAAGAGAGGTTCAAGGGAAAGTGCATAAAATCAGCCCTGGAATCTCCCAGCATATCTAAACTTGTCAGTAATTAAATTCAGAAACTGCTGGAATCCTTCAGAAGTTGAGTAGCTGGGGGAATATTTAATTTTTCTCCCTTAGTGGATTGATTACTATGGTATTTCTGTTACATGTGAAGAACTCAGCCTCCATGTAAACCAGCCAAAATGCTCCAGGGCTTTTTTGGAAAGAAACTTTTAGTCTTGTTAATATGTGGTTTAAAAGATAGCGAGAGAGAGACAGAGAGAGAGAGACTATTTGATGGCATAATGTTTAGGGTTTGGCATTCTAAATGGGAAGCCAAGTATCTGAATTTCTCCTTGCAGGGTGATGAGAAGGAAAGCTTAGTTGCTGAATACCTTTCCTGGTTGTGCTCCTGAAAGGTTGAGCCTGTCTTTCTCATTTCAACCCAAGGGGCAGGATGAAGGAGAGTGACAAATATCTCTTAGTAACAGAAGGCAAATAACAGAAAGTTGTTAATACAGGTGATCTCACATCTAAATGTAACTGGAAGGAAAGCTGTTCCTCATCTGGATTATCAGCAGTAGCTTTTCCTGAGGCCAGTTTTGATCTGCAAGTTCGTTTGTGCAATCTACCATAATTACATACATAACTTTATTTCACAAAGCCTTACCTGAAATCTCATTCTAGTTTTGATAGAATTCAAGTGGAATGAATTCTAATGTAAACTACTGGTCAACAAAGTTAAGCCTATTCTGAACTTTGTCTTTTTCTCTAATTCTCTTCCTAATAGTCAGTCTTTTTTTTTCTGTCTTGAATACAAAATACATTTTTGAGTGAAGTGCAAACTGCTCCTGTCTATTTTTATTTTTTAAATTTTTATAATATATGTAGACCCAACTTTACAAAAGTAATACTTTAAATGGGCTGTGAAGGAAAATCTGGAACCCTAGACTCTGGCTGAATTCTAACACTATGTTTTACCAAGGTAAGAAAAAGCATAAATGTAACAGATTATTAAGCAAATGAGCAAAAAGGGTAAGGAAAGAGGGAAACATGAAGTGTCTGATTAGGATTAAAATACATGCAGCTGATATTTTGCATAAAACCTGTTGCTTTTTTTGATGTTTTGACTTACTTTATGGGAATTATATTTTGAAGATGAGGGATTTTGGGAGACAGTATCAGAAGACTTCTACTGTTTCCATTATTGAACTGTAGTGATTCTGAACTTTAAGGGCTAAAAAGGAATGTACTTGTAGTGGTAATTGTTGGCATCTCCCAGACATTGCTAATTTTTCAGCGCTTAATGGTCTACTTTCAAACCTCAGTTCCTTGAATCAGCTGAATAAATGAATTAATATTCCCATAATAAAACTAAAAAAAAAAATCGAATTTTCATAACAATGGAAAGAATCAAATAAATGAACTCCACTGCTATGCCAACCAGAATAAAGGATCAAATATTTTGAGAACTGTAGTATTTTAAAATTTAATGCAATATATTATTTAGTGAAATATATACTGCAATGAAAAAAAAACAAAAAAGAAAATATCACTTGAGACATTTTTCTCTCTTTTTCTCTTGTATTTTGATGTACTTTTACACTTCTGTTCAGAGCCTACTACAGCAGACACTTTGAGTTATTTCTCACAGTGCTTCTGCAGGAAGGAATGCACAGGAATGTGGAACATTATTCTAAAATTACAGCAGAGAAGAGGAGAAAAGCCTGTACTTAGCCTTCTTTTCTGCTTTTCCTGTATACTAACTTTGGACACAAGTCTCCTGCAATAGGGGGCTTTTTATAAATTTTAGCTGCCAATTCCAAAAAGAAGTGTTGTGTTATGCAATCAATGCAATTTCACAGTAGATATCTCTATAAAAATGCAGCTCTTCTGAATTATTGCATTGTGCTAGGAGGTATTTCTTCTTTTAAAGACAAAAGGTGCTGCTGCAGTTTTCCAGGCTGTTCAGATCCTTCATGTTTTACTGATGTGTTCTTCTGATCTGCAGTGGATACTGACAGAAGATACTGGTCAAACTTCCAGCCTGCTGCTCTGTGTTGGGGTGCAGCATGGGCCATGGGGTGTGGGTGGGACAGGGTAGGTGCACAACTGCACCCAGCCAGAGTAGTACCCACAGGCTGCCAGGGCTGTGCCATCCCTGGCTGGGTCAGTCCTACCATGCCCAACAAGCTAATTCGAGAGGAGCTGGGCTGAGGATGAGGGAGAGCTGAGGACTGGTGAGCACCAGGTGAAGTCAGGGTGACAGGATGGGTCCTGGTGTGAACTGGGCAGTCAGCCTGCTGGCCAGAGGCCTCATCAGTGGGGTGTGTGGCCAGGTGCAGGCATGGATGAAACACAACTGTGACATAGCTTAGGCAGAGGCAAAGGAAAAGAGTCACAGCTGAAAACAGTTCCCAAGGGAAGGAGAGGCTGTGTCTGCTGGAGCTTCTTCTAGTTTTCTCCACAGCAGCTTTCAAAGTGAGCAGATGTGCTCCCTCTAAGCTGGCCTGAATCCAGGCAGCCAAAGCCCTAGGAGCAGGAGCAAGCACTTTCAGCTCTGTCACTCTGCTTGCATGATGCCAGAGAAATGGAGTTCATATCAAACAAAATACCCGTAGCAGGTCAGAACAAAGTTGTGTCTGGCTCTGCTTGCTATATCCACTGATAGATGGCTACTGCTAAGAACATAAGAACAGGGCAAGCTTATAGTGTTTGTCCAGGGACTTTTTTGGTCTCCCTGGAGCTCATAAAAAATTCCAGTATTGACAAAATTAATTATTTTTTCATCTTATTTTATCATAAATTCAGATTTCTGACATCCTTGCCCCAGTACTAGAGCATTTTGTATCAGAATCTCTCTACTCTCCTGCTGCTCTCCAAAGACATTTTTTAGCTGGTGCTGATCTCTGAAGAGACCTCTCAGACAAATCTACCTATTACCAAATTCCAAGTTGGTTAACAGATGTAGGGTCAGGGAAGGAACTTTTGCTCTTTGAATATCCTGAAAAAGAAATGAACTAGATGTGTCTTCTGGACAGATAGTAATTCTTGAGGGATTTCCCTTGCCTGAACTTGACTAATATTCTCCTCAAAACAGGTAGACTTTGGGTCCACAAATTTTTCTGTCAAGGAATTCCAATAGTTAAACAACACCTAAGTGAATATGTACATAAGTTAATATTCCAATGGCTAATAGCTGCCTCTGTCTTAGAAGTCTGCTTCTTCAAGGCTTTTCCATGTGTTGTAGTTTGGGATTATTGTGTAAATTCTCTCCCCTGCCACTGACTGCCCATGCCAGCAGTTAACAAAACGAAGTGGTTACTGCTGATCACTTGGGTGGGGGCAGGTTGTCTCTTTTGTTTTTGGGGACATTTTTTCCACTCCTAGCTGGGTGGAACGGAGGAGCGGGGTGTGTGCTGCCGAGGAGGGAAGCTGCTCTTTTTTCTCTCCTGCTCCTGCTGTTGGCTACTCTGCTGGGGCTTCTGGCTGAGCCGCTGCTTTTCTCCTCACCACGGCTGTTTCTCCTGGTTCCTGCATCTGGGGTCCAGCCTCTGCTCCAGTCTCACCACCGCCTGCTGGGGCAGTGACCCGGGAGAGAGAGATTTGCTGCTGCTTTCAGCTTCCTTTTCTTCATTTGGGACAAGAGACACAGAGTTCATCTGGGAACTCACCCTGCTGCCAGCTGGGCTGTGACACTGATACTGCCATAAGTAGAACTCTTCTCCCGAAGGAAACTTGATTGTTGTTTTGTGGGGCTTGTGTTGTTTTGTGGGGCTTGTGTTGTTTTGTTTTTTTTTTTCCCTCTGTGATGTTGGGGAAGTGGTTTGCTCTGGTCTGTTTATAGTTATACCTATACCTACATATATATATATATATTTATAGCAGTTAGGGACAGTTATCCTTCTTGTATTAAAACCCCTTTTTCTTAAATTTGATAAAGAGTGGCATGATTATTGTGGAGAAGGCCCTTCCCTGGCTGGTGGGTGAACATTTTGGTTTTTCCCCTCAAACCAGGACACCATGACATTCAGCTAAAAGACAAGAAGAATGCTTGATGTCTGTGTCTTCTTCCTGCTACATATGGTTTTAGAGACCCTGATCTTAATTCCCCAGGATTCCCTCTGAGCCAGATGAGAGCCTTGTTCTACTTAGTCATCACCTCTATTGAAGCCCTTTCACATTACTAATTATCTTTTTCATGCATTCATTCCAGTTCTTCTGTGCCCTTTTTAACACAAGGAGAGAGAATTACACAGCTTAATATATAAGGATCCCTGATTCCTTACAGTGGAATGTTTTGTTCTTCAATTATATTCTTAATAATTGTTAACACTTTATTTGTTGCAGCCCCATTGAGTGCTAGCAGTCAGCTCAGAGTTCATGATTTTTTATATCAGTTTAGGACTGTTCTTCTACTTGGGGATTTCTTTACATTTATCTCCACTAAACTACATCTGTCTCTTCATTACACAGTGTGAAAAGCACTTCTGCACTTTTTCACCACTATTCTCTCCAGTTTCTACTCAATGTCAGTTCATGTTGTCAACAGACATTTTTGACTTGTTGCTCATGTCCTTTCCAGATGGATCATCACTTTGGAGCAGCACCAACACAAGGTTTTCTTTATCTTAATGATCTTCTTCTGGTCTATTTTTATTCTGCTGTTTCCTGACTTTTAATGAGGTGTTATTCACCATGCAATGCCACAACTAATTAGTTTCCTGAAAAGTGACTGAAGGAGTATTTTCAAATAGCACACCTTTGGAAAGACAGGTAGTTTATATCAACTGGATGTACTTGCTGACCCTGGGAATAACTCCTGGAAGTTTGCTAGGCAGAACCATGTGAAAAATGCTGGTTTTCCCCTGATATATAATCTTTACCTACATGCCCATTAATTCAGGTTTTTATTGTAGTTTCTAATAAGTTTCCCAACTAAATATGACCAGAGTTAGAAGCCTGTAGTTCCCTGGTGAAATTTATCAAAAAAACTTTGACCTTCTGTTTCCCACCTCTCAGTTCTCAGATAAAAGGACTAATAAAAGAGAGATTACAAGCTACTACTTATTTTTTTCCTCGCTCTTTGTTTGAGTTCCTTTATAATTTTGTGGTGAATATCATTTTCATCCTTGTCATTTCCTACTGTTTATTTTTTGCTTTATTTGATTTTAGCTTCTTGTTCCTTATTTAAGAGACATCCACTGAGTCACTTATGAAAAGTGGCAGTCTCTCCATTTGTTTCCAAAATCAGCCATTCTTTTGGTTTTGTTTGGGATTTATTCAGCCAGGGATCTTGTTAGCTGGTAAAAACTGTCTACTTTCTAATTAGATCAAGGAAAAAGTCTTTAAATTTCTCTTCCAGATTATGGTCTGACACGAAGTCACAGAATGGCTAACACTGCAGTGTAAGTTTCTGCTCAGGAGTCTAAAGTTTGCATTTAACTTTTTGTGCACTTTGTATGAAATATAAAGCTTGCTGTTGAACTTTATCCAATGGGGTAATGTGAGAGTTCAATAACTTTACTTGTGGCAACCCTGCAGAAAGGCAATACATTTTCATTAATAGTAATATAATCATGCTTGATGCCTAATTACACCCGAAGAAGAGACTGTGATATTTTGCAGTTATATCAATAATGGTGTTCACACAATGTACCAATATACAGATTAGACAGTAGTAGAATTGCTGACCAGAAAGGCAGAATTCTGCCTCTTGAAAGGACTGGGTAAAGTATGAACCACTGGTGGGGAAAAGAGGATAATAAAATGGTCACTTCCTTACCATCTTTTGCACTAAATCAGTGAGTGGCATCGAGTCCTTTTCTGTCTGGAATGTAAAAAAAATATTATTATATCCCCTCTTGGATACCCCAGATCCTCCTGTGGTTACAAAAATATTTTTTCAGAGGATCCACATCAGAGTGGAAGTGAAACTACCTTGTGCCTAAATGTGCTGCTGAATTATCAAAATTGGTGCACAGGCTCTGTAGTGCAGAGCTACCCAAATACACCCAGTTTATGAGACATCACATAGATGTTGATGTTGTCCATACAGACAGCAGTGGCAGTCATTTCTGCCTTCATTTGAGCACAGCAGGAGGAATTTTTAGTTTATTGATTTTTTTTATTATAGCATAACACACTACTAGTGAAAGGCATACTGAAATGGGGACTCTTCCAGGTGTTCATTTCCCACTTTTTGTCCTCCTTACTTTTATTTTTTAATATTATTTATAAAGGCCAAAGTTTTTTAATTTTTTAATATTATTGGAAACTGTGCTCGAATTTGTTGTTTTTACCCTTTTTAGTGACCTAGATTTAATTTACAAAAAGCAAACTCTGTTGAAAGGTATAGATAGCAAAAGCCTAAAGGGTAAAATAATAGCAATCTAGCTGTTAGACTGGGTGGATTTGGGTCTGATTCTTCCTGCCACCTTGAGTTCATTAATAGCAAGTGTGTCCCATTAATAACTGCAAAGTTTTCTGGGTTAGTTAGCTTTGAAGGGATGGGGATGTCAGATTTTCAGACAGATGCAGCAGGAGCAGCAGGGCTTCGTTCCTTGCATTCTTTGTCATCCTAGCCCTCTCCAGCCTGGAGGGCTGGCAGGGCTACTCATCTGCTGCTCTCATTAGGGCTGGCATGCAGCTGGCAGAAGAATGGAGAAAACCTGAGTTTCTGGTTTCCTTGCTTACTTTGAAGCCCCTCTCCCCCTGCAGTGTTCTCCCTTAATTTCTTCCTCAGACACTGACATTTTCTTGCTGTTTCTAATTTTCATTGAGCTCTTCTATCATACCTGAGATTATCAAATGGTTGGTTATGTTCATCTTAATTATGCAACTATGGAATTGCACAGAAATGGAGTATGACTACCTGGCACTTGTAGGGCTTTCCTGCAAAAGAGTGTCTGCAAGTTTTGGAGTGCTGGTTGACAGTCTGGGTGATGAAATGCATCATTGTCCATTAGTAACTAACTGAATTTGCAAAAATATATTTTGTAAGTATTATTTGTGTCACATTTAAAGCAATGTTTGCAAAAGTAAAATAATTTGGAAGTAAGAAAATTTAAGAACAAAGTCTGTATTCAGCCTAGACTTTATCCCTGTACATATATGATATAACTGATTTCTGAATTATTTGTGATTTGGTTGTTTCCCCTCTGATTTCTGCCTTAATACATGAGATGGTGAGGAAATGACCATATTTTTTCTCCTTTATCAGTAGCCTTCAGTGCTCAATGCTCTTTGTTTGCTGTACATTCAGAGCCAAGCCTGTTCTGAGTAAACAATTATTAATTTCTGTGTGGGCTCTGCTGCTGATAATAAAATTTCTGTGTATTCACAAGTATTATTTAAGTTACTGACCCACAACCTTTGGGAGATTGATGTGACTGCCACTCCACAGGTAGAGTATTAAGCTACAGAACACTTAAATTATATGTGTGTGTGTGTGCAATCTTCGTGGCTGCTCTGAATGGAACTAGAGTTCATCAGAGGTCTCTTTGGTTGTGGAGGCAGCTCACTGAGGGTCTAGGGAACTGCCATGCTTGCTCTGTACCCTGAAGCCTGGGTGCTGTGGACCCTGATACAGGAAAGGTCTGTGCTAAATGCCCTGTACATCCCCACCCCCGTTAGCACTAAGGCTTAGGTGGAGAGTGAGTATAAATACCACCCTGAGTGCAACACCTTGTCCTAGTTCAGCAGGAGGGACCAGCTAACCCTGTGTGGGGGTGATCAAAGCTGTGTATTCTACCCCCTCTATTCATTCCCAAGGACAATGGGCCATTAGCAGCAGCTGCCCAGGGAGCCATTATCACCTTCACACCCAGCCTGAGGGGGCGGAGCTGCCAATGGGCCATCAACAGTTCAACACCCCCTGGCTCCCAGAGTTAATCACCCATTGTGTGAGTCCCCGCCCAGGGGGAGGGACTGGGTGCTCCCTGAGGGTACATAAGGGGTGGGTAGGAGGACCTCAGGAACTTCTTGTCGGATCCAGAGCAGCAGCAGGACCTCGACAGCAGGAGATCCCCGCTCTCAGCCAGACCACAGCCCTCACCTGCACCAACAGGTTTTTCATTTCCTTTTGCTCTGGACTTGGGGGAGCCACAGGGGTCTCAGCACAAGGGCAAACAAACCCCCTTGGGTTTGTGCCCCAGGACACTGGGTTATACTGCTGGGGTTTTGTGAGTTGAAAGCAATTTCCCTTGTGTGTCAGTGTTGTTATTGTAATATTATTATTGAATTTTATGTCTGACTTATAATCTCTCTCGTGGTGAGTTCATTTCCCTGCTGGTTCACCTTTAAACCAGCACACACCTAAAATTGCTTCATGGCATGGCGTTGGTCTAAAGATATGCCCAACACCCTTCAGGAATTTGCACAGTCTGGACTAAGGCATAGAGCTATGGAGTGGTGGAACATGGAGTCAGAGGGAGAAAACAAGACCCCCAGGAAAAACACAAAAGAAAAAAAATGCAGATGCACAGATGGCCAAGCACAGGCAGGCTTGGAACAGGCCCCTGAGAGAGGTCCCTCCTATGGAGAGCTTGTTGTCTGAAAGGATTGGACCCCTGAGCAGGGGCACAGTCTCAAGTTCTTTGATTTTTCTGATGTTGAAGGAACCAGTATATTGCACATTCCTGTGCTGTGTCTGGCCTGCTTCAAAGACACCTGACCCCCACCCACACATCTTCCTTTTGGAGGAGTAGGTTTCAGACTCTTGGTGTTGTTTTATCTGGTTTGACAGAGATGCTTATGTTTGAAAGACTAACATGTTCAGTCATGCTCACACCAACCTCAGATGTACACAGGGAATATTCAGCACCCCTCTAAAATGGACTTTTGATGGACTCAACTAGAACTCAAAATAGTTTTAGGATGCAGTTGCACTTATGGCATTTTCTAGACTTTGTCTTCTTCAACTCCTCCCCGCCCCAATAAACACTCACTCACAGAGAGACATGCTTACCTGGCAAAGCTACATCCTCTAGAGAGCACAGACCTTATCCAACCCGTGATAATGGAAAAAGACTGTTTCCTGTTGGTGTGAACAGTCACCAGGGATGGGAAATCTGCACAATTTGCAGTTACTGGATTGCCACACTGGTCACTCAGGGTTCAGCAGCAGACTGTCCTCTGGTGGTGCCCAGCTCTGCCTAATTACTCCCAGTGCCCAGCTCTGCCTAATTACTCCCAGCTTCATCATTGCCCAAGCCCTTTTGCTCCTTCCCTGCTCTATCTGTGCTTTTCATTCAGGAAGATGAGAGGTGCATTTTTGCTGATGTGTTAGTTTGGATCAGAAAAGACTTTTCATGTCACCTTCCCATGTATCTGCTACCCTGGTTTCTTTGCACTACAGGTATGTTTGAGTGTACAAACTAGATTCCTTCTGGAGGACATGAAAGTGGCACGTATGCTCCAAGCATCTACTGTACCAGTGTGCATTCAGTCAACAGGACCAGGCCAGAGATAATCCAATTATCTCCTTCCCATCCAGTAGACCTCCCTTCTTTTTCTGTTCTGCCACACTATTTGCCAGCTCCTTTTCCAATTCTCTTATTACAGTACATATCATAGTTTTTGTCTCCTGGCATTATCTTCATGCCCTCCCTCAAAACTAAACTTTCACCATTATGCTCATGTTGATTACAAAGCATAAACCATTGACTCATTATTAATATATCAGTGGAGTTTGCATCCTGTGAAACTAGTACAAAGAAGGACTAGGGTTTGGACTACTGTTAATTGCATATCCAGTCTGAGCAAATTAAATAAGAAATCACTAAAATGACTTTGCTGGCAATGTAAACATGGAAAACTAACTGTAAACATATATAGTTTTGGTTTTGATAAGTAGTATCTGCAACTTATGATGCAAGAATTTTCTAAGTTCTGAAGGGAGCCTCTAGAATGGCAGCTGATTGATCCATTTGAGTCTGGAGGTGTATAGAATTTCTGCTTATGAAATTAATCCCCCTCACTCTTCTGTACCTTATTCTAATACATTTACATGCCGTAATTTTCACTTTATTTCTCATTTTGCATTCTTTTACCCATGAGGGTTGACTGTATTATTTCCCATTCCTTTCTTTCTCTCTGTCCCTGAAAAGCAACCTTTTATTTTGCTGTCCTTGGAAACCTTCTATGTTCAGTTTAATATGTTTGATTATGGCATTCTTTTGAAGTTTCATTTGGAACAGAGTATGGACATGGTCCTTGAAGCTGTGTGAAGCAGGAAATCTGCTTTCTCATTGCCTCATGGTCAGGCATTTTTACCTTACAAACCCACCCCAGCTCGGCAGTCGTAGGAATCCCTTGTGTGGCAGGCACATATAAATTCTGAAAGATGCACCCAGGCACACTTGCTCTAATGTGTACTTTATATAACATATGTGCTTCACATATATTGTAGCTTTTAGTGAGAGTTCTGCATTAGCAGAAAATACCTTCAGTTTATTTACTGGTGGGGTTTGAAGATGATGCTGTTCTCACTACAGAAAAGATCAGTGTAGTTGCACCTGGTTGAGAAATTGAGCCTTTTTCTCTGAAAAACGATTTTCCTGTTTATTTCTAGAGGTGGACTAGAGTTTTAAGCTTCGGTTCAGTTCTAAGCTTCAAAAGTGTGAAAAAGAGAAAGTGAAATTCATATAATCTTATCTTTGGGCTGTTGCATTATTTGTGCTTTTCAGGTTTGATCCATCTGTAAAATGTTTGAATAGTTTTTATAGTCTCAGGTGAGCATGTGGAAACTTGTATCTCTGTTTTTAGACTACCAATGGAAGTTAAAAATTGTAGAAATGTCAATTTTAAAATGTGACCCACAAGTAAAGAGTGGATTTCCATTTGCTGGAATGTTGTATTCAGTGCTAGCCGGAATTTCAGGAATATCTATATTCTAACCCAGGCTTCTTTAATCTAGTGGGGTGAAACCTGAGGGTTTCAGGTTGCTTCTGTTCAAGGCTGTGGACAAAACCCAGCAGGGTATGCCTTTACAATGCCTTTTATAACAAGAGTGCAAATTCAAATCAAGAGACTCAAAACAGATTCCTAAGATGGAATTTATAAATATAATCTAAGACACTGCGTTTATGTGGATTTGTACCAGTTCACAATGGAATGTTCCCTCATACAACTTCCATAATACCTGACAATATTATTTGTTTCTATATCCCATCCCCTATTCAGGTCCATCTCAGATATATTTGATTAATTTTTTAGCACCAAGCAATATTGAAGAGGACTTTCTTCTGCTCAGGCTAAGAAGGTGAAGAAGCAAAGTTCAGTCAGAATTTAAATGATCTCTATTTTCCAGCCACAGCTACAATTAATCACTGATTCAAAATTTGTTGAATTTCATGGTGAAAAACTCGAATGGAGGGATTAATAATAACCTGATCCCAATTCAAACAGTTTGATTCACATGTAGTATGTCTGTCTATGGATAGCAGTATCATGAATGGCAATAGCTCATGTTTTGTCATTTAATTTTCAAAATTATTTCAATTCTCAGGCTGTAATAATGTTTTTCTACTAGTACTGTATGGTGTAAGAAAAAGGTGTGAATTTTGTTTAATAAACAAATCTGTTTATGTAATAATTTATAAATGAAGGAAATATTTTACAATTCTTTTTTTCTTGGTTTCTTCAGCCTTGAGACTCTGTAACCTTAATTATATTATTTCTTCCTAAGCTGCAACAGTATCTTCATTAAAATTTGAAGCTCAAGCAGTGCAAAATATTGATTTTTTTTTCCCTTGTGGGCAGGATTCTTCATTTCAATGCAGCTTTAGGGAATTAAATATGGATTTGAAAGAGATGTCCAGCTGCTCATACCATTTGGCAGAAGCTATCTGAACTGTGAAAGTGGGGGGATAAATGCACACATCTTGAGCTGTTCTAACATCTTCTTGACTAGACAACTCCATCCATTATGAATCCCCTGGGCCAGATCTTCACTGAGGTAAATGAGCACTGTTTCCTTAGGCTTATTGTTTCTGTGCTGCTTTACACCAGCTGGACCTTAGATTATATCCTCGTTAAATGGGCAAAAGTAACCAAAGCATGCCTGAAGGTCTCAGAGCTGGAATACATTTCTGTAAGTACCATCTTGCTCTGGCAGCAGCTCTAATGTAATGGAGGCCCCCAATACCCTCTGTGGACATCCTCTCATGGGAGAGAGAGAATTAGGGTAATACACCCACAGCTGTGCTCTGTTGTCCATTTGAATGAGGGGGAAGTAGCTGTGCCAAACGAAGCAGAGGAACTATGAGCCATACTGGCTGATCCTGGACCTGCACAGCAGCCCCCCAACGCCCACAACGTTCTGTTAAACACTCTTTCCTGATAATACCCTGGCTTCCTCACAAGTGGATCCAGATTTTTCACAGGGCATTTCCTCTTTTCCAACATGTCCACTGCAGAAGTTGTAGAAAGGTTTCTGCAAGACAGAATGGTGCTTTCCAAGGTGTTGCATTGCATGGCAAGTTTCATTATTCCTCTCCTTTGTCTTACCCAGAAGCACTGAAAAGAGACAGTACTACAGATCTGGTCTGAGGAGTTCAGCATGTATGACTTGGATAACATTCTCTCTGGAAGGAAGAAAGGGACATTTTTGATACCTGTGACAAGCAGAGCGTGGCTTTTTCATAAAAGATGTCAGATTTACTGGTCTTCTAATGGAGTGTGTAATGAATATGTTAACATCTAATCCATATTAAATACTAATAAACTCCTAGACACAGTCCTGCTACCACCAAGGCAGGCTGTCAATTGGATGAATGCTTTCTGGAAGAGTTAGGGAGGTGGGGGCTTCTACAAGATTTAAAATAAGCTCATTGTCTCCACAAACCTTGCTCCTTCTGTGTCCTGTAAGTAGTGCATGTGGAGGGGAATGTTCATCTTGACTAGGTCAGAGCCCTGACACCCCCTTCAACTTGGAAATCTTCCTGTTTCTGAGCCTGAAAATTTGACAAAAAAGTGAAATCAAATGGTATTGTGTTGCTAACACACGATGCATTTAGTTTGAGTAATGACAGTATACTTGATGTACATATATATGCACAATCCTATTTAACAATAACCTAAAATGAATGCTTGCTTTCTGATGAAAATGAAATGTTTCACAAGTTGCTCAAAAGCCTATGAATTAGAACTTTAAAAGATTTTCATTACCAGGGGAAAAAACAATACCCAGTGTTTGTAAATGCTGCCTGAATTTCTTGGCTGATTGGTCCAAACACTACCAGTATAATAAGCTTTTTATTTGCTGAGTGGCCATTTTGAGCTTGTCTTTGCTGACTGTATTGGGCTTGGTTTCAAATCTCTCTTAATCCTGCAGTGAACCTTTAATAAAGCTGCATTGACTTTAAATCAGTACTTTGAAACATTAATTAAAATAAAACAGGAGTAACCTAAAGATCAAATGATCCATTGTGGTGGTGGTGGTTTTAAAATCAAAGCTTTCTTCTCCACCCCTCTCCAGAAAAAAGCAAGCCTTTGAAGGCTGCAGCTGTATGGCTTCCAACATGGTTTTTAAGCTGGCCTTAGGTTTTAATTACTTTTGCTGTTTTGGGTTGGTATTTTCTATATTTTTGAGGAGCTGTTTGGGACACTTTCTTTTTACTCTTTCCTTCAGAAAAGTGGAGGATAAAACAGGAAAAATTGTTGTGAATAGTGTGACAGGGCATGGCAAGCCCACTCAGCTCGATCTGTTCTCCCTTCCAGAAAGCTCACTCTCCTTCAAAGGCTGGAAATGGCCCTGGAAAGGTCTGTTTTCTGAGCCAACTTCTAATAGCAAGCATATCCAGTGCTGCAGATCTGCCTTTTTTTTTTTTTGATTTCCAGGTGACCCTCCCGCAATCTGTTTCCTTTCCTATTACTGGTGAGCAGCATGTTCTGAAGACAGTGCAGCCTGTGTAGTAACAGAACTGCACTCCTGTTGTTCTGCTCCATTGTACCTTGAGCCTGCAGAGGAACTCCCCGACAACAGAAAGAAATGTGACTTGAAGGGAAATGTTACCCTCTCTGAGGTCTGATATTAATTACCTGCTATGGTTATACTTCAGGAACTAGTTCAGGGACACCTGATCCTTGCTGTCAAGGCTGCTATTTCATAAGTGAGTGATCTCATCAGTTGTTCACAAAGCACTTTGTTTATCAGCTCCTTTAATATGTGTCAAGTTACTGCAGTTTTCCTGTACTACTTTTTATTTTTTTAAAAAAAGTGCAATTAAATGTGTGAGAAACCTATTGGCTGTGTTAGAGAGAAACCTAATAATCAGTGGCTTAAGCCTTGCCTCAGGTGTCTCTCATCTGCGTGAACTGAAGACTTCAATACATCTGATAGTATTTCTGAAAGGGAAGCAGAAGAGGGGTTGTGTAATTTCCTGCAGCCTCAGTTCAGCAGACAGCCATGGATCTGGGTTCTAAGGCTGTCACCAGGAAGGTAAAGTAAAGCTGATACACAATGTGTGACTTTAGACACAGGTAAGGGAGTCCTCTCGGGAGGAGAGTGAGAGATTTGAACTTAGAGCTGTTGTATTTGTGTTGCCGAGCTGTGTAACCTGAAGCCCTGCAGGGGTTCACTCGCCCTCCATCTCTCTCCTCTCAAGCACCAGAGGCCCAGACTTCACAAAACCTATAAGGGAAAACTCTGAAGGCCTCTAGTGATTTCTCACTGCTACCAAATATCAAATACCACTGAAGCCAGAAGCAATCGTATCAAAACAAGTATCATTGTACAGTGGAAGTGGATGTGGTCCGTGTTGGAACACATGCACAATAATACTGATTTCAGCCAATTTTACAGGCTGAAGCAATGGCTAAGGAGGAACAGGCAAATGCATCCATCTGGGACAGTCATCTTACACCAGGGAGAATCTGAGGTGGGTGGGAGGTGAGAAATGCTGTAACATAATCCTAGACTTTGCTGTCACTGGAGTGGATAGGAATTCTATTGTTCTTTTCTGTAAGAGTGAATATTCTGGTTTTATCCTCTATTATATCTCAGATCTGGGGCTTCCTGGGGAGGAGGAAGAGCAGGGTTACACAGACAATAAAATATACAGCTACTCATTTTCTTGGCGTAAGTACAATGCTTTTTCCACTGCATTGCTTTCTACTGGGCTGAGTGGGAGGGATGGAGGTGTCAAAAATAATTATGGAAAAAAGGAAGCAGAAAACTAAAAAAAGTCGTAGATGTTGAGAGCAGCTGCAAGCTTAAAAATGTGAGTTCAAAGTGAATTACTTCTTATATAGCAATGTGTTGGTTTCTCTAGTGGGCAAACTGCTCCTCTTGATATAGTCACACAGCATTAGTCATATACTCTTGCCAGGCACCAATCTGTTAGGTTTCCTGTTACAGCAGCTAATTGCTTTTGCAGCTAATGCATACAAATACAGTTATTTAGTTAATCTCTTGCTCTCTGCCCCCTCTAACATGTTTGAAGTGTCACCAGCATTATGAAAACTTCCTGAAAATATTTCTGACTTAAGTCTTACAAGTCAAAAAGGGATGATAAGAGGATAGGAGTGTAGCAGAAGAGGGGGAGAATGATGCAGGAGGGGATTAAACTGTCCCCACAACCACTTTCTCAGCAGATCAGTATAAAACAACTGACCTGAAAGGAATTTTGCAGCTTTATACTCGTGAGAGATGTGATTCATTGCCTCATTTCAGTTTGCTATATGGTACGTTTTTAACTTATTTAGAAGATGCTTTTTAAAAATGCTGTCACAACAACAGAGTCTGTGACATGACCTGAAGAAGACCAAAAAACCCCCCAAACAAACAACCAAACAAACCCACATTCTTTTAATTAAAAGCAAATCAAAAATCACATTTCATTTTATTTTTATTTATTTTTTTATACTCTGCACTGCAAAAGAATGGATACAGAGATTTCAGCAACTTAGACATAAATCTCTTAATTATTATTATAGGAAGGTAGGTGGTGAATGATGGGCACAGAATGTGTGGGAATGGAAAGTTACTTCAAGAAGAAAAGTTTGAAAAAAATTAAAGGGAGGAAGCAGTAAGAACAAAAATGGCAAACTAAGTACAGCATATAGAGAGATTTCTGTGAGACCTTGTAATTTTAGTTTGGGAGGTGTTTGTCTGAAGTGTTTGCTTTTACTGTTCTTGATAAGTGCTTACTTTAATGATTAAATGACTGAAGGAACACTTGGTCAAAACCAAGTAACTCTTTTACTGGGCATACTCTAAAATCATCTTTTTGACTCAGTATTTGACATCTTATTTTTAGTAATATTTACTTCGAACTTTATATTTGTGAGTCAAATCCCAGCTGGACATTGGAGTGCTATTACACTTGCTAGTGTGGATACTCACTTACTCAGGGTATTGTCAAATGAGTATTCTCTTTCCTGAAAAATCTTGCAACCTGAGGATATGCTGATATTGTAGGCATTGGGAGTAGCAAAGGCTTTTCCAAAGTAGCTTAAAAGTTTGTTAACTCAAGTACTGCTTTCAGTGTTTTCATGATGCTCAACCCAGTTTATGAATCTTCATAAACTTTTGAGTTACCCAGTACTGTTTGAGATTTTTGGTGTGGCTACTTCTCTGCTTGCAGGCTCTAATCTAAGTACCTTGAACCTGTCTCTCAAAAGTTTTTCTGGACAGCAGGAACTGGGGTGTAAATATTTTCTGAGTGAGACCTCATAGTCTCAGTTGCTCAAAATTGCCTCTAGGCTCAACAGCAGATGGGTCAGCCCCCCATGGTGGTTTATTCTCAGGTTCCTTTAAAACATGGGCCTGTTACAAGGACTCAGTGGCCAAGTCAGAAGGAGTAACTTACCCTTTGTGACTTTGTGTGTTCCTAGCAGATCTATTCACTAGGAACAAAATGCAGAATGAACAAATGCCTTTGGCTGGTCCTCAGCACATGGGGCACCAATATGGTTCATGGTGGAGAAAAACTAGACATAAGGAAGAAGGTTTTAGAATGCAGGGTATGAAACACTAGAACAGAGAGGAATGCTCCATCACTGGAAACACTCATGGACAGATTGGATGGGGCTCTGAGCAACCTGATCTAGTGCAAGGTGTTCCTGCTTATCGCAAGGGGGTTGGACTAGGTGATCTCTGTAGGTCCCTTCTAACCCAAATTATTCCATGATTCTATGGGTGTCTGGGTACTGTTGGAGCCCCTCGTAATCAATTATTTCATTACTCATAATGAAGTCTGTTGCTTCTGCATGCTGAAGACAAGTCTTCTTAACAGCTGGACTCATAGGGATAGTCCCTTTCTAAGAACTACAACAGCTGAAGGCACAGCCAAACAAGCAGAGAAGGTGGTTTAGTCTGATCTAAATCTGATCAGGTGGGAGTTTGGAGCTTTGGAGATCCAGTGCTAGCCTTTGCATTCACTTCCTCTTCATCCATGAACAAATTATTTTCTTAGAAATCTGTATAGTCTGCTTCTATTGTTTTTAGGGCAATTATTGCCATTACAAGAGTATTTTCTGAAGATTATTTATGGAACACTTTGTCATTTGATAACAAAGATGTATTTATGAATGTTCCACACCTAGCTCTCCACAAATCTATGAATAGGAAGTTGGTAACATCAAAATATAATTCATACCCTTATAGCTTAATAAACTTTGAATCACACAATATCAGAATATCCTGAGCTGGAAGGGACCCATAGGGATCATCGAGTCCAGCTCTTTAGTGAATGGTCTACACAGGGATCAAACCCACAACCTTTGTGTTATTAGCACCAGGCTAAACTGCTTGTATCATTGACTTGACAGAAAGTGAGAGAACAGTTGTTCTTGTTTTCCCTTTTGTTCTGAGTGCTACATGAAACATGAATATTGTTTTAGAATCCAGGTTAGTTTAGTGTATTCCATGAAGTTTAGATGCAAACAAAGTAACATGGGGCCAGTTATTACTATCATAATTTTCAGAACCTGCTAAAGTCTGTCATGAAGTTGGAGCAGTTCAAGTCACCAGCAGGTTCAGTTAACATTTTTTCCACCCCTCTCCCACCCACTCACCTAGTTAGTGTCTTTGTTCAGTTAGAAGACAGCGTGGTGGAAGAAGGAAGACACGGAGATTAAAACTGGCCCAATTAACAGAGTTATCTAAATGGCTGTATCTCTTTGATTAGTCCAATAGTGCAAATAGTCAAATTTATCACAGCATTTTTCCCCTGTGTGTTTGAAAACCTCTGTGACAAAAACACCCATTGCTGATCAACTCTGTAAGACCCAGACTTGTTGTATAGAGAGGTCCAAAAGTAAAGAGTCACTGGAGTGCAATAGGCAGGAGGGAGTCCAGAACTGTGCTCAGAGAGATAAGCATAAATATCTTGGTTTTATGTCAAGAGCCATCTCTGTAAAATTCTTGGTCAGTCTGATCTGTGCATCATAAAAAAAGCAGCAGAGTAGGTCTGAAAGAAGCAAAAGAAGAAGGAGAAAGGGGGGGGGGGGGAGGGGGGAGGGAGGGGAGGGGGCGGGGAGAAAAAGAGAAAAAAAAAAGAGAAAGAAAAACAAAACAATGCAAAGGATTTTTTATTTTCTTTTGTTTGGTACCTCTGAACTCTGAGCAGGGCCTGAGTCTTAAGCTCTTGATCTGAGAATGTCACTATATTTGGCTCTAAATTTGACTACAAGCCATCTAAAAGTGAAACTGCCAAATGCTGTCTGGCCACGTGGGTGAAACCCAGCAAAGAGCTGTGGCAGCTACATTGAACCCAAAGGGTAAAGCTTAATAGATTCTCTTGAGACCTTGTAGCAAGCCTGACCTGTTTTCTGCATTTCTACATTTGCTTTATGCTTGGCCTTGTAGGTATTTCTACTGTCTTAGATCATAACTCTCAAAAATTAGATCTATGTTTATCTCCCACAGAAAACACTCCTGCCACCTTTTCCTATAACCTCCAAGAATCTTTCAAATGTTCTGAAAAACAAAAGGCAGCAAATGAAAATAGTGGTTTTTGGTTTTGCTTGTTTGTTCAAAGTAAATGTTTTTCAAATACATGGCACCAACTTAGCATTGTAGCTTTCAAACTGTAAAAATGCAGCCTCAGAAACACTTGATGGCAAAGAGAACCAGCTGTCTTAAAGGAGGTAGATTTTTATACATCTTAAAGCATTTAATGCAAGGGAATGAGCTGTCAGAAATATGTCTCAGAAATATCCAGCTTTAGTTAAAACCCTTGCCTTCCAATTCTGGTCCTAGTTACTTAGCAAGAATTGCTCTCTTCCCAGCTGCTGTGAATGCTGTTCCTCACCAGGCTGTGATGCTGCAGAGTGTAATATTCATCAATTACACAGCATTAGTCAGCCCTGAGTGGGCATACTGCAGATTATGAAAGCAAACAGGGAAGAATTTCAGACCAGGTACCTCCATTCACAGGCATTACTCTGCACAAAGCAGGTAAGACAGGACTATAGTTCTGTCCTGTGTTAGTGTCCCCAGAAGAGGAATGTCAGGCCTTCTCTTGTGCCTTTTTCCTCATTTCATGTGCAAAATCAAGAGCCCCCTCCTGCTGCCTAGCTGTAATTATTATCCACTGATTTTCCAAGATCTTTTCAGAATCTAGAATTACCTCTCTACTGTAATCCACAGTCTATTGCATTAACCAGTAAGTCTGAAGAAAGCAAGGTTTTGATTAGCCACAAAGTCTACAGATTTTACTGTCCTTGAGCTTGTGGGTTTTTATTTCTGTATTTTTCTTTCTTTTTTTTTTTTTTCACTACAAAGGACACCCTGATGAACAGCTACCTGAGATCACATGTAGATAAGAGACATGTAAACTGGAGTTAACTGGAGGCAAATAGAGCTGTCCTGGTTTTTGACAAGCAGTGAAGCCATCATGTGACTTGAGTGCAGCTTGGGGCTGTCCCAAAGCACATTTGGATGAGTCAGGGCTATGTTTCTTGCTTGATCAGATGTCTTTCTTTCAGCATAGAGCATGCTTCTTTCACAGGCTTCCAAATGCATGATTTGCTGCTTTCTCAGAA
Source organism: Pithys albifrons albifrons (assembly GCF_047495875.1). Taxonomy (NCBI): domain Eukaryota; kingdom Metazoa; phylum Chordata; class Aves; order Passeriformes; family Thamnophilidae; genus Pithys; species Pithys albifrons. Next base: position 99,909,757 of record NC_092461.1, on the reverse strand, counting down.
GCTGCCAAGGTATCTTTTTTTTGGTCCAAGTCAACACCTGCAGCATTGCCTCTTCAGTCATGTAGCCACAGCCTCAGCAAAGAGTCCCTATGACTGTCAGAACAGGACTTCTGCAACTTTCAAGCAAAAAGATTGAACCCAGCAGAAGAGCAGAGAAAAAGAGCATAACTGATGTATTTAGAGGTTTTTTTGGTAGCACTCTCTTGATCAATTTTTTTTTCTTTTTTTTTCTCTTTTTTTTTCTTTGTTTTGGGGATGGGAGGGAAAGCACTTGAAAGAGGGGGGCTGCTTTTGGCTCTCCATACCATGCAGTGAGCCAGAAGGTCCATCACAGCAGGCCAGAAAGAGAAAGAGGACCATCTCCTTTCACCAGAGAGGAAATCTGCAGCAAAGAAAGTAAAAATATTTGCCCAAAGTCACATAGGAGAGAACAAACCTGAGCATTAGCCATGAGACTGATCTTTCCCTTAGTATAAGTTCTTGAGCAGTGCTGGAACTTGGGATCTTTCCAGGTAACCTGGGGAATTTTCCAGGCTATTGTGGGTAAGTGCTTGAAGAAGGTCTGAAAGGGGTAGCAGATCATATCAGGCACCACTTTGTATCAATGGCTTGATCCTCTGAATTTTTAAAAATAATGATGTTCTGCTTGCAAAAAAAAAAAATCAGGAATTTGAATCACTGGGGACAGAGCAAAGAGCTTGCAGCAATAGTTCTGAGAGATCCAAATGGTCCATTCATTTCAGCAAGATAACTCAGCTGGCTAGTAATGGTAATTTAAATGTCAGACTTGTTAGCAGTTTCATTCCTAATGAAAGGCCTGGCTTTACAGATAGCTTTACTGGATAACTTTCCCAATAAAACCCTACTAATGGAATCACAGTTATACCAGCTGAAAAGTGCTGGGGCTAGCACAGTTTGCAATAGTTCAATGTGTGAAATGAACTATACTGACAGAAGCACTTTTGGACAATATAACTGCTTCTGTGGTATCCAGCAGATTTGTGGCAGTGGATTAAAACTAGATGGTTGAAGAGGTTACTGCCCACAACTTGATTTAAGTCTGTTTCACTGTGGAGCAGCATCTGTTGGAAAGGTGCAGAAGGACACGTGGGTCATCGAGTTGCCATGGATGTGTCAGTACACAAACTCAGGTCCTTAGGCAACATCCCAATGATTTTCACAAATCAGATGCACAGCTTTGGATTTAATGAGTAAAACTGATACAGCTGAAATTTCTCATATGGTTTTCTGTATGGAGTCACCCATAGATTTTCATAATATACTGGCATATGGACATATCAATGGCATGTTTGCTTGATGTCAGAAGATATATTACTTTTTCCTGACAAAGAAACAGATGAATCAAGAGATGCAGCAGAGCTACTGAGTACTTTTGAGCCTCACTCTGGGGCTCTCTCAACACAGTTGCAATCTGAGCATTTGTGCAGCACACTGCATGTAGCATCTCAAGTGAGCAAATAACACACCTCTGCCTGTACTGCATATGGAAGCACTTGCAACTACATTGCCATTTAAATCCCACTCAGCTGTTCTGATTATTTACCTAACATTGAATATGTGTGCCTGAAACTTTGAGTTAAAATGCAAAGCTGTCTATCACGGGCTGATGAAAGCAGCGAGAAACACAGTGTTTATGAATCTGGTGTTTCAGGCTGAATGTTTGGATTCACACCTCTATAGAGCTGATTGAAAATTACCTTCACATGCTCTGTATTGAGTTTGTTCTCCAAGCTGCTTTCTAAAGAAAGGAAATTTTCTGTCTTCTGTTAGGGAGAGGCATTTGGTGAGTGCCTATACTTTATGGTGAAAGTTTGAAGATCTTAACCCTGGTTCCCAGTGTGCCCTTTTTCCTGTGTGTTATACACCAACCTGCATCTGCTTGTCCTCCTCTGAATCACAACACAGATTGAATCTAAATAAATTCTCTCTGCATTCTATTAAGTGTTCTGCAGTGCAAGCCCAGAGGTAATGCACAAATGTGTTATCCTTAGGCTGAAACTGAAGGACCCCAGTACAGCTCTGCCTCTTTCCAAGTTTCTGCCAGTGCGGGAACCATTTGGAAATGAGGGCGACACTCCAAGAATGAACAGTTGTGGCACTCTGATTAAAAGACCAAGGCTATATCACCACCATATCAACCTATTTCTCCACAGAGTTGTAAGCCATAATCCTGGGCTCATGAGTCACATCATTCAGAGTTTCTGCTGTTAAGAGAAGCACTCTTTGTTGCTCACCTCCAGGAAGGCATCTGTAACATTCCTTCATTTATGGTAAAATAATAGTTTTCCATAAGTTGGCTTCCAGCCTTACCTTCCATCAGAGCAGCATGTGCACAAAAGAAAGCTGTGCTTTATCTGCTAATGCACAGGGCTAGGATTTGAGAGCTGTAGATTCCCACCCTGCTTTTGCCACAGGCTTGGTAGGTGACCAAAAGTGTAATAATAAATTGAACTCTTGTGGTTGTTGTCCGAGGAAGGGAAAATACTATTGGCCCTGTATTTTCTAAAGTGTGTCTTTGGACAATAATTATATATGCTTCAGAGTGTAAAGCTGGTATTTTTGACAAAAATGATAATAGAAAACTAATTACTTGCTTAAGCAGCCATTGAATTTAAAAATAGTGTTTTTACAAGGAGCAAGATTTTAAAGCCAACCACTGTATTTTGTACAGGTTTCACTGAACACTGACGTTCTGACATTTTATTTAATGTGATAGGGTTTTTTGGTTGTGTCTTTCCTTTCCTTTCCTTTCCTTTCCTTTCCTTTCCTTTCCTTTCCTTTCCTTTCCTTTCCTTTCCTTTCCTTTCCTTTCCTTTCCTTTCCTTTCCTTTCCTTTCCTTTCCTTTCCTTTCCTTTCCTTTCCTTTCCTTTCCTTTCCTTTCCTTTCCTTTCCTTTCCTTTCCTTTCCTTTCCTTTCCTTCTTTTTTCTTTTCTTGAGCAGCACTCTGGCATGAATTACAAAATACCTTTCTGAAACAGAAAATACAGGGCTGTAGTGTGCAAATGTTTGAAATGCATGACTTCCATTAGGAAATTTGTTTAGTGGGGTGAAATCCTAACTGTGTTAAAATCACCTAGACTTTTGCCATTTGTTCCAGCAGGCTATTAAATTTTCAACTGAGAATAGTTTACCAGACAGGGTACAACCTTCCCAGCCTCTTTGTGGGTTTAGAATTATGTCCAGGCAGAGCTAGAACAGATGGAGCATAGCTCTTAACTATGAGTCTGAAAATGCTTTCCTAATTCCCTAGCAATTGCTGTGTGTGAACTAGGATTTATTCTCATTTTTGGGATATGCCCCAGTTGTCCAAAATTTCCCAGAGAGAGGCACAAAATTGAGGGACAAACCTCTGATCAGTTGCAAATCCCGGCCATCCCGTTTTTCTTGACTCAAGAACTGAAAGAAGGGATTGATGCCTTCTAGTGCCAGAGAGGCTGGAATCTGCCTGTAACCCCCAGATGGTATGAACAGCACATTGAAGCACGGTGTACATTTCTCTCCACTGCTGATTTCCTAGTTTACATCACCCCTTTTTGTCCTGTCTTGAGTCTCTTGGTTGTTTCTCGGATGCTCATTCTACTATTTTTAGAGATTTTTTATGGATTTAGAGAGAACTGAAAGCCTACAGCAACTTGCTTGGTAGTAGACATAAGTGGTGGATTTGAAATGCAGAAAGGTTAGGTAACTATAATGTTGTTTATACACAACTAACAACTGTGAGCAATAGAGAGTTGTTTGCCCTCTGCCTTTGGAAGTGGGATGGAGGTGACTCTAAAAGCAATAGAAATTAAAGGTTAAACTGTACAGAATCCACTTTTAGCAGACAGACAAAAAAGCTTTTCTTTCATCAATTAGACTGTTTTTTTCAAGCCTCTCTGAAGTATCCATTTCCACTCCAGCCTTGTAATGCATAATGCACAAGCCTCGGAATGTCACAGCCGGGTGGGGTGACTACGTTTTCATTTGTTGCTTTGAGAGTTTGCAGCTTGTGCTATATCTGAACCTTGTAGGAAGAGTAAGCATTTAGAAAGGCTCCAGAGCCAAGGCTTTGATGCTCAAAAAACTGCTGAGGTCTCCCAGTTTTCAGAACAGAACGATGCCTTGACAACTGCCGTCTCCGGACTATTCTGTTGGAATGTTGCATGAGGCTGCCTGAAACAGCTTTATGAAAAGCAGAATCTTAAAGAAAGCTTCTTCAGTTAGGACCTACTGTCTGCAAGGCTCATCAGCATTGAAACACTTTTTGTTCATTGATCTGTGAAAAAATCTGCTCCTGGTACTGATTGTGGCTTTAGGAAGTGGTGCAGGAACTGCAGTTCCTGTAAAGAAAGAGCTCAATCCCTGAGTGCAGCATTAGGAGGTTCATGATGGAAATGTGCTCCTCACAGTAAGTTTGCCTTTCTTCCCCCTTGGCAAATTGTAGGTTTCTGAGCCAAAAAGGGAGGGGAGAGAATTGCAAGCCTATAACTCAGGGTAAATTAAAGCAGATCCATATGCTTAATCTCTCAGCTATTGCCTTTCCCTCCCATCTGACAATATCTATAGCAAGCATAACGTGAATAACCCAGAGTGTATTTTGTGTGTGTGGATGTGTGCATGTGCACGTGTGTGTTCTGTACTTCCATTCCAGTCTGAAATCACATCTGTACTCTCCTAGGGAGTTTCTTGGATGATGCCCCTTTCCAGCATTCCACCCTTGCAGCATTGCTGTGCTCCATAGTGATAAATATTTAATGTGTTTGACTGTGACGATGTAGAATAAAAGATTCTGCCAGAAATGCGCTTGAATCAGTCAAGCCTATAGAGGCCTTCACATGCAGGGGAGCACAGGCCTGAACACACACACACAAACAGGATCACCCTCTGTCTGTCATTCAGTCACTGGATTTAATGTTTATTAGCATGGGCAACACACTTATCCTATTTAAGCCTGTCTAGATGGCTCTAGAATTTCAGGCAAATACCCAACTGAGAAAATGTAATCCAATAGTACTTTGTTTCGGGGAGCTGCTGAATGAGGATACAGCAGAGCAGTTCTGTTTTAGCTGTTAACTTTTTCCTGTTCATCATGCTGATTGCCTTTGCCTTCTTCAGTAGCTGTTCTTGTTCTGTTATATGCTCTTGCTTCAGTGACAGAGCTCTCTGGTTTAGAAAGGCAATTAAGTAAAGTAATATCTTCTGAACATAGATGTGCAGCAACAGGGATCATGGTGCATTTGACTTTAATCACTTCATCAGCTTAAGAAAGGACTACTAGAAATTACAGAGAAGGTGCAATATCCCTTTTGAATCTCTGTCATGGAATTGTTCCAGATATTTCATTTACTACATGAACTGATCTATAAATAATAAATTTTGAAGGCAGCATACTAGGAATAACTGAGTGGTGTGATGATGAATTTATGGTGAGCAATGCACAGAGAGAAATGAAAACTAAATTAAATTAAAATAACCTTTACTTCCCTCCTTCCCTCCCCCTGCATCCCATACTCCATGGAAAGAATCATTATTTTTGACAATAGAGTGCACATTATGTCAGGTATTTGCTTGACAGAGAATAAAGAAAAGTGTGTTGCTGTAAGGCAATTGAAAGTATGTTGCAAAACATGATAGATTTGAAGGTCAATGGATCCAGCATTCAATCTAGCAAACAATCTATCCAGCTTGATTTATCTGTCAATATTTAGAGCTAGTCAATATTTTCTTTCGTGAAGGAACATTTGTACTTAAATTATTGTTTAACTACATTAGTTTCACTTGCAGAACAAAAATATTTGGCAAAAAATCATATGTAGATTCCGTGCTGAAATATTTATTAATTCAATTCTCATCCCGGTATGAATACATTACTATGGGCTAAGATGCCTCCAACTTTCTATTCTAATAGAAACAAAACAAAGCAAAAACCCCAAACAAACAAACAAAACCAACAAAAAATGCCACCAACCAACCAACCAAAAATACCTCAAAAAAATCCAAACCATTTTTTTCTAATCCAGCTCTTTGCTCTATTTTATAATAAAGAATGCAAGAAACATCAAAATCTCAAACCTTTAGGAGGTAAATTTTCTGCTTCAAGAACAAGTTTTTAGCATCCACATCATGGAAATTCATGAGCAATTACCCATTATTAGTAAGTTTTAAAACTATTTTTATGTACTGTCCAGATAAAACCTGTAGTACCCTGTGGCTTAGTTATAGAGCAGTAAAGCCTTGGTTGCTCTCATCTTTCTAATCCAGATGGGAAAGGTCTGCTCATGGGGATTATGTTAGCAAGTGACCAGAAGATGAAGCTCATTTTCCCCATGTTTTTGTTTTCCAACTAAGAGCAGAATGTCTGTTGAGTTGGCACACACCTCCTCCTGCACCCCATGTCTCCAAAGGCCAACAACAAAACATGAAACCCAAAGCCATACACTGTCTTATTGAACTCTCCCTGGGCACTGGCTGAGCACAAAGGAAACATAAACATGGGAAAGGGAATGAGCACAAAGATAAACTACATTTTTGAACACTGAAAGTGATTGTTAGGAAGGGTTGCAGTGGGTTTCTGGTGAGCTCTGTGGGTTGATCCACCACAACGAGGCTTCATGTGTGCTTGGTGAAACACTCTGATCATCACTGTTTTCTTCAGTACAAACAGGCTGGGTAAGAAACAATAAAGGTGGAACCAGAGATGCACTCAACAGAGAAGAAAAGACAGTTGTTGCTGAGCTCTGAGCATGTAACTTAGTGTACACAGATTAAATGCAGGATTGGAATTATTGATTTGTGATCTGAATTGGAAAAGAAATACAGTTCCTAACTGTTCTTACTTTGGTATGGTCAGTGACTGGAGTGATAATGGATCCCAGTGTTTGTATAAAAGGCTCATTTCTTCAAATAAACAATGAAATGGTGCCCTTCTTCCCTCCCTTTTAGCACAAGCAGAGAAAATAACACTTTAAAACTCTTGCTGGTCTAGATTTTTTTTTGTCCTTCTGAAAGCATTTATCCTATTACTGGAAAAAATTCTCAGTCAATAATTCATGGAAAACACCCGTAGTTCACATCCTGACCTTCTATTTTGGTCACAGATCTCTATCCAAGTCTCACAGGGCATGAATTAAGTGTTTTATCTGGTGCACAGGATAGAAACCTTCTGCCATAGAAAAGAGGAACTTCCCTGTGTTTTGGTCTGTTGTCTGGGTTGTATTATCAGATTTACATATAAGACTTTATATGAATCAAATAGTGCTGTCTCTTGTTGAGAGTGTTTTTTTGAAAGTAAAATTTAATGCTTGGCCAGGAAGGTGCTTTGTGTCATTTTTTGACTACTAAAACATGTTTGAAGTCCTGCTACTTTGAAGCTGGTAGGAACAATCCCAGTGTGCTGCAGTACACACTAATGTAGAGAGAGCCAATAAGAGTCAATGCATGTTCATATGCCTCGTTGGTCTGACATAGCTGGAGAAAGAAACCCCCTTAACTACAGCTTGGTGCAGTTATTTGTGTTTATCCCAGAAAGTGGCACATCCTGGAATTTTAGATTCTGGAATTTTAGATTTACTTTTGAACAGCAAGAAAGTACAGGGGATTTCTACTTGCCCTTTCTCCCTCTGTTTGCCCCCCATCCTCCCCCTTCCTTTTTTTTCCCCACTCAGAAGTATGATTTGATTTAGAGCAGTCTCAGTCCTGACAGGTGGACCTGTATGTGTCCCTGCCTGTTACAATGTCCAGGTCATAGAGCACTGGGAGGCCAAAATAGTGCATGGACCTTGAATACAAGGGCTTTGTCATTTTAAGGACTGCAAACATTGAATTACTACTCCCTTGACATTAAGTGTCATTCGACCCCAGGTGCATGTGATGACACCTAAGACCAAGTACATTTCAAATCCAAAAAACTTTTCTAAATGTTGGCTGCTCAACAAGATATGCTCTAGGAAATTATTTTCTTATAAACTTGTGCTCTACCTAATATGTAAGATACATGGAAAATCTCAGACAACCCAATCCACCAGATAAGGATTTCCTAGGCAGTTTTATATAACCCAATAGCTATTGTTTTACTCTATTTATTAGCTAAAACAGTTCCAGGATATTCAGTCACTCCTGTTCAGAGAAGAAATAAAGTGATTGTGGAACATAAACTCCCTATCTTTAACTGTGTTAATTATTTTCTGATTGAAAGTGATACTCCTTTACTGAGGTCAAAGGACTTCAGCAATTTCTCTCATCTCTTGGGTTCAAAAATATTTGCTTTGATGATGCAACATGATGAAGGGATCTTAGAAATTTACGTCTATGGTGAAATGATTTTAAAAAACAAGAGGAATATTCTGTGATATGCAAATATTGCTGTTATTCAGTACCTTTATCAGGATAATCGTTGCAGGTGTTTTTTCTCCTCCTACAGTAATATATGTTCCAGATATGGGATTACAGTAAAGAAATGGGAGGAAGAACTGATGTCAATTCTATTATTATACATCTGTTCTCTCTTTTTAAGGAAAAAAACCCGAAACAAACATGAGAGCTCTATTAAGATTTAATTCCTTTTTAAATTCTTGAACTGCCTTCAAGTGCCCTCCTGGATAACCTGTGTCCAAAGGGGCTGAGGTTATGGAATTGTGGTATTACTGGTTATATCATGCATATTTTTAGTGTGAAGGAATGTATCACTACCAGTGCCAGACATATGATGGTGCAGGACAGAAAATGGGTGCCCTGAGATCAGCTTGCTTTGTCACGCTGGAGACACAGACCTTTAGAATAGGTGCTACAACAAATTAAAATTTCCAGAAGTGGGAACATTTGAGCATGAGTAGAAGTGACTTTGAGCAGCATCCTACCCCACTGTTATTTCCTTTGCTACCTAAAATATTTAGGAATTTAGGAATATTTTTTTTCCTGAAATGAAAGGGCAGAATAATAACTAGGAGATCTCAGGGCACGCAGAATTCTGGGAAGTACATACATTTAGAGAATATTAATTTTGCCCCTAAGGCAAAGGGGTCTCCATCTGCTCAAAGCTTTCACTGCTTAGCCTGTGAAAGACTTTACATTAATTTTCAGTGAATTCTTAATCTCCATAGGAATGGTTACTATGCTGACATTGAAAACTAGTGCCACCATTTAAAATTCTAATTATCACTGATTTCTTTATGAACCTGTTTGATTATGCTTGGTTTCTGACTTTTCCTTACTAGTGTTATATCTTGAGATATGCTTTAACTAGGTTTAGTGAGCTTGGAAGTGAACCATGAGCTTACTCAAGCTCTGCCAAGAGGCAGTATGATTTTATGCTGTTTGATCTGTTTGGATGTCTCCTGGATGTTGGTTCTAAGGGCTGGAAGATCAGGCTGTATTAGACTCGAGTAACAGGGTGAAATTGTGTTTTGTATGTTATGGCTTCTGTGCTGGTTTTGGCTGGAGAGAATTAATTTTCTTCACAGTACTTGGTATGGGGACATATTTTGGTATTGTTCTGAAAAGAGCATTGGCAATATAGGGATGCTTTTGTTATTGCTGATACATGCTTAGACAGAGCCAAGACCTTTTCTGCTCCTTACCCCACCAGAGAGAAGGCTGGAGGTGTACAAGAAATTGGAAGGGAGCACAACCAGGAGAGCTGAACCCAAATGACCCAAAGGATATTCCATACCATATGGCATCATGCTCAGTCTGTAGAGCAGAGGGAAGAAGAAGGAAAGACAGAATATTCAGAGTGATGGCATTTGTCTTCCTAAGTCACCTTTATGTGATGGGGTCCTGCTTTTCTGGAGATGGCTGAACACCTTCCTGCTCATGAGAAGTGGTGGCTGAATTCACAGTTTTGCTTTAAGTGCATGGCTTCTGCTTTCCCTTTTAAACTGCCTTTATCTCAACCCATGGGTTTTCCCACTTTTCTGATTCTCTCTCCCATCCCACCTAGGGGAAGTGAGTGAGTGGCTCTGTGGGGCTTAGTCCCCAGCTGGGATCAAAGCATGACAACTTCATATGAAGGAAGCCAGGCAACTGAAAACTCTCTTATTTGGTAAACATGAGGAATAGAACATTCAAAAGGAATCCCAAACAGAAATTCTTTGGCTTCCTAGAGGCAGGAGTAACACTAGCATTAGCTTGAACTGATAATAGTAATTTCTACAGGAACTCTTAACTAACTCTTTTCTATCCTAAGAGATGATTTTTTAAACATTAGAGTATGTTTTGTTACTTCAGAGTATCTTACACCCTTCCACTAGGAATTGGCCTCTCCAAAGTGTTTCATATGGTTTGTAACAAGCTCATCTCTATAAGGCACTTTTTTACTGTTCTTTATTTTGAGAGGTTTATGTATACTAAACCCAAGTAAACTCTGTGATTTCTGTTGTGAGTTGGATAGCTGTAGAAATTCTAAGCTCTTTAAAAGATTCCCATCTGACAAAGAGAAACATGTAAATTGTTTGACACTTGGTAGTTGTGTCTAAATACCCAGGATCAGTTTCATATACAATAGTAAGAACATGATTCATATAATTCCATCTAAAACAAGGCAGTTGCATGCTATTTATAAGAAGGTTGTAGATTTGCTCTCTGATCTTAATTAGGTACCACAGTCCTCTGAGGGCAGAATGCAAGTGTGTTGCTTCATTGAGGTCTTCAATTTCTATTGGAAAGGTCTGATTTAGCACTACACTGCTTCTGAAATGATTGCCTGTAATCATCAGATCTGTTAAACAGAGGTTGACAGATTGACAGACGAATGGTCCTAAAAATGTTGATGCTATCCTGTTATGTGCTGTAAAGGGAGAAAAACTGGAGAACAAAGAAAAAATATCACTCAGCAAAATGGTGAGTTAGAGAGAAGTCTGGCAAAGGTTATATCATGTGCTATTAAAGATAGGAACATGATGAAAGGGTATGGTCTGTTCTGTAGCAAAGAGAAAACAGATTCCCTATCCAGAAATTTTGTCTACTGCTGGGTCTCTGCAGGTGGCCAACTTCACTGTTTAAGTGGGTTGCTTGAAACAGTTTTTCAGACTTCCTGCTTTAATGCACCTATTGCCCTGAGCTCCATCTTTACTATGCTATGCTGCCCACTGCTGCTGCCAAATGCCCTCCTCGCTTGTTGTCAGGCCCATTCGTTACCAAGAAAAGAACAGAACTCATGCAAGGGCATCTGACTGAGTTAGGGGTATAGTGTAACAATGATTCACATACCACTTGCCACTCCTGAGTACTGTTGGTAAGGGGAGGGCCTTATGTTAGGTATTTATTAACTGTATTCCAGGGTGCATGGACCCACATCTGTCTCACTAACCTCTAACATTCTGTTAACACTGGCTTGCAATTATGTCCTCCCACCTAGAGCCCAAGAAGAGAAAAGGGAAAGACAGAGAAGATTAAACAGTCTGTTGAACAAGGAGACTAAATTGTCTCTGTGTTCTGTTACAGGCATCAACCCAGGAAAACTGCAGGCCTCTCAAAGAGAATCTTCAAAAAACCTTAATATGTTCCAGAACTGTCTTTAAGTCAATAGAGCTAATCTAGGAGTTGCAGGCCATTTTATTACATCTGTGTTACCAGTACAGATGCTACTGCAGTTAAGTGTAAGAGCATCCCAGCCAGCTTCCATCTAGATGTGTCAAGGGCCACTATCTGACTATGCCTGATAACCCAGAGCAGAGGGTGAAGACGGACAACTATTTGCTCTCTTTTCCAATACACAAACCAAGTGGCATTAGATTAAGCTGTCAGGTGGTGTGATCAAACCAAACAAAAAAGGAGACATAGAGTAAAGCTGTGTAACACATACTGTGGGATTATGTGCATGATAAAACTGCACACAGGATCAAAGTTTGGAAATCTGTATTTTGAGGAAGAGAGATGTATTATAGGATCTTATGCACAGATAACAACTCCGACTCAAGAAGTCTCTAATCTGCAAATTGATACTAAATTGATAAATATTTAGAACATTTCTACGTGTCTTCCCTGTTTCTTTGCTCTTTTTCAGGAATACACGTTTGATCACTCTTGAAATAAATGGAATAAGGTAATGTGCTAGATGGCAGCTTTACATAGGTAGGATGAGCACAAGCTGGAAAAAATCTTTCCTTCATGGGAATTGCAGGCAGAGAGGAGTTCAGGGGCACTGAGGGTGCACTGGGGCAGCAACTAGAATTTGTGGCAATATTCTGGTGAGTAGAAGACTTCTAAAGACAACAGTGTGGAATGAAAAGAGGACTAAGGGCCTTAGATCATTGCCATGGGCTGTCGGAAGCTCCAGACAGATGGAAAAATGAGGCCTGAAGGCTACTGCAGTGAGGTAAGAACTATCATTAAATGAACTGACTGCCTGGAATTTTGCTAGCATCTTATATGAAACTTACCCTAAGTTACTCAGTTGGGACCTGAAAGCTGTCACTTGACTGGTGGGACTTTAACTAGTGAAACTGCAGAGAAGGACAGAGAATGATTTTTTGCAAAAATACTTTATTTTTAGAAATCTCTGCAACAGAAGTTACATGAATATTATATGCAGTATTACTCTCAAGGATAGACAGCAAGTGGAATGATCAATGAGAGAGTCATACTGCACTAATGTACTCTACAATTGATGAGGTCAGTTCTCTTGCTCCTAAGATGGTAATTTTAAAGGTCGGGCTGCTCTGTGGAACAGGTAGTGTTTGCACATGTGCTGTATTAGAAACAGGGTGGGATGTTTGCCCCAAGCACCTCTAAACAAGGATACTCCTTTAGCAGAGCACCGTTGGCCCTGACTGTCACTGTCTAGCCTTGCCCGGGTCTTTCCCTCCACGCATCCCAGAACTCAGGACCCCATTTCAGACCTCTGGAGCCAATAGATTCTGCCTCAGTGACCCCACAGCAGAGCCCATCTCCAATCCCTCACAGCCTTGCCCTGCCTGGCCATGGGCCCTACCAAGATGGGCCAACTTCTGTGTCCACATCCCAGCCTGGTCTCAGCATGTCCCAGTCCCAAGGGAGTTTCCTGATGCTGGGACTGGGGCTGTCCTCACGTCCCCCTGGCTGCCCTGCTCCTGACTAGGGCAATGGGACAAAGTCCTGGCGTCCAAGTCCTGTCATGACTGGCCCCAGGGTGCCAGCGACACCCCTGGCACCTCTGCTGGTTTCATAGAAGTATGACCATGTGCTTGCTTCTGTGAGTGGAGTTGTGGGTTGTTAGAGATCAAAAAGCTCTAGAGCTGCTATTGGAACCTATGATCTTTGATTAAGGGAGCCACAAGATCAGGGTGTTGGGATCTCAGATGATTTCAAAAGCATGCATGGTCATTTAATTTATTATTAACATTAGCTTTACTTTCATCCAGACAGAAGTATGCCAAAAGTATGCCATAGAAACATCATCATTCATATAATGTTTTAATATGTATCTAAAGGAAACCTACTACAATTCTTAGAACCTCAGATGCCCATGACAGTGTCAATATGCATGAAAGACAGAAAGAGAAATTGGCAGTGTAACATTAACTTTTTCTATAACTTTATCATACAGAAATTTGGAGATCCTTTACTTTTGTATTTGTCTCAGTTCCACTCAGTTTCAATGGATTTGGGAAAGGTGTTCCATCTGATGATCTGGCCTATGCTTTATGAATTGCAAGATTTTAGAGGGTGTGAGACTGAATTTTTGACATGTATGATCGAGTAATCTTCTCATGTGAACAGTTTCATTCTTTCCAGTGAAATACAGCCTGGAAAGGAAGCTTTGTCCCGTGATTTTTTGGGGGCAGAGAAGAACCTTCTGAAATTTAGCAATGGCAAATGTACCTAGGATTGAATAACCCTGAGCATTGCCAGCCCGTCGAGGGAGGTGACTCTGCCCTTCTACTCAGCCCTGGTGAGGCCACATCTATAGTGTTGTGTGCAGTTCTGAACTCCACAGTACAACAGAGACATTGAGCTCCTGGTGCAGGTCTAGCAGAAAGCTACTAAGTTAGTCAGGTGTCTGGAGAATCTCTCTTACAAGGAAAGGCTGAGGGAGCTGGGCCTGTTCAGCCTGGAGAGCAGTGATTGAGAGGGGACCTCATTAATGTGTATAAGTATCTAAAGGGTGGATGTTAATAGGATGGAGCCAGGCTCTTCCTGATGGTGCCAAACAATAGGAAAAGTGACAACTGATGTGCAGGAAGTTCCATGCAAACCTGAGGAAGAGTTTCTTTACTGTGCAGGTGACCGAGTGCTGGAACAGATTGCCCAGAGAGGTTGTGTAGTCTCCTTCAGTGTAGATATCCAAGAACTGTCTGAATGCAATCCAGTGCTGTGTGCTCTGGGGTCACCTGCTTGAGCAGGGAGGTTGTGCCAGAAGATGCACTGTGGTTCCTTCCAACCTGACCCATTCTGTGATTTTGTGGTTCTGCGACTGCAAATGGGGACTTTGCTTCATGAAGAATAAACTTCTGTAAATGTGGTCACACCCCTGGCATTTGTCTCTTGTTCTAAAACAAATAAAGACCTATTCAAACATCCTGGAGGAAGGACTTGAGAAGAAAACATATTGGAAGAGTTTTGGGATCCTCAAAGCCAAGTACATTAGGATTATTGTTATTATTACTGGAGCACAAGTCTAATCAGAATATTAAATTTTGCTGTGGGCACTAAATTCCACTATTTCTACAGAATGATTAACAGTCTCACCATCTGTTACAGGTGTCATGATAACTGACAGACTTATTCATATCTAGCATTGACATGATCTGTCTTTACATGACTGCTATTGCCATTTAATTTATAATTTTCTTCAATCAATAAGAATATATTATACATTAAGTAGTATGTATTTAATGATTAAACCTAAAATTTCTTTTCATATTTTAACTCTTTAATTATTACCCTTTAATTATTATAGACTTGAAAGAACCCTAAAATATGCCACTAAATTGGAAAATCATGCAGTCATTTTTAAAGGTTTGTTGTCACAAGGCTGTGACATACAGGCTCAGCCCAAAAGTCTATTTAGTTTGCTGTTTCTTATTTTGTTGGTAGCTCATAGACAGTGCTTAGAGGAAGAACAAGAACCAGGGCAGGTGCAGAACAGTGCTCCTTTGAAACCTCTCAGTTTAAGGCGTTTATCAGGGCAGACTTTTAGAGCCAGGGGCTGTTATTTGTCCATTGTGTTTAAAAGCCTCTAGTGGGCCTGTCTTCTGTGATTTTTGTCTAGTTCTTTTTCTAGCTTGTTCAGCCTTTTGGCCTCAACAGCTTACTGTGTCAATGAGTTAGACAGTTTATTATGTAATGTGACTTTAAATTTGGGACCTGGAAATTTCATTAGATGCCCTCCAGTTTCTGGATTGTGAGGAAATATACACTGAATTCTCTTGTCCTCATTTCCTATGACCCATCAAAATCACTGGAAAGCAAGGATTCTTCTGATTTGAAGAAGAACAACAATGTAACTCAATTAAAAAAAATCCAATTTTATTTGTTAATAAAAATCATTTACAAAAATCACTGATCCCAAGAAACATGGTGAAACTATTTTCTGACTCCTGATGCAGTTCTACAGTCAGAATGGGGTAAAAACCTGTAATGCCTGTCACACCTGACTGCTGGGAATACAATGAAAATGGTTACTTCAATATGTTTAGGAACAAGTACCTGTCTCTAACATGCATCCTGTGCAGATAACCTGCTTTAAATGCATGAAAAGATAAAAATTAAGGCATATATCAGTAGACATTGAAAGAAACCTGTGAGAAATGAGCTTATATTAGAAATAGTTGCAGTCCTAGTCACAAAAGATATTAAAATATATTTAGAAAGAAAGAAACATGGTTTGCCATCAGGCTGTTTCCTCTCTGTAAGAATTGGGATGAGTCCCTGTTATTCATAAAATGTGGTCTCTTTCTAACTCCACAGTGGAGATGGCACA
Source organism: Pithys albifrons albifrons (assembly GCF_047495875.1). Classification (NCBI taxonomy): domain Eukaryota; kingdom Metazoa; phylum Chordata; class Aves; order Passeriformes; family Thamnophilidae; genus Pithys; species Pithys albifrons. The sequence continues at coordinate 99,893,858 of NC_092461.1, read as the reverse complement.
GCTAAGGATGGCAGCTGAAGGGCCTTGCAACTCTTTATCTTCTACACATTTTTGTTGCAAAATGTTGATGGATTTCTTGGAGCTTTCTTGCATTTTCCCTGTATTTCCCAAATTGGGGTAAGCATGTCTCGGTGTGCTCAGAGAAAGCTTTCACCAGTTTAATAACCTTTCACTATAATGTGAGTTCTCTAATAGCTCCAACCATAGCTTGAACTGTGTGAGTACAATTTAAAGAGAGAAACCAAGTGTGCATCAGCAAGGGACCACAGAAGGAAAGTTATTCTTTCCATGTGATGGATCATGGCAAGAGTTTGAACTGGATCATGTGCCAGAACCAAACTGAGAGTTTGTCTTTCCTGTGCTGCTTAAGTGTGCCCCTCTCCCCTTCCTGCTCTTCTCCTTCCATCTAGACAATGTTTGATTCTGAAAAAACAAACCAAACCAAACCAAACCAATAAAAGTCAGAAGGTATAAACACTTAGGAAGGGCAGCTTCCCTGCACTGGGATGAAAAGACTGTTCCTTCCTGGGACTGCAACAAAGGACAAGGTGTCTGAGACACTTTCTGTCGGGGACAACCTGGGTTGTTCCACAAGGGCAGAGGTTGTGGTAGAATGTTCCTGCCTGCCCAGCAGAGCCATGCCTTGAACAATGGGGTGCAGTCCCATAATTCTAAAAGAGCAGAGAAGATCTGGCAAAAACATTGGACATGGTCCAGATTGATGGGCAAGGCCACAGTGAGGAGGTCCAAGGTGGTCAGACAGTGGGTCAAGATCAGGGGTCCAAGTCAATGGGCTATGTGTTCAGACACAAGTATGTGTGTGTGTGTGTGTGTGTGTGTGTGTGTGTCTGTGTGTCTCTGTGTGTCTCTGTGTGTGTGTCTGTGTGTGTGTCTGTGTGTGTGTGTGTCTGTGTATGTGTGTCTGTGTGTCTGTGTGTGTGTGTGTGTGTGTGTGTCTGTGTCTGTGTCTGTGTGTGTGTGTCTGTGTATGTGTCTGTGTGTGTGTGTGTCTGTGTATGTGTGTGTGTGTGTGTGTGTGTGTGTGTGTGTGTCTGTGTGTCTGTGTGTGTGTGTGTCTGTGTGTGTGTGTGTCTGTGTGTGTGTGTGTGTCTGTGTGTGTGTCTGTGTGTGTGTGTGTGTCTGTGTGTGTGTCTGTGTGTCTGTGTGTGTGTGTGTGTGTCTGTGTGTGTGTGTGTCTGTGTGTGTGTGTCTGTGTGTGTGTGTCTGTGTGTGTGTCTGTGTATGTGTGTCTGTGTCTGTGTCTGTGTGTGTCTGTGTGTGTGTGTGTGTGTGTGTCTGTGTGTGTCTCTGTGTGTGTCTGTGTGTGTGTGTGTGTGTGTGTCTGTGTGTGTGTGTGTGTGTGTGTGTGTGTCTGTGTGTGTGTGTGTGTGTGTGTCTGTGTCTGTGTCTGTGTCTGTGTGTGTGTCTGTGTGTGTGTCTGTGTGTGTGTGTGTGTGTGTGGCTCAGCTTCGTGAACGCAGATTTGGGCAGGGCTGTCCCCACGTGCCCTTCCAGCCTGCGCAGTGGGTTTCAGGTGAGGCTCAGCGTGCACAGAACTGGCCCCACCGTTTCAGTCCTGAGGTTCATCTGCCACGGCCGAGCGAGCTTGGACAGTGCCAGTGAAGTCCTCAGGACTAGAACCTACAGCCCCCGGCATTGCCCAGGAGGTCTCCCATCCAAGTACTGACCGGGGCTGACCCTGCTGAGCTTCTGAGATCTGACGGGATGGGATGGCAGGGAGGCATTAACTGCCACTGATTATGTAATACTTTGAGAGAATTTCTGACCTTTAAACTACTTCACTTTGTCAAATATAAATCGAGAAAGTGTTGTTCCCTTTCATTAGTTTCAAACCCTCCAGTGTAATTGAAGTGAATAAATCTTGAAACCAAGTTTTTCCTTCAAATTTCACTTAACAGTTGTTGTGTAATGCCTGTAAGCTGAGGTTCCAAGGTGTCCCATGTGGCATCTAGAACTTTAAATAAGGGTTTCCACAATATCAGGGACACATTTTAATGATTACCTTGATCAGGAGCCCAGTGAAGTCTAATATTAACTGCAGTATTAACTCTTAGCCAGTTCTATAGAGAGCATGTCCTGAAAGAATGCATATTAAATAAATTAATTAAACTTTAGCTATATTAATTACATATTAATCTCATTATCTTTTCCCTCTACCATCTGTCACACGTTATGGCACAGTCAGTCAAGTCAAAACCGGCCAACAGAATTATAAAAATGAGATTTGTAAGGGTTAGAAAATAATTGGATATTTTCATCATCAGTGACATTTACTGTACAAAAATTTTTTCCCATGATGGTTTTTAGCACATTTACTGCTTATTATTAAGGTGAGGAAGGAATTTCCCCTGTATATCCAAATAAAGAAATGACAGATTTAACATCCAAGAATTCCATTCTCTCAGCAGATTGGAGACAGCCTAAGGCAAGGGAGTGCAAATTAAACACAAAATGCCACTCATTTCTTAGGACTATCATGTATTAAAAAAAAAAAAAGTCATTTTTCCTACTCTTACTTATTACACTCTTCCTGTAAATTTTATACCTATAGAAACTCTCTTTGAGCTTCATATTTGGAATACTACAATAGTCACAGACACAGGCAAGCAAGAATCTTGTTTGACACGTTTCACTTGCAAATGGTGATTCCAAATGGTTTTGGAGCCTGTACACCCTCTAAGCCTGCCCACATTTGTAGCTGCAATTAGCTTTCTGGTTGTTGTTTATAAATATATATGGTAAAGACTAAGAACAAGAAGGCTCCAGACATCCTGCTAAGATGAAGCTATGTAATTCCTCCATCCTTATGAAGTCTGATTTTCTTTAAAAAAACCCCCAAACATTAAAGTTCCAAACACAACCTGCTCTGGGTTTTGCAATATATCTTAAAGTCAGTAGGTAATTGGATGGGATAATTCACCTTTAAATCCAAAATTCCATCTCAATTGCCTCTACTATAATTACATACTTCATGGTGCTGTACAGGCAGAGTAGAGCAAACAAAATCAAAGAACAAATCAGCACAGACCTCAAGGACTAGTGACAAGGGCAGCAACAGGCAGATGCTGCAGAGAGGTGCCTAATGCACCTTGTGATGATATAATAATGTCAAGGAGATGTACTGGTGGGCTGCACTTGAGACATGACAATAACTCATAGTAATTTCTTCTTCCATGTGTTACTTCCCTTTATTTTCAAACCTCTTCTGCTAACCTGAGCAATGCAGGGGGTTTAATTCGTAAGTAATTTTTTCCAAATATATACAAACGTTTTATGACTGCAATGTTCCTTTGCTGGCACTGTTCCTGCCGTGGTTTAGGATCATGACAACTAACATTACCTCAGACTTCTGACTATGCTTTGGAGGACAACAGAGGCCAGAGACTGTTACACCATTTCTAGTCAGTTTTATGGAAAATAAGACTGGTTTTATTTTAAGCACACAAATAAGAGGGGTTTGTATCAAGTGCAGTCTTTGGCATGGCTGTTCCCCATCTCAGTTAGTATATTCTCAGGCCATGCTCAAACACATGATCTTTGACCTTCATTTCTACTCACTTAAGTGCAGTATCTGCATGGCAGACTATGAGATGAGCTTAAAAAATGTCCAAGGTCACCCGCATGAACTTTAGTCTTTATTAAATCTGTATGGTCCTTATAAACAGAATTTGACAGGTTAGAATGATGATTTAACACTGTTAAAACCCCCAGTATATTAAAAGCCATATATGGCAGTGTTGATTACTGCAATATGCTGCATTTGAAATTCATGTGTTTTCTATTAATAGAAGGACAAACTCTTCAACTGTTACTTATTCACATTGCCAGTAGTGCTTGCTAAATGGAGCAACGTGAATCAGCCAATTTTTGTACATGGAATAACATTGTTGAGAGTGGAGCATGATGGTTTGGATCCACAGATCTCATTTTCCTGCCCTGGATTTCTTAGAATCATCCAGAGTTAGGGGAACATTACAGATTTGCCTCTGAATTGATGTAAAGGTTAAAAATGAAAATGGTTCATTTGATCAAGTAAAATTTTATACTTGCTTTCATTACCAGTCTACTTCTGAAGGATTAAGTGCTTTCTTCCAGGTATGCTTATGGTGCCATGAGTGACCCTTCCTCCCAAACACAGGACTCTGAGCCACGTTAGTGCAGGGTAAGATAAAAGTAAAGGTCCTTTAATAACACAGGGCCTACAGCCCACAGGAATACAGGATGACATCCATGTGTCTCAGTTCTTGTTTCCATGGCTTTTATAATAAGATCCCTCCAATCATTGCTTTACACATTTCTCAGTCCAGCCCCAGTCCCACCCCTGGTCCAACCCCTGGAATTGGGTCTGGGGTCATCAAGACCCTCTGTCTTCATCAGCTCTTCTTCCTCAGGCACACAAAGGTCTCTTGGAGTTCATCCAGTTCTGGCTTTTGGGTCACTCTGACCTGTGTTTATGTTTCATTCTGTGGGCCTTCTGATATCCTTCAGCTCTTTACCTTGGAAAGGAGTCTAAACAAGATTAATTAACTAAAGGAATTTGAGCTCCCTGTTCTGGGACAGGGGTAGTGATAGAAAGGCATTAAACTGTTAGAAATATTAACCCTCTAAAAATCTACAACTACTGTGTTCCTAAAATCTACAAAATGTGAAAATCAGAACAAAAACCCCTTTGGCATCACTTATAAAGAGGTTTAAAATTAGAATCAGAATTAAAATACTTTTGCCATATTTCTTCAGCTTGAAGCTACAAACAAGTGATAGTCATGGTTAAAAAATGGCTGCTTGATTGGAGGGCTGTTTGAGAAAGAATAGTACAACCTAACAAAAATAATTTTGATTTTTTTTTCTAATATGTTGTTATATTTCCACCAACTATGCAGCACATATTTTGCTGGTTATTCCCATTTGTACACATGTTTGGACAATATATTTAAATAAATACATTGAGCAAACTCCAGAAGAATTGTTAAAGAAGAACACAAATTGAAGACAAACATATTTGGGAACATACTGAAATAAAAAACTTCAACTGGAAAAACACGTGTTGGTAAAGTTAATTTGCCTGCTATTGGGCAAATGTTGTGAAATATTCTGAGAGAAGAATATTTTGTACTGTTAAGGTGGGAGATTAAGTTGTAATTATTTTAATATGAACTAATGTGTTATGGCATTCAAATAAATATGATGAAAACCTATGAAATTTAATAAATAATTTCACCATGCAATTAAAATCACAGAGTCCTAATTCAAGAAGTATTATTGTTTCATGAGAAATTTTTAATTTCTATTTTATTTTACGTTTCAAAGTAAATTTTCAAATAAACAGTAGGGCAGAAAATAGTTTTGGTATGCAGAGGAAATACATATTTCCAGCTTAATAAAATAAACAGCTAGGATCAGCAAAATCCAGACTATTAATACTTTATTCCTACCGAAAATTTTCTGCCTAAAACACATTTCTGGGTCTTCAGCACAACTGAGAGCACATGAATTTCAGTTCTTTTGGTCCTTTAGAAATCCAGATCTGTGCCCTCCTTGCAAATTTATAGTGGCTTGGTCATTATCAGAAACTGAAAAAGTGTATTTGCAAAGCAAAACCACAGAGAAGGCATTGCATGTGAAATGATGTATGTTGAATCTCTGGACTTCCTCTAGTACTCACAACTTTGCATCTTTGCTGCAAAAGCTCCACAGAGCATAAGAAGATAATTTAGCAATCTCTGTTCATCTTCTTTAAGCATTCAACTTGTGTGTCACTGGGAACAGTATATGTGTTCATGGAATATCATTTGTTTTCCTAATAAATGCTCTTTTAATCTTAAAATATTTGTCTTTATTTAAAAGGTTATTTGTTCTCCTTCACTTAAACATTTCTGTTTGCCATTCTGGTTTGACTGGCAGAAAAACTGGGATTATGTGCATGGTGCCATTTTTTAAAATACTGATGTTGTATGAAAAATTTGCATTTATTGTTCCTGTTCATTGGACTTCTTTCAAGAGACTTGTGTCTTTTGACTCTTTAAAGACAAAGCTGAAGAAGAACAAAATATTAAAATAATTTTGAGGAAAACTTGATTTTGTTTAAAACTGTGATTATAGCTGCTATTTGAAAGACATATAACAGCTGAACAAAATCAAAAAGAAACCAGCTTCATGTGTTGCTCACATCTAAGCATGTAGCTGTTATGGGTTCCCCTAGGTGGGCCTAGATTTGGGCTCTGAAGTCTGGACTAGGCCGAAGCTGTCAGCTGACTTGAGCTGGGCTGAGCTAACAGCTGACCTCTCCTAGCCAGTAATTTTGTATTCCATCCCACACTATGACATCATCTCCAGGGCAGTAGGAACCAGTGTGGGAGTGGTTAAGGCAGTGGCTTCTCAGCCTCCTCTTGGGAGGACACACGATGCTGTCCCAGGGGGGATGGAGAGGACCAGGCCCACCACTGGCTCACAGGGTACCTCAGGAAAGTAAAATGTGTTGTTCTGGGTCTCTCCTTTCTGCTTGGGTTTGTCTCCCTGGGGAATAAGCTTCTTCTTAAGTAATGTGTAGTTAGGACAGTAGAATTTGTGTGTTCGTTCAGAAGTTGAGGTGGGGAACTTGTTGTTGCAGACTTGTGTGAGTGAATATTTGTACTCTCTTCTAATTGTCTCTTTCTTTCTGTGAAAAATATATGTAGATTTAGTATAAATGCAGTTTGAAGTGTTTTTTTTCCTTTCCCCTCTCTTTTCCTCCCTTTCCCTGGTGTTAGGAGGGAGGCTTTTCTCTCTGTGCTTGGGGGGGTTGGCAGTTGCTGATCTCAAACCAAGACAGCAGCTGTTCCTATGTGTGCTGCTTTGTGTGTCCCTCTAAACAACAGAAACACACAGAATGCTGAGAACAAGAAAATGTTGGGTCTGTCAACCTCTATGGGCATCAGCAAGCTCCACTAAAGTCAACTTGTTTATTGTGCATCAGGTATTTGTGATGGTTTGCCCCATGGCTCCCTCAGTACCCATTGTATCCAAGGAAGTTCCAATATTCCACACGTGTCTTCCACGTGGCAGTGGGGGAGTGGTTTGGTTCTTCTTCCCTTCCTTGGCTGAGGAGCTGGAGGGAGGTGGTTGGAGTCTGGTCCCTCCGGTCCCTGGTGTTTCTCCTGTCCTGGGTGAGATTGTTTCATTCTTGTTCCCCTTCCTTGAGGTTTTTAATTGTGTTTGTTTTGATTCATTCGGTTTCTTTGGGTTGGGTTGGTGTCTTCCCTATTTTCCAGCTAATCAATCCCCTTTTCTCCCTTCCCCTCTCCCCTGGGAGGTGGGATCCTGTGTATTGTGTATACAGTGTGGTTTGTAAATGTTAGTAAATATAATTTATTCTTTTTATTCAGTTCAGTTTCTTTAGAGTGCGTTTCTTTTCAGGTTTTTTTTTCCCTTTCCTTTGCTGGGAAAGTTCTAGAAGAGAGAAAGGAAACCAGTCCAGAGTTGACAACAGCCAGGCCAAACCTGTGACATTATTGGAAACAAAAAAATCACAAGCTGCTCACTCTCCTTGCAGGTAAATGGTCAGTCCACAGGTGGTTTATTTCTAAAATATTTGTGGTCAGTCAGTAGCTATTCCCAGGCTATGGCAATGCTCTCCATTTCATAATATTCAACTTAACTCAAACTTTGTTGGAAATAACCTTTTTTTACCAGATTTTAAAGCAGTAGAAGTTTGGACAAATGAAGCACAATGGTTGCTCAGAGGTTCCCCAGGATGAAAAATATCATCAAAAAAACAAAAAGCAAAATGTTTTGATGACTCCATATATAAATAGCCAGTTGCATGGATTAGAGCTAGACTGGATATCACTTGCTTTCATAGTAAGCTCAAGGAAGATTAAAATGGCTACAGTGCTGAGGAAATAACTTTTCAGACAGACTGGAAGATCCTTCATGTGTAGAATTGCAATAGAAACATGTGAGATTTCGAACTCTCTCGATGTGCAGATGGGAACAATGATGATGTTTCAGTTCACATCTAGTGAATTCTGTGGGAACTTTTGATCTGAGCATAACCATCCAAAGTGGCAATTCCAGGGACTAGAACATGACACTTGTTCATCTGCCAGTTTCTGAACATAATTCAGTTTCAAAGAGAACATGATGTTCATCACCATTTAGAAAGCAGAAAACAGGAAAAAATTTCTGCCTTACAGAGGAAAAATTTTGTTAAAATAACTTTTGTGATTTCTATCAGGCGTCATTTTTAGTTGTGGCTGAACTCCTTCCCCAGTTCTGTGATTTCAATAAAACGACACAGGAGTTTCCTGATAAAAAGCTGTGAGTAATTATGCAGTAGGACAGGCTATATTGGTGAGGTTCCTTCCTCACCATTTACCTTCAGCAGAATTTGTGCCTCCTGTGGAAGGTTCCAGTATGCATGGCCAGTCAAGTAAGAAGGTGTTTATCACACTTCTTTAATCCTCGTGACAGCTGAGAAAGGAGTGAAAAAATGGTTTCCACACCCTACAGATATTTGAAAAACTTTATTTGCTCCAGTTGAGCTTACACAAAAAAATATTAATTTTCTAAAATTTTTAGAACAGTTATGATTATTTTTATAGAAGTCAAATTTGAAGAGAAGAAATTTAACATTCTTTTAAAACACTTAATTTTATATATTTATTTATTTTTAATTAACAGTGTGTTGAATCCCATGTTGTTCCAAGATACCTGGACAAAAAAGAGCTGATCTGGTGGCTTTAGATAGAAAGCATTATCACTTTTTTTTTTCTTTCCAGAGTAGTTTCACAGGAGCTACCAAATAAAATATGCTAAAAATACTTCTTAGCAATTTTTCCCATTAATTTATTCTTCCCATAGCCTAAGGGACAGAAAAAGAATAGGGCAGGAGTACATTCTTAGCCTAATAAAAATTGCATAGATTCAAAGTAACTCAATATGAGCAAATGGATTCTGTGGCTTTCCGAGAGGTTCCTCTGCTCAGGCATTCTGGTAACAGTATCTCTGAGTCCATTGTCTCTTCAAGGGATTGATCCTTTCAGCTGACTCTGGTTTTTCTAAACTATGAGCTATGGCACTCAAGGTTCCACAGGGAGGTAGGATAATATACCCACAATAAATGTGAAATAGTCGAAGAATCAAATATATCACATTTGAAAATACATTAAGGTGTACATAATTGTTAGTGTGATGTATTTCTGCTAGTCATTACAATGGAAGACAAGGGTGCAATCATCCTCTCCTAAGCTGTGGTAAATTTCAAACTTCATAGAGCAGACTTTTGCTCTGGAAAAAATAACTTTAGGAAAAATAAACATTCTCACCTTCCCATATTGCTCACAGAAATCTGTGTAGAATCGAAGTAAATTATGTACGTGGCTTATTTATCTTCTGGTGGTAGAATTCATTTTCCTGTTTCTAGGAGTTTATATTTTGGAGGACTCTCCCAGATGTCAATTTGTGTCCTTCAGTGGCAAACCTCAGCAAAGACAAAACTATATATAGACATTTATAATTACAAACAAAAATAATAATAAGAAAAGAAATTAAAAAGGGTTTGTTTGGAGGTTGTGGTTCTTTAAGAATCCTTGTTTGGCAGCCACTGAGTAATGAGGAAATGTCCAGCTCGATAACTGTAAAATGGATTGAATCAGCTCACAGAGAGACAACATTGGAAGAAGTGCTGAATTTGGTTATTTCACAACTGCTGGATGTGTCATTATGAACTGGAAGTTAATCAATTCTGAAAGTAATCATGCACCACAATTGGGAAAGAAAAGCTGACCCGAGCAGGGGAAAGCATCTTCTCAAGTGTTGAAAAGGGCCTCAACATATAATATATATATTTTTTTTATTTTAATAAAATCATACATTAATATAACATCTGACACAAGATGAAAACTCCTGGTTTAGTGATTAATTAATTAGAAACACACATTCTGATGATGATGAGGGTAGTGGCAAATCATAATACAGATACGAAAAAAATCCTGTAGCCTTTAAAAGGTGCACAGAGCAGATGAAAAAAAAAGTTGATAAATTTTGAAGACTTGAATTTCCCCTTATCTTTCCCCAGATTTGTTGTCCCTGTGCTATTCATTGTCCTGCGAAGATCATCTGTGTCCTATGCCATTGACCATTCCTGTTTGAATTAAAGAATAATTTGTGAAAGGATAAGCAAAATAATTGTCTTGCTTATTTTCTACACAAGACAGATTCATGTTTGCCAGTTTTGCACTCTTACTCCCCTCAAAAAGGAAAAATAAATTAATGAGTCTTGTTCTACCTTTGAAGATTTAGCACTATATGCTGCAGAAGTAAAGAACTTGAAACAGAATCATACCCTGTGATGCTGTGAGTGCCCCCACAGAGCAGGACTCCGAGCCAAGTTAATGTGGGATGAGATGAAAAGGGATAAAAAGGTACATTCTTTAATGGCCAGGCTTGGGGCTTTTAGGAACACATGATGACATCTTCATGCCCTCTTCCCCAGAACACTGATTGCCATGGTTTTTATAATATTGCCCACCCAATGCCCAGTTTACACATCTCTCAGTCCAGCCCCAGTCCCACCCCTGTGCCATTCCCCCTGGAATTGAGGCTGGGGTCGTGGAACCCCCTGTTCTTCATCAGCTCCTCTTCCTTGGGCTTTGGAGTTTTTCCAGCGTTCTTAGACTCCAGGTTGTTGGTTTATGTTTGGTCTTGTTTTGCAGACCTTTCTGATAGTTGTCAGCTCTTGTACCTTGAAAAGAGCCTTAAACAGCTATAAGAATTTGAGCTACTGATCTGTGGTAGGGGTTGGGATGTATAAACAATGAGCTCAGGCTACTAGAATATTAGCACACTAAAATTTACATTTGCTACAGCTACAAATACTTCTAAAATCTATAAAAATAAAAAAATCAGAAACTCCTTTGGCATCACCAAATGACACAGATGTATTTTATTGTCAGCCAATAAAACTTTTGGCATTATGCCTTATTCAATATGGTAATTTTTTCAGCTTATTCAACAGAGTTATTTACGAGTATAGACTATATATTTACCTAGACCTGGAAAAGGTAGAAATACCTTAAATGTGACTTTTTTTTTTTCAAATGTAGAAAGCCTTACACATGATCTGAATTTTACTCCAACACTCTTCTATGAAAAAGTGAAGTTTCTTTTACTTAACTGATATGTTGGAATACAATGAGGAAAATTACAAAATGTTGCAAAATAACTGTAACAGTTCAGTCATTCATATGTAATTCTTAATAATTGTCTTAAATTGAGGCTGATAAAGGATAAAATATAAATAGCACTGGTCATAATTTTCTGAACTGCTTCTTTAACATTTAACAAAAAAGTGTACTTGTGGGAAACATCATTTTTTGACATCTCTCACTTGAATCAACTCCTAAAGTCAGAGTAATAAAAGGCATGAGACTTCCATGTCAACATTTTCACAGTCAAATTAAGATTGTGCCCCAGTTGTGTCCCATCCCAACCTGTTGTGCATCCCCAGACTCATCACTGATGGGGTGCTGTGAGGAGCAGGAAAGTCCTCGACTGTGTAAGTGATGTTCAGCAATAATAAAAACATCTCTGTGTTACCCACAGTTTCCAGCACAAACATAAAACATTTTCCCATACCAGCTACTGTGAAGAAAACTAATTCTATTCCAGCCAAAACCAGCACACAGACAGTGAGTGCTCTGCTGCTTTTCCTTCTGTAGTACTTAGTCACATATATAGGCAGTTAATGCCTCCCTGCCATCCCATCCCGGCAGATCTCGGAAGCTCAGCAGGGTCAGCCCTGGATTAGTACTTGGATGGGAGACCTCCTGGGAAATGCCGGGGGCTGTAGGTTCTAGTCCTGAGGACTTCACTGGCACCGTCCAAGCTCGCTCGGCCGTGGCAGATGAACCTCAGGACTGAGCGAGTCCAGAGAAGAGCAACAAGGCTGGAGAAGGGACTGGAGCACAAGCCCTATGGGGAGAGGCTGAGGGAGCTGGGGGTGTTCAGCCTGGAGAAGAGGAGGCTCAGAGGTGACCTCAGCACTGTCTACCTGAAGGGAAGTTCTGGCCAGGTGGGGGCTGGTCTCTTCTTCCAGGCACTCAGCAATAGGACAAGGGGGCACGATGGGCTCAAGCTCTGCCAGGGGAAATTTAAGTTGGATATCAGAAAAAAATTCTTTCCAGAGAGAGTGCTCAGGGATTGGAATGGGCTGCCCAGAGAGGGGGTGGATTCACCATCCCTGGAGATTTTTAAACTGAGATTGGACGTGGCGCTGGGTGCCATGATCTGGTAAATGGACTGGAGTTGGACCAAGGGTTGGACTCGATGATCTTGGAGGTCTTTTCCAACCCAATCAATTCTGTGATTCTATGATTCTATGAAACGGTGGGGCCAGTTCTGTGCACGCTGAGCCTCACCTGAAATCCACTGCGCAGGCTGGAAGGGCACGTGGGGACAGCCCTGCCCAAATCTTCATTGGTGAAGCCGAGCCACACACACAGATACACAGACACTCAGTCACATATGCTGGTTAAACCAGCTAAGGGTGCTGAGCATGTCTGCTCCCTTGGACAAAAAAGCAAAATTCGTGGTGTTGACAAAGAGAACCTATTAGAGAAAATACACTATTTATGTCGTTCTATCATAACACATGAAAATGATAAGATTAATGACTTGGGAATTTTAGCTACAGTACTGCTTTTAGTCAGAAGACACCCATGGGAAGAGGACTGTCTGACAGTACCATTTTGAAGTACTTATACAAGCCATATTTATCACTGGTTTTGTCTAATTAACATCATTCATTTTTAGCAACTGTTCTTTTTTCTAATTTGTATTTTAACAAAATACTGAGAATTTGAATACATATTTCCTCATTGCACTTACCCAGTGATTCTGCTTATGCTTCTCACACCATTAACATTTACATGCATTCTTCCATACATACATGTTAGTGTGCCCAGTGGCAGCAATGGGCAGCCAGCTCAGACCTTTACAGCAATACTGCTCCAAAGCTGAATAAAGCTGGGAGGAGAGATCTATTCTTAAAGGAATTAGAAGGGAGGAAATCAAATCTAATCCTGCACACACTTGAGCACCTGCAGAACTTAATGATGTGAATACTCTGTTGGAGATCAATAAACAAGCATTTAGCACACAGTTAATGCATTCTTCACTGATTGCAAGGTCAAACTTGTGTCTCCTTATTTGGATACTCGCAACACTTTAAAGATGTGATTTATAATGCAATCTAAGACACCATTTTGGCATGCATGCTAATTTCTGAATTCAACTAATATTATCTTTGAGGAAAAGACTGGGGTTTCTTTGACACTCTTACCTCTAGAACAAATGTTACAATAATCATATATTTATCATATAATCATACATAATCATATATAATGTATGGGAGTTGGGAGGGAGTGTCGACCTGCTGGAAGGCAGGAGGGCTCTGCAGAGGGATCTGGATAGACTTGAGAGATGGGCTGATTCCAATGGGATGAAGTTCAACAAGGCCAAGTGCAGGTCCTGCCCTTTGGCCACAACAACCCCCTGCAGCGCTCCAGGCTGGGCACAGAGTGGCTGGAGAGCAGCCAGGCAGAAAGGGACCTTGGAGTACTAATTGACAGGAAGCTCAACATGAGCCAACAGTGTGCCCAGGTGGCCAAGAAGGCCAATGGGATCCTGTCCTGTATCAAAAATAGCGTGACCAGCAGGACCAGGGCAGTGACCCTTCCCCTGTACTCTGCATTGGTGAGGCCACACCTTGAGTGTTGTGTTCAGTTCTGGGCCCCTCAGTTCAGAAAGGATATTGAGGTGCTGGAGCGAGTCCAGAGAAGAGCAACAAGGCTGGAGAAGGGACTGGAGCACAAGTCCTATGGGGAGAGGCTGAGGGAGCTGGGGGTGTTCAGCCTGGAGAAGAGGAGGCTCAGAGGTGACCTCAGCACTGTCTGGAACTGCCTGAAGGGAAGTTCTGGCCAGGTGGGGGCTGGTCTCTTCTCCCAGACACTCAGCAATAGGACAAGGGGGCACGATGGGCTCAAGCTCTGCCAGGGGAAATTTAAGTTGGAGATCAGAAAAAAATTCTTTGCAGAGAGAGTGCTCAGGGATTGGAATGGGCTGCCCAGAGAGGGGGTGGATTCACCATCCCTGGAGGTTTTTAAACACAGATTGGACGTGGCGCTGGGTGCCATGATCTGGTAAAGGGACTGGAGTTGGACCAAGGGTTGGACTCGATGATCTTGGAGGTCTTTTCCAACCCAATCGATTCTATGATTCTATGATTCTATAATACAATAGTAATATATGTTACAATAATCATATATTTATTGTATCATATACAATAATCAGTTTTGAAATCCTGCTTTGTGATGTACCTGTATTTCTCTGTGACTGTAAATCAAACTCTGACCAGTATAAACAGCTATATTCTAAAAGCAAAAAGAAACCCCTAATAGAGCTGACAAACAAGCAAACCTCCAATTTTTGATGCTTTTACTTTCACCTCCAAAATTCTTCTGTAACACTTCCTACAGTACATATGTAATAGTATCACATTCCAACATTCCAAGCTCAAAATTATTTTGTCCCAACCCATAAGACATCCACAAATCCAGCAGCCACACTGAAAGAAAATTCATATGGCATGAAGCATTTTATCTGTTTTTATTATAAGCTTATACAGTTCCGTAAAATCTGTATATTGAAAGAAATATAGAGCAAAATAACTCATTTGCTTTGCTCATATCCCTAGAGATACCATGCAAGTTCAGAAAACAGATCACACTTTCCTCATTCTGCACACAGGGTAAGAAAAGAAGTGCAGTTTATTTCTGGTTGATGTGAGGAATCAGAAGAAACAGAAAATAACCAAGAACCAGGCAGGAAGTTGAGCTGACAATGACATCTTGGTAGAGAAGAAAACGGCAACATGCTGAGTTTTGTTCTAGGGAGGCTGAGAGCTGGCTGACTTTTTCTGCACTCAGCAGGATATAATTACAACATAGCAAAGGAAAATGAACAGCCCATCCACAAGTGACTTCAAGAACATTTTTTTTTAGTGTAAGCATTATTCTACTTGACAATTCTGTACTTGGATTAAATGTGTACAGCCCTTTCACTCTTGTTTCCTTTTCCCATTGCAGAACTTGAGTTAAGACACCAGCTCCTCCTTCACTGTTTGCCAACATTCAAGGCAGAAATATCATACTGGAGACATGATGAAAAAGAGGATTCATTAGCAAGAAACATCAACATACTTTGTGACCTTAAAAACCGAATCATAAAGGAGAAATTAGGCTGCAATAATGGCATAAGCAAATACATACTTAGCAGAGGAACACATTGTCTATACTTTTAGATATACATGTAACTTATTTCTTAGTTTAGAAATCTTCAAAACCACAAAAAAAAAAAAAAAAAAGCAAAGTAAAGTCATACAGAGTTTTACACTGTAAAACTCACTGGCCTGAGTTCGGACTAGATTGATATAAGAAACTGGGGCTGGAAGAATAGGTGACAAACATACTCATAGGTCATGACAAAAAGCCACATACATTAACAAGAATAGGAAATAGTTGTGTGTTGATGGGGTCTAACGCTGTTCATGATACACTACCAAAGGAAAAAATACTATAAGGTTGTATCATTCAAATTAGAGAAAAATATTCAGAGAAATGTTCACAGAGCAGCATCAGAAGTGAGTATTTGCTCACTTACAGATCTGAGAAGCATAGTTTTAAACACCATGTAAAGGGTTGAGCTTGTCTGGCTGCCAGACCCAGCTACTCGTGTTCTCCCTTCTTAACAGCACAGGGGGAGAAAACAAAGACTTAAAAACTTGTGGAAAAGCTTATATGTAACTTAAGAAGAAAAGCAAAAGCTGATCACAGAAAAAAATGTTAAAAGAGGAATTTATTCACTACTTCCCATCAGTGGGCAGATCTCCAGCCATTCCTGGGAAAGCAGGGCCTCAGTACCATGGTCTGTACTTGCTGCAGAAGACAGGCCATAATCAAGAATAGCACCACATTCCCTTCCTTTCCCTTAGCTTGCATTGCAGAGTGCAAGATCATATGTGGTAGAGAACGTTTCTTTGGTCAGTGTCTGCCAGCTGTACTGGCTGTGCCCCCACCCGGCCTCTTGCCCATCCCCAGCCCACTGGGCTCTGGGTGGAAGAGGGTTGAAAAGAAAGCCTTGACACTGTGCAATCACTGCTCAGCAGCAGCCAAACACTGAGTGTTATCCCCACCATCCTGGGCACAAATGCAAAGGGCAGAACTACATGGGCTGCTGTGAGGAAAGTTAACTCCATTGAAGTCAGACAGATACTGTTAATCCCAGGAGCACACATGTGGACAGTGAGACAGCATGATCCAAGAGTTTAAAGAAGACAGATGGAATCAGTGTTGCACAGCATCGTGCTAGTGTGCATGTCCATGTATGTGCATTGTGCTTAGATGCATATACACAACTGGGCAATGAAGTTGTCAAGAAGCATCAAGTAAAGTACCTCCCTATATTCATTCTTTCTGCCTCATCACCAAAAACTTGCTTGAACTAGAACAAAATTATGATACTAGGGGCTATCTCACTGCTTCTGCTCTTTTCCAGAGGACTCATGACTGTGACAGTCCTGGTCAAGGTGATCAAAATGAAAATGAACCTTTTTTCAGCAAAAGAGGTTCAATGTAAAGATACATAAAAACATTCAGGAAATTCATTTCTTCCAGGTGTATGTGCAGGCTGAAGAAATATGCTGAAGATCATAAGATATGAGGAGCACAGATGTCCAAACTGAGTATACCCCAAAAGATAATGCTGTAGCTTGAGCATGTTGATTTTTACCCCTCTTGCTTTCAAAGTAAGGGGCGTCAAGCTTAATCCTTATGTATCAAAGTGGGAAAAAAAAAACCCCCAAAAAACTAAAGAAAATGGTTTAGGTAGAATTTTCACACTAGGAGTGTTATAAAGGGTTTGTTTCAAGTTCTGATTGAAAATGTTTTTCCAGCCAAGTTTATTTGAGGCTTGAGATAAACACAGAAATGTTCATTTTGGTTTATCTTCTTGGAAAAAAGATATAGCTGTCTCCTTCTGCATCTTCAGATCTTTGTGGTCTGGGAACTGTGGGTGAGTCTGGGCCATTCTTGCACCTCTACATCATGTCTTTTCATCTTTGATAAACAATGTCTTTGGAAAAGAAATAGAAGAAACCTGACTCATTCATTACTCTCAGCATTAGCAAACCTTTTCTTATAAATTCCCAGGACCATTCCTACATCTTCTCTGTTCTTTTAGAAGCCTTTTTCTGTTCCTTTCAGATGTTCTTTCCTACAGATGTTCTTTCCTGCAAGCAATTTCTTACATACCCAATTATTTTGGGAGCTGATTTTACAGAGTTCCACAAACCTCGATCTCAGTTCCCTCTCTGGAATTAGACATATTCCATTCAGCTAGTTCCCTACAAGATCCTGGGTTTCAGCCTCTTCCAGAGGATGATCTCTGTCAGGCCAGGCTCTGAAGATGCCAAATGTCCCTGTTCACCTCAGGAACTACACAAATAAGCTTTCCCTGACCCTACAACTGTGTGCCCTTTATACTCATCAGAGATCAGACAGGGTAGATAAACAGACCTGTTCCTTCTTCTGGACATGGCAGGTAATTCTAACATATTGCAAGATGTTTCCATTTCTATCTCCTCTTAGAGCAAGATGGAATTATCCTCTGCTCCCTGTTTTTCAAAAAGTCCAGGTGTCATTGCCAGCTGGATCCAAGTGAATAATATAATGCATTCTCCCACTTGCACCTCAAACTTGAGATGACTATCCAATAATATCTGTACAGGTAACTTAGTATTTCCCTCCAAAAATCCATCTATTCTCCTATGCAGAAAATAAAAAATGACCAAACAAACAAAAAATATATATAAATAAAAAAGTTAATAACAAGGTAATTTAAGCAAGTCCTATTTAGGCTACAATAGTCTGCCTTATCTCACCCGTGTAACCTTAATGTCTTCTTTTCCATCAGTTCTTGCTTCTTTTACTTTGCAAATCACTTGAGGTGAATCTGCAGCTTTGCCATTGTGCTCATATAGTACACAATGTAATAGCATCTCATCTCACATAAAGGATTTGCCAGGGAAAGAGAAATGCTATAAATGCAATTATTTGCTAGAAATGCTGCAGAGGCCTCATTCCCCAGTTTTGGGAACAAAGCAGTAGTGGAGGAAGAGTTTACAGTGGAAGGTCTTGCACTTCACCCTGGCTGCCAAAAATATTCATAGAACATTTACAAAATTGGTGCCAATAACATAGTGTAGTTCAAAAAAACTTCAAGCAGACAAGTCCAATTATTCTCCACAACCTGACTTCCTTTGTCATTACAATGTTTGTGTGCTCCCCTCAGAAATTATAAAGTTACAGTCTCAGGAAAGAGGAATCACACATGTCTGCATCCTCTCCCATTTCTCAGGGAATTTTGTTGTGTGTTTCAGCTTTCAAGAGTGTATTAATTTCTAATTCTAGCAACTGTTTGCAATCTCTTTTTTACAAATACTCTACTTGTTACCTTTGATTTTGACTAACTTAATTCTGTGTGATTCTGAGTCTTTTCCGTCACCTTCAGTTCTCCTAAGATGTGTCTTTTCCAAACTTTCCAACCCTGACAGTTGTGCAAATGTTTGTATTTTCTGTGTTTGCAAGAGATTCCCAGCATGGCATAAACTGGAGGAATTCAAACCATCATATTAGCAAGGGTGCAAACATGTAAGTCCTTCTAAGAGACCAGGCTGGAAAGTGCAGTAGCCTGGGGTGACAAATATGTCTCTTTTTTGCATTTGTGGTGGGTTGAGAGTGATACAACATTTTACCTTGAGCAGGAGGAAAAGTAACCAGGGAATTATCAAATAGAAATTGGAGTGAACTAAGCAGATGCCATGTCCATAAACATGAACTGCATTTATACTTGTAACAGGCAAAGTCCAAGTATTCTTTTTCCTAGGAAGGTGACAGTAAGAGCTTGCTAAGAATTAAGCAAGTTTTTTGCTATCTTTCTCTACGAGATTTACATTAAATTAAAAAGTACTAAAACAAGAAAAAAAATCCTTGCTAATAGTTGTAGTGATAAGTCTGAAGTACTTATAACCATAAATACAGAAATTGTGCATATTATTCAGGACTTTTTTAAAAAAATAACAATGAGTTTACTTATTTTTAATTTTACAAGGCCTCCATACCATTTTCTAACCCAGAACATCATGCTGGGATTTTTTCTCTTGAACCATAAATAGTATTCAAAAGGGTAATGCCTGGATATTTAGCCCACTTCATATGCATCATGTCAAGAAACTTGTTGGGGATCACAGAACAAGGTCTATTTTGAAAATGCCCTAAAACTTACTTTTCCTTCTCTGAATTTGTGATATGTGTTATCAATCATGACACTGTGTGCAGTGTAAGGAACAACAGGTCCTGCTTCCTTGCATAATACTGGGTGATTTCTTCAGGTGAGAAATGGAAGCATGGTAGGGAACAGCCACCCTACTATCACCACCTGTCTATATTTTGTTGGGTTTAGTTTTTCTGATGGACATATTTGCTGATAAATAAATGTTACTCCAGATCACTTATCTTTGAATATCTCAGATACTCATGTAGGCCAAAATGTATTAGTATTAAATGTTACCACGTTAGAAAGTCCAAAGCTTTTTCTTTGTTTAAAACCAAAAAAATCAATTTGAGGGATTATTGAGGTAATGAGCTGCAGAACTGGCTACCCCCTAATTGGAGCAAACAGCTTTTTATGAACTGAATTATACTTTAGCTACCAATTTTCATCCCCCTGAAAAATTCAAATATTTAGATCCTTACTCAACACCCAAATACACAGTTTTTTGTGCCATGGATGAATACATTTTTGCAACTCTAAGTTTTCTCTCTTTCCTGGCCTGTCAGAGTTGACATTCTGCATTTAGAAGGGTTAGGAGTAGCACACCACAGAACACTATTGCCAGTAAATGTCCCTTCAACAGCAGGGCTGTCTCTGTTTAACTCTTTCTCACTCTATTACACCAAATAGATATTAGACTTTATAAAAGCCTTTTAAGTCTACCACACCTGCTTACAGACTACCAGCTATCCCACTGCCTCAGGCTTCTTTACCTGCTTTTTCCTCAGCTCCTTTGGGCTTCAATCTCTCTGATCTGAGTTTGGATGTTTTCTTCTTCAGTGTTGTGCCTCTCACAGCTGAGCCTGTTTTCATTTGCTTTTTTAAAGCTACCCAGTTTAACCCCATGGTTTCCAAATCTGTTGCAAATCGTGCCACAGGGTTAGGGGAGAAAAAGAATTTGTTAAGAATCCCCTCTCTCTTTTTTACTCTCCTTGTTCACCCTCTCAGATCTCTTCCTTTTTTTTCATGACTTTAGTTGGTACTGCTTCCTGCTGATTTTCCAAGCTGCCCTCTCTGACATTCAGCTGATATCTATGGCCTTAGATTCCTGAAATCAGTGTCTCTGCTTTCCTAATCTGTTGTTGTTTCAAACACCACCTCCTTTAGATTTGTCTGTGGGTGCTCAAGATTACTCATTAGTCAGCTGCTTTAATTATACATCCTGAATATATACTTTGTTTCTATCATTAACACTGTTAGGATACTTGCAAGACTAGACACATTTCCTTCTCTACAATTCGATGAAATAATTTAGAAAAAGTAAAGACTATTTATTTTTATTCATTTGAGCATGTGACAACATCTCATGTTCTCACTAAACTCAGAACTATTTTGCAGTCAATATCAAAAGCTGCAAGAACATGTTTAAACAATAATTTCCTCTCACTAGTTTATAAGTAAAATGTTTTTTTCATGAGCATGGCTCTGTCCCTTCCAACACTTTCATCATCCATCCTCTGGCCCAGATACTGGTTCCATAATCCTGAGAAAATCACTATCCCTTACTCCAGCATGCCCCACTGACTTTTCTTTTTAGATGTTTCATAAACAAGTCTGCACAGAATTTCACCCCGGAGTGCTGTAAGCACCAGATAAATGGTCAGACTAATCTGCTTGGTTTGGGATTGCCCGAGGCAAAGGGCCACTCACGCCCTGTTGGTGTGCTGGGTACAGGACACACAGGTCTCATGTCCCACTAATACCTTTAGAGTAAGTCTGTCTCTGTCCCCTGAATCTGATACACACTGCAGGTGTGGGCAGAGCAGGTGGACATTTTCTGTGAAGTTTGATTTAGAAACATATACAGTTTGAGAAAAAAAAAGTGAAAAAATATTATAAAGTATTCTTTTCTTTTTTCCCCTTTCCTATTGTATTGGACTTGGAGACAGAAACCTTATATCTGTGCTCTGTAGATTCATTTTCCCACTGTGTGCCTAGCTTATATTTTCATTCAGCAAAGCATTTTGATTGCTACTTCCATTTCATTATGATATTGTTTTGGTCAATAAAAATTAACTGGACTGTGCTATGAAAGATAAGCCTCATACTTAGGAGATAATAGCACTGTAGCAAAGACAACGTTGGTTCAGTAACTCATCAATGCTTTAAAAGGTCTTGATTCAGCTTCTAGCTCTGTCACAACTTTATCATGTAACAGAACTAGATATCTGTGTCTCAGTTGTACACACACTTCACTTGCAGTTTGGATAATCTGAGGTTTTAGATATCTGTGCCTCAGTTGTACACACACTTCACTTGCAGTTTGGATAATCTGAGTTTTTAGATATCTGTGCCTCAGTTGTACACACACTTCACTTGCAGTTTGGATAATCTGAGGTTTTAGATATCTGTGCCTCAGTTGTACACACACTTCACTTGCAGTTTGGATAATCTGAGGTTTTTGGAAGTGTACACATGTGCAACATTATGCAAATTCAGGTTTGAGAGATGTGGATAAGACTTTGCTTGGTATGTAGCAGATGGGGATAATGATCCTATTGCAGCTTGTATATACTAATACAGTTTTAAATATATATAGTACTTTGATTTCAAAGCTCCTTTCATAAATTTGGGCAGGGGGGTTGCTTAATGTCCATGCTAAGACCACACATTTCACATTATGCCAAGTTAAAACTAAAAAATCAGGACTGCATGTCTCTCCAGTGCCTCGTTAACTTTTGATCAAAATGTTTGTCTTCCTGTTTGCTTTAATGCCATTTCAGTGCCCTAAATATTTTCCCGACAGTCCTGTGTGCAGAGAACCTTTTATTCTTTTCTTCTCCACTACACACCTTCACATTCTTCCTCCTTCAAACCATAAGTGTGTTTATGCTTTACCCCCCCTAACTGGCTACTGAGGTGGGTACAAATTTAATTCTTTACAGCACTTGTAGTTTTAGTGCAAACTTTCTAAAGACAAAAGAAAACCCCATCACCACCATCAAGAATGTTATGGGTTCCCCCAGGTGGGCCTAGATTTGGGCTCTGAAGTCTGGACTAGGCCGAAGCTGTCAGCTGACTTGAGCTGGGCTGAGCTGACAGCTGACCTCTTCTAGCCAGTAAGTTTGTATTCCATCCCACACTATGACATCATCTCCAGGGCAGTAGGAACCAGTGTGGGAGTGGTTAAGGCAGTCGCTTCTCAGCCTCCTCTTGGGAGGACACACGATGCTGTCCCAGGGGGGATGGAGAGGACCAGGCCCACCACTGGCTCACAGGGTACCTCAGGAAAGTAAAATGTGTTGTTCTGGGTCTCTCCTTTCTGCATGGGTTTGTCTCCCTGGGGAATAAGCTTCTTCTTAAGTAATGTGTAGTTAGGACAGTAGAATTTGTGTGTTCGTTAAGAAGTTGAGGTGGGGAACTTGTTGTTGCAGACTTGTGTGAGTGAATATTTGTACTCTCTTCTAATTGTCTCTTTCTTTCTGTGAAAAATATATGTAGATTTAGTATAAATGCAGTTTGAAGTGTTTTTTTTTTCTTTTCCCTCTCTTTTCCTCCCTTTCCCTGGTGTTAGGAGGGAGGCTTTTCTCTCTGTGCTTGGGGGGGTTGGCAGTTGCTGATCTCAAACCCAGACACCAATGTATAGTGTTACTACCCAGGTGGGAGAAGGGTTGGATGAGAAAAAGTGGCAAGCAACTATCAATTACATATTTCATTCTGATGTCCAGGGGTTAATATTTCATATGCCAGCTACAGGGAATTAAAAGAAGAGATTACTAGGGCTGTTCAAGACCTTGCTGGATTACTGTTTGTATATATACATATGGTTGTAAAAAGCTCAGTAATAATTTTTATTCAACAGATTTTAACCTGTTGTGGCTATAATTATATGTCCAAAATATATATGCAGGTTGGATTTTACTAATTGTAACATTGTTAAGATAGGCCATCACAAACACCTAAGTGGGAAAAATATATATTTTCTCCTTTCCCCACCATCAGTATTTTGAAGCATGAAAAAGGAAGCTCAGTCCCCTGATTTTCTGTGTCTGAACATTTTTGCCTTTGAGAAGTTTATTCTAATTTATATGCCTAAATTTATAGACAGAAGCCAAACTTCACAACACCATATGTGAAAGAATTAGGAAAAAATTCTAATTTTATGTTTTACCAGAGAAATGAAATCTAATGTTTATCCATTGGCCATGTTAACCCCAATATCAAAAACTGTAATTTTCTCTCAATGAAAAGCAGCTGCGGGAGCGAGAAGACATTGGTAACTCTAGACATTGCTGCCATGATACCCTTCAAGTGCAAAATCAACTTGAATCCAGCCAAAACCAAAGTTGTTTGGTGGCATATCAGCATCCTTCCTGAAATCTCTCACAGCAGTAATATTCCTCATGATCAGAGCCACTTCTTTGTGAGTGTGGTTATGCTGCATGCTTGTTCTCTGACCTCTTTCATCAGACTTGCAATAGTTCAGCTCTCCAGTCCTATGAAACGTGACATCTCCAGCAACAGTGACTGATGAGCACTGTCACAGATACAGAAATAATCTCTAATGTCTAAGCTGGAGTTTAGAATACTATGAACATATGTAGCTGCAAATGGCAATTTGTTAATTATTCTTCATTCTCTTACTATTGGCACATATAGACCATCATTACTTCTATTTGTCAAAGCTTAATATGGGCTTAGCATTGAGCACTTGTTCTGATACAACTGTTAAGCACCAGATAACTAACAAAGATTGTGTATGTACAAGTGCCAACACTCAATTAGAAGTCTGGAAGTGCCAGAATGTCCTCACTTTTATTCTTCCTATTTTCTCCTCATGTCATCAGTGGGGAGTGAGTGAGTGCTGACTGATGTTAAGCCACAATGGATGTACTGGTGTCTGTAAAAAATAATATCTTACAACTGAAACAAAAATAAGGGTCTAATGATCTCTGTAGAAGGAAAAGATTAGATTTTACTATCAAGAACAGAAGATGATTTTATGTAATATCAGAGGTGCAGAGAGAAATGCTGCCACCAAACCCATCTGATATGGAAATGTCCATTGTTTGCCTCTCAATATGAACAGGTAAAAGTTTATTTGTTATGGATGTCTGTAGTTGAGATCATCTCTCTGGGACAGAACTGGCCATGGACTTTGTCTTTTAAAAGATAGAATATTCATTTAACCATATTTTTGTTAGCACTCAAATGGCATTTGATTCACAAATACTGGAAGAGTGTTATTTTTATTCGGTTAATCAAATGTTTGGGGGTTTTTGTTGTTTTCTGATTCAGGTGCTGCCCCAGCCTCCTTGGACATTAGTACATAACCAGTAAAGTATAATAACAGTTTCTGAAAAGATGCTCTACACATGTGGGTAATTTGGGTTGGATTTTTTGTTTGGTTTTTTTTGTTTGTTTGGTTTTGTTTTTTATGGACTGGGACATACAAAAACGTTACTCTGTTAACCGTATTTTAATGCCCAGTTCCCAGTTTTCCAGTTTCCCTTTCATGCAGTCTCCTGTGGTTGGTGTCAGTTATTGCTCCTACAAACAAATGCTATTTAAAAATAAAATTAAAAATTAGTATTATTAAGGAAAAAACCCAACATTTTATTCTCTAAATCTCTTTACTGGAAGATCAGGAACCTGGCTAAATGCTATAGCATTTTCATTTTAAATATAATAGCTTATATAACGAAGGTGTGCAAACCTGGATGTCATTTAATATTCCTCTGGGCAGATCTAGAGTTCATTTTTCTCACCAGAGCAAACAGGCCAGCACAGATATGTATGGTTTTACTTCCCAAGCTAGCAAGACTATCCAAACCAGCCACCCATAGGTTCCTCACAAAGAGCTAAAGCAAATTTATTCTGTAAAATAATACAAAAGAACTATCTTTGATATTATCTCCACAAGAAACAAAAACTGATCAGTCCAATATTAAAATGTTACTTAATGTTTACTGCATGGTATGCCTTTATAAGGATGAGAAAATAAGAGATAAGTGGTGGATAACTCCAGCAGTCAATAACCCTTCCCAGCATCCAGCCCCCTCCTAAAATCCCTTCCAGTGCTTACAAGGCTTTGCTTGATCTTGTAGGAGAGGCAGGGAGGTGGAGGGGAACTGAAAGGGGACAGCTCTGCTTACCAAGAAGAAAATGGAAGTACAAACCCAAATATGATACTAAAATATTAACTGGTGACAGTAATGAACATAAATAATTCATTTTAATGAGGGGATTGTGGAAGGTGAAAAGCATCAACTATGTAACATGCCTGTATCTGTATGTAGTTTAGAAAGGGTTATCTTGCATAACTTTGCCAAATACTTTTAGTGCAGGTATGATTTATGCTATGAAAAACATTATTCCTGTGCCACTGCTTATATCAGTTAACCAAATTAAATTTAAATTACATCAGTAAGATGACAAATGTCTTTAGGCTGTTACTGCAGCCAGCATACCCACATGAGCCATGTCAGAAAATTTGAAGGGTAGATCAAAATTGGTAGACTTGAGAGATGGGCTGATTCCAATGGGATGAAGTTCAACAAGGCCAAGTGCAGGTCCTGCCCTTTGGCCACAACAACCCCCTGCAGCGCTCCAGGCTGGGCACAGAGTGGCTGGAGAGCAGCCAGGCAGAGGGACCTGGGGGGACTGAGGGACAGGAAGCTCAACATGAGCCAACAGTGTGCCCAGGTGGCCAAGAAGGCCAATGGGATCCTGGCCTGTATCAAAAATAGCGTGGCCAGCAGGCCCAGGGCAGTGACCCTTCCCCTGTACTCTGCATTGGTGAGGCCACACCTTGAGTGTTGTGTTCAGCTCTGGGCCCCTCAGTTCAGAAAGGATATTGAGGGGCTGGAGCGGGGCCAGAGAAGAGCAACAAGGCTGGTGAAGGGACTGGAGCACAAGTCCTATGGGGAGAGGCTGAGGGAGCTGGGGGTGTTCAGCCTGGAGAAGAGGAGGCTCAGAGGTGACCTCATCCCTGTCTATAACTACCTGAAGGGAAGTTCTGGCCGGGTGGGGGCTGGTCTCTTCTCCCAGGCACTCAGCAATAGGACAAGGGGGCACGATGGGCTCAAGCTCTGCCAGGGGAAATTTAAGTTGGAGATCAGAAAAAAATTCTTTCCAGAGAGAGTGCTCAGGCATTGGAATGGGCTGCCCAGAGAGGGGGTGGATTCACCATCCCTAGAGATTTTTAAACACAGATTGGACGTGGCACTGGGTGCCATGATCTGGTAAATGGACTGGAGTTGGACCAAGGGTTGGACTCGATGATCTTGGAGGTCTTTTCCAACCCAATCCATTCTATGATTCTGTGATTCTATAATTGTCACAGTGGTTTGTTTCAGCTGTTTTACAGCCCTCGCCATGCACAGATCAAAGGGCTTTAAGAAGAATATTGAGTTCAACCTCATGCACTTTGCAGATACTGAAACAGAGGCAATGTGCTTCTCCTAATGCTGTGAAGTAGTCCAGCAGCAAAGCAGCAGTTAGATCCCTGATATTCCCTGCATCGGTTCAGCTCCCAAGTCCTGGAGTCATAAGAGCTCCAGCTGTCACATAGCTGGCAAGGTAAAAGCTGGCCCTTGAGTCAGGCCTTGAAAATGTTAACTTTGAATGATCACTTTGTATTCAGCTCCCCAAAGTCTCCGCTATGCAGCAGACTGGGATACACAGACCAGCACACGATGTGCCACCTGCAGGGGGTAGTGGAAATGGAGAGAGAGGGGAGGCACTCAGTTTGTGCAATGGCTGAGCCAAGCACGTGCACAGCAGTACTTGAAGCAGCAGCCCTCCAGATCAACACTGAGCTGGCCTAATGGTTATCAGAGCAAGTGGTGACACAAGTGAGAACATAGGAAGTGACCAGGGCCTAAGAACCAGAACTAATAGAGTCAGATGTTAACACATCACTGTGCACATTTGCATATAGTCCAGACATCATAGGTCAGCATCGTGTATCACATGCACAGCAACATAGTTCATTGATCCAAATGGAGATAATTCAAGAAAATTCATCAAAGTTTAGACACTTGTCTGCTTTTGTTCTTAGTGGGTACCATGGATGACTCAAAGTTCATTTATCACCCTTAGAGGAACTTATTCTCCTGAAGGTGTTTTGGTTAGTCACTTTGACTGTACATTACTAGTCAACATAGATGCTGATACTGATTTTACTCTGGGCATGACAATAAATATAAATTCATTTCAACAGATCCTGTTGCATATGTGCAGCAAGAGAAATAACATCTTGACATATCCCACAAATGACATTTACATATTCATTTCTTCGAAGTGCATTGAAAACATAACACTTACTTCCCTGGAAATTGTAGGTACACTTTGATGTCTGTTTATTGGCATCCTGAACTGTAGCTTACCTGACTATGTCATTACTTTCCTGAAGCTTTAAATGTTGTACCTCTCTGGCATGAATTGTCACAGGCTGTAGGCTACAGAGACATTTAAAAGCCATGTTTACTATATTAATTCTATGCAACTCTGCTTTAAAAATCAGACTGCAGCACACACCCATACCACTTAAACATTCAATCCATGCATATATGCACAGACATATTCACTTTCTTCTCTAAAATCTTTAGAGCTTATTGATTAAATTTCAAACGTGGCAGAGGGATACTAATCTTAGAGATAATCAGCTCATTGATCCAGTTCAAATAATACCACACACACATGGAGAAATGAAGGTTTCAAATTCATCCTGAGGCCATATAATTGCCAGATCTAGGGGGGTGGTAATACACAGTAGAAAGCGAGTAAAGAAACCAAGACTGCCTCTTTTGGCATGCTCAAGACTTAGAATGTTTTAGGCATAATGTGTCTCAGTCAATCAGGAGAGAGAAATTTGTAGGAAATCTGGCTTCATTATTTCATTAGCTGCTCACAGAATCACTTGTTGAGAGTGAACACATATTGCAGGCATCACAAGTATTTGCAGCAACTCATCTGTTTCTAAAAGCTCAGAATTGGCTGTGCTGCACCATCCTTCCCTTCCTCCATCACAGGCCCATAACTGCATCTGCACTCTTGTGCTTTTATCTCCGAGTGATCCACAGCAAATGTATCCACAGAACAAGCAAGAAAGCAAACACAAAAGGAAAAGGCTAGCAGGGATTATAATCACTTGTAATTACTATAAAGGCATTATAGTATGTTCTGGATGCAATTTTACAAATAGAAAAATTCAAATTAAATTGATTTCATTATTTATCTTTGTAAATCTCCTAGTCATGGAGAATGAAGGAGAGATCTAACAAAATGGTGACCGTTTGGCTGTACAAGTCAGTCAGCTGTCTTTTTTCTTGACTTAGATGAGACTGTTACAACTGGATATTGCATTTCAAAGTGGTAGGGAAATTCAGAACCCAAAAAGGAATTTCAATCCAGCAATCTACTGGTGTGCTCTGTCTGCTATTCCTCAAACGTAAGCTATATCCTATCTTTCAGAAATAGCTGAGATATTAAACACTGCAGACTTCAAATGAACACTTAGAAGTCTGGGGCTTGCTTAATTCCTTCATATTCCATAATTGCAGTATATGCCAGTACTGTCTATATCGAGCTATTTTGATCACTGATCCTAAAAGACATTCCCTAACTTCCTGCATCTGTTTAAAAATTTAGCAAGTGCCACGTTTCTCTATCCTGTGCCTTTCAGAAATCTGAAGGTAAATGAAGCTAACATAATTTGTATTTTATCCAACCAGATATTAAAAAGATGAGGAATTTCTTGGATTCTAACAAAACACCATTACCAAAACAGGCATTAACTGCCTACATTAATTTGAAGTGATAAATCCTCCTCTGCCCCCCTGCAAAGTGAGTTAAAAAGCAGGAAGATCCTAGTGCCAGGTCCACAAAGCAACTGAACATTGAATTTCCACTGAAATGTGTGAGAAGTTCTGTACCTTTGTGGGAATTGGAGTCCAATAATATTTGTGGATTTTGTCTCCAAAGTCATATAGCAAGGCAAAGAGAACCAAGCCTAGCACTTCTGAGAAGAATCTCAGATTAGTACACTCTATCTCTGAGCCAACCTTCTCCTTCACCAGTATCAACAATATTTTTAGCCCACAGCCTGTGCTGTTCGTCCCCATGGAGCTCATTAAGGCAAAGTCTGAGTTCTCCTAAACGGCCCTCAGAACTATTCAACTAATTCATTAATATTGTTAGTTCAGCACCTTCTAGACAGCAGTGTCAGTGTTTGAGGTATTCACAGATGCAAGTTTTTGACATTTAGTAATTATTTTTCTTTTATCAAGAGCATGGCAGGCTATGCATCAATACATAATTCCGTGGTGTTTAAAGGATGCAATTTCACTGGAATCATGGGTGCCTTTTCTCCTCATGTGAGGACAAATGGATTTTAAATCAATAGTTATGTACAGCAGGAACAGTGACCTTTCAAGTCACTTCATTTTGAATCACTGGAACTTGTAGGTCAGTGACATGATTTGAATGAAGAAACCAGAGGTAGTTCAAGCTCATGTATTGCTGAGCTTTCCAGCTCATCTCATGTAATATGTACAACTTCATGATGGTGAGGATTTTTGTTCCATTACTGTCCTGATACCTTTCATGATTAACGTTTGTGGCTTTTGCACAACTTCATAGCTGTAGGATCAGAGGTTTTCCAAGTGGACTTAAATCAGTCTCTTCCCTGTGTCCCATAGGTTGTGTCTTGCACTGCTCCTGAGAAGGAGGGAGCTTTTCGTGGCATTCCCTCATCCTTCAGCCACTTCCCTTGTGCAGAAACTTTCTGTATTATGTAATGTTTCTATAGTCATGTCAAAGGTTAGGTAACCTGAAGTACAGTCTTCAATTTGTAGGTTGTGTCTGGCTGCAGTCCCAGATTCAGGCGCCCAATAGAGGCACCTACAGTGCCCTTACACAGTTTCCTTAGAAACTGTGGCCAGGGTAAGAAAATATGCCTGACAGGAAAGCTTATGCTGGACTTCTGAGAAAGATAAACACCCCCCACAGCTGAAATATTCTCCCTCTGTGGTTGAGGGAGTGCTGGATAGGGATAAGTATATAAATCTCTCTGTCTTTCTGTTGCTCACTCTCTCTGTCTAAGTATATGGATATTTAGACACCAAACCAATAAGCTCAAGATCCTTTCAATGTAGGAATCTCCTGCATGTTTCAATTTCAAGTAGGGGTCCTTGTGAAATAGCAGAAACAAAGGATCCTCATTTATTCTCAGCTAGTTGTTACTTTTCTAGAGCCACTTGACAACTAAATGGAAGCCACTTGAATTACAAAATTTGCAACATTGCTTCCTCTTAAGCAAATGCAATCAATCTTTCCATAGCTCTTTAGTTAAAGGAAGTCAGTGTTTGATGCAAACTGCCTTTGTCTTTGCATTTTGTGCATAAATTTCTGGTTAATAGAAAAGGTTAAGTACATTTCCACAAGAATTTAATTAAATCCCTCTGCCTAACTCTTACAGTGTAGCAATATTAAATTAAAGTCTGTGTTCATGGCTTTGTCTCACAAAGTTTATATTGAACAATAGCATTGAAAAACCATTCTGTTAAAAAAAAACCAACAAAAAACACCACAAAGTACTGTTTAAATACATCTGACAAAAAGGCAAAAAAGATTACAGAAAGAGCAGTCAAAGAGTCTTTGCATTTATTTCCCATCCAAGTGTTAAGTCCAAGTCCATTCATAGCTTCCATAGGCAAGAGTTCTGTAGTCAAGGACAAGCTTTAGGGAGTAAGTGGAATCATTTACCATCATGATGAACAGATCACTGTCTGACTTTGGTCCTGGGATTTGCAAGACTAGAAGAGGAATATTTCCTAGTTTGTTAGAAACGATATTCCTGACTATATCCAAGATATCAAAATGTACTCTATTGGATGAAATACAGTTATATTATATAGTACAGAGAATTTTTCCACCTTCTTTTGATAATGAGATGAAAACAAGATGAATCCGATATAACTTCAAGTAATGGCTTTGACAAAGCAAGACCACTTTCCCATTATGAGTTAATGTTTCTTTGAAAAACATTTCAAAATGCCTGTAGTCAGTTATACAGACAATAAATACAGTGCTTATTCCACTTAAAAGTTTGGATGATGTCAATATGCAGTTAATATACCAGTGCAGGAATATTAAATCTTAAAAGCCAATGACTAGAAATATACATGTCCCATAAGTGTGCACTACTGCAGGACTGAAAGAGATGTGTCAGAACTGTGTATGAAACTGTACTCGAGCTGATGAATGCTACCTGTAATTCAGGGGGAAATATGTAAAAAGTGGTGTTTATGAAACAGCATTCTGATAAAGATTTTGAAAATTAAAGCAATAAGTAGTAACACCATGGGTCTATTCTTCTGCAGTGGGAGGTGACACCTGGTCTAGAATCTGTGGTCAAATGGAGATAAGGGCAGAATTGACAATGTAAATAGTATAAAGAACTGCATGAGGTTAAGAACCTGATGTGGAAAAAAGTACAAAAGTCAAGTACTGTCAGTGTGACAATAATAATAAAAAAAATGATATATTTTAAGTTTAAAGAAAAATAAATTAACTGAAAAGTGTGTTTTAAAAGACCTAGGCATAGAAAAATAACTATGGATTCAGTAATCACGAACTCGACCTCTTCGTCTTAAATAAAGTCATGAAAAATTGTACCTATAATTCAATCTACTTCATTAGGGAAAACCACCCTGAGAAATTAGAGAGACTTAAAATTTCAAGGATTTAAACTTCAGGCTTTATATTCCACAAGTAGAAAATACAAAGATTTTTCTGGAAGCCACCTAAAAATACGGAAAACTATCAAGGAGGAGTCGAATACTGGATGAAAAATTATCTTGCAAAAAGTGGGCAAAAATATAAAGAAATGACAAATAATAACAATTCTACCTTGGAATTGAAAAAGCTTAAGAGAAAAGTGTGATTCAGTGGAAGTTAGTCTGAACTAAACCATGTGTCACTTGAAAGGGAGGAGGGAGACAGAAATGCAAAGATTTTTAGTCTTAACTGTATTAATAAGAAATGATTAGCAATAAGCCCTTCCAGGCAATCAGATCCTTTTGTTCCCAACACTGCCTATCGACTACGAACAGCACACAGGTTGGAAGGGTTTCTGACCTCTGATATGAAGCCAACACTTAAGCCGGGGAGAACTTGTCAGCTAAATAAAGGCTTCCAGAAAATTAGAGCCTTATGAACCCAGCACTGCCTGCTGAGCTGCTGGACAGAACACAGGCTGGAAGGATTTCTAACCTCTGCTATTGAAGCTACACTTAATAGCTAGAAAAGAGCTTTCCCCAAAACAGCTCCTGAAATAACATTTATTAATACAAGTACATGACACTTATTGTGGGTTCTGCTTTGCCAGTGATTACATTTAGCTGCAAGATTGTATTTAATTGATAATAAAAGACCCCAAAAGAAACCAGCACAAAACACATTTTGCAGAGACAAACACACCAAACTCAAGTTACAATACAGCAGTGTGTACCATTTTCACAACAGGCAGAAACTAGCAAAAAAGAAATACTAACTAAAACCACAGACACCTAAAACACTTCTCTAGACACTCTCTCAATAACATAGGACAATAAAGTAGCTTGTACACCACTGTCTCTGTAACACAAAGCAAAAGAAAGAACTGAACTCCTTCCTATCAACACACATGTTGAAAAAGCAACTGCACATTGCAAAAAGAAAGCAATAACTAATATAAAGTAGCAAAGTGTAAAGCGAGTTACTGTTATTGGTATTAAGGCAGCAAAACACAGTAAAGGAGGTGCTTATAAAGTAAGAATCAAAGTCGCTGTTAGCATAAAATGTAAGATAGGATATATAAAGGAATAAGCTTTGTAAGAAAGTAAAGAAAGTAAAGTATAGAAAAATAGGAACCACATGGTCTCATTACCCCTACATTGTTTCAGGAGGGAGGAGGAGCCAGGACAAGCTGCCAGCAGCTACCCCAACAGAGACGATGGCATTTTCCCCCTCTCAGTTGCAGTTTTAAGCTTCATCTCTTTTTATACCTTTTTTTTCTTCAGGTGGTTGTGTGACTAAAGTCAAATGTTCTGGGAGGTGATACAGACGCCTGAGGGGGGGTGGCCCCTTGAGTACTCATAGAAGATATCACAAAGGAGGGCCATGTCATTCCTAAAATAACACTCCACCCTTTGTTAATATTATCAGTTTGTAATCCTTTTTTTTTTTTGCTGGGAGCACCCCTCCAGGGGGCTGAGGCATTTACCTGAACCCATCCAGGCTTATCGGGGCCATCACCCCACACCATGCTAATACTAAAAGCAATTAGCAAAAATTATCATAATTCACATGAATTAAGAAGGTGGAAGGCCATTAAGTAGTGACAGCAGACATAAAAACAACATATGAATGACTGTAAGTGAACATTTTACCTCAGCTTTTAAACAAGAAAATTCCTGAACCCGGGGCATAAATAAAGTGGTTTTGTGGAAACATGTATCTCAACATGGGAATTGTCAAAGTTGATGTGCAAACAAACCTGAGAAGTTTTATGTGCTAAGATTGAGGCAGACGGATATGAAAGTCTCATTTCTAGAATTATTGAAAGAACTGGGATATTTATTATTGCAAATTTTTGGGAAATCAGAATTTTAGTGACTCATTTAATGGGGAAGGAGAAGCAACACTATAGGATGCAGGGTAAGCAAAGCTTCCCACAGGTTCCAAAGCCTCCTCAAAGTATTACACATAATAAACTTGCAACCACAAGGCAATTAAAATAGCTTCCCTATGTCTTGGTTTGAGATAAGCAACTTCCAACCCCCCCAAGCACAGAGAGAAAAGCCTCCCTCCTAACACCAGGGAAAGGGAGGAAAAGAGAGGGGAAAGGAAAAAAACACTTCAAACTGCATTTATACTAAATCTACATATATTTTTCACAGAAAGAAAGAGACAATTAGAAGAGAGTACAAATATTCACTCACACAAGTCTGCAACAACAAGTTCCCCACGTCAACTTCTTAACAAACACACAAATTCTACTGTCCTAACTACACATTACTTAAGAAGAAGCTTATTCCCCAGGGAGACAAACTCAAGCAGAAAGGAGAGACCCAGAACAACACAGTTTACTTTCCTGAGGTACCCTGTGAGCCAGTGGTGGGCCTGGTCCTCTCCATCCCCCCTGGGACAGCATCGTGTGTCCTCCCAAGAGGAGGCTGAGAAGCGACTGCCTTAACCACTCCCACACTGGTTCCTACTGCCCTGGAGATGATGTCATAATGTGGTATGGAATACAAAATTACTGGCTAGGAGAGGTCAGCTGTTAGCTCAGCCCAGCTCAAGTCAGCTGACAGCTTCGGCCTAGTCCAGACTTCAGAGCCCAAATCTAGGCCCACCTAGGGGAATCCATAACACCTAGTATGCAAAGTTTAAAGAATTTTTTTTAAGAAAAACAGCATTTTGTGGTATACAGTGAAGCATGCTATCATATGCAAGCATGTCTGATAAAATAATCACTCTTTAAAGCAAATAAAGGATTTAATTTATAATTCATTAAGGATTTTAACACTTCAGAGTAAGGGAGAGAATCCTCTCATAACCTTGGATTGTGGAACAGATAAGATTTATAAGGTCAGCAGGGATGTGGGTGAAGGGAGAAGCCACAGCAGCTAATTCTGAAGGAAACTTAGTATGACTAGGTTTCCTAACAAAGAGGCTCAGTTTTACCAGGAAGAAGGTGCTACAATGTCAATGCAGGTAGGAAAAATGATGAGAATATATCTCTGGATGGCTTTAGGACACAGTTCAGTCCTGCTCACAGCATTCTTGTTTTTACACTGCCACAACCCAAACTTATTAACAATTTCATTCTTCACCTAGATTTTTGATGTAAGAATTTGCTACTGAAATTAGTAGATGAGAAAATGAAAAGAGCTGATCTCAGCAAGAGTGGGACAGGAAATAGGATGCACTCAATTATACTAAATGCCATGCCACACAGTGGCTATGGGAATTGGTCATGTGGAGGTCAGCAGATAATAAGAAGAACGTAAATTCAAGGATGACTGTAACGTGGCCAGTAGAAAGCAAAATGTGATCTCAGACCTTAGCATACATTAGATGAGGTATTGCCCAGATTTAGAGGAATATTTATATAAGTATATTAGACATGACTGAGACTCAGCTGTGTTTTCTGTGTTTCGGATTGCCCATGTACCTGAAGATGTGTCCAGGTTATTCAGGAAAAGGATACCTTTAGGAGAGTGGATTATCCATTTTACAGAGTGGATTATCCATTTTACACCAATTTATTAAATACAAGGAAGGAAGAAGTTCAAAGACTACTTTTAAATAAAAGAAATGGTTGCAAACTGACTGGGAATTAGGTGGTTTCTAGATAATAGAGCAACAAAGCTGTACAATGGTTTCCCCATAGGACTGCAGTAGGAAGAAATACAACAAATACCTTTTCAAGGTAGTGTTTGATCACATTATGGGAACAATGTAAGGACAGTAACAGGACCCTGAGCTGGGGCTTTGCCCTGTCTCTTTACACTTCTGTATTGCTAAACAGGAAATGCCTCTGATAAAAAATAGGCATTTTACAGAAGACAGAATGCATGAAACTGCTACACAAAGTCAAGGAGCATGAGGAAAAGGATTTCTGATATTTGAGTCACCTTTTAACTCCTTGGGACATGCAGTACTGTGATGGGTTCATGCTGGCAAGAACATCGAGAGGTCACTCACCAGTTACCATCATGGGCAAAACAGACTTGACTTGGAGAAATTAGTTTATTACCAATAAAATCAGAGTAGGATAATGAGAAATAAAAACCACATCTTCAAAACAGCTTCCTCCCATCCCTCCCTTATTTCTGGTCTGGAACAGAAAAGGCTTCAGGAATGACCTATTGAGGCCTTCCAGGATCTGAAGAGAGTCTGCAAGAAAGACGGAGAGAAACTTTTTACAAGGGCATGTAGTGATAGGACAAAGGGGAATGGTTTTAAACTGAGAGTAGGTTTAGATTACATGTTAGGAGGAAATTCTTTACTGTGAGTCTGTTGAGATACTGGAATTGGTTGTCTGGAAAAGTTATGGATATTCCATCCCTGGAAGTGTTCAGGGCCAAGTTAGATGGGGCTTTAGGCAACCTGGTCTAGTGGAAGATGTCCCAGACCATGGCCAGGGAGTTGGAACTAGATGATCCTTAAGGTCTCTTCCAAACCATTCTGTGGTTCTATGGCTTTTGCAATTTGATAAGCTGCAATAAAACAAGCTCTTCTCCCCAAAATGCAACTTGTATTTCCTTGAGCACCTCTTTGGTTGATTGGTTGGTTGGTTTTGTGAGTACCAAGCAACACTCCATTTGATCCCCTCAGCATAAGATTATAGAGGTGATTATCTGCCGTTAATGAACTGACCACAAGAGGAGGAGATAAATAGAAACAGAAATCGTAGACTAGAAGTTCACATCACCTGTGCCAATGCAAACACAAATACATACTTTGGAACACAAGTCCTCACAACAAAAGTTAGGACTTAAAGCTCAAAGGGCCATCCCTGTTTCTCCTTTGCATATATAATTATCTTAATCAGTTATCTATCCTCAAGTATAATCATGTTTTATTTTGCTTAGCATGTTTATGGATTTGTTGTTGAAGAAATAATGCGATCAAGAAGTCGTTCTTCAAAGATGAAATCATGCCTTGTTTCAGCATGAAATGCACACTGTGTCTGTGGTATATTAAATCAATACAAATCACCTAATAGCAGGATGCAGGAACAAACTAAAAATTCTGATCTGAAAAATGATCATAAGTCACCGTTTGGGCTGTAGCCAGTCTGACATAAGGACTCCTCCCTACATTTGTGGCTTTTTTGGCATAAAGAGTTTCTGTTGTTTCTCCTAATCAGGGATGACTTTCAAAGGTGCAGATACTGATGTATCTAGTCATGATACCTTTGCATCAACTACACACAGCATTGCTAATTTCATATTCATACAGTGTCTGTAAAAGCCTTTAATTTGGTCCTTATCATCCCCTTCATACAGTACCATTATGTTTGACTTTACTTGCTTCACCTCTCTTCTACATTTAGAAACTGTGTTCTTGTCTGAATAAATAAGTCTGCTAAGAGCATCTATTAAGACTGGTATCCCCAGGGTCTGAAGCACTTCTTTTTTTTTCCCCTTCCATGTTTTGCCTGGTGAATCTGACTTATAAAGCATATAGCAGAGAGGAGAAAGGTTGCCTTAGTAACAAGGCAGACCCAATCAGCTGCACAGGCTCCCTCGAGACAGTCTAATTTGTGCAGCAGAAAGGGGCTAGGACAGGTGGCTACATTAATGTGCCAGACAGCTTAAAATATTACACACACACACGAATGCATGCACAGAAAATCTCTCTGTGGACTTATGTATGACTGCAATTATCTTCGCCGTGTTGCAAAATAAACAGCATCGGGGTAACTCAGCCCTGCGAAACCCTCAGTGCTCCAGAGATGCAGCAGCAGAGGAGGCGAGGCGGGGTGGGCGGGAGCAGCGCTCCTTCCCCGCAGTCCTGCCGGATCTGCAGCCGCTCCGAGGCGGGGGAGCGACTCCTCCCAGCAAGCACAGGCTGGAACAGGAGTGTGATGTGTGCTCGCCTGTCTTTACTGGGGCTTATGAGCTGCCTCCTGCTGATCGCGTGAGCTGTTGTGCTGCTCTCCTGATTCCACAAAATGCTGGCGCTCTCTCTTCCTGGCGCTTTCTGTGCCACTTCCCAAGGCTTTCTCTCTCCATGCCCTGCCTCTGATTTAAAGTGAACTTCCACCTTTTCCCCACAGTTTTTTTTTTCGTAAATAAAGCATATTAGAAACTGTTTCATAGTCTCCCTTGTCCCTGCTGTGTGAGGAGTCAGCAACACAAGAATTTGAATCAGTTTGGATGCAGATCACACACCAGCTTCTAGCTCTTACAGACAATCTCAAATAATTTCTTTTTGCAGTGTCTCCAGGTTGGCTTCAGCCAAGCAGAGAACAGGAATTCTAAGCCCATTCTTTGACGTCTACAATACACATGAAAGTGTCATATACACAGGACTGTGGGGCAACAGACTGTGCTACAGAAACACTCTGTATTATTATGGTGAAGAATCACTCCTAATTTCTTTATAATGGGACAAATGTATTCCCATATAGCTAATTATGAGACATCTGACAAAAATTACTATTAGAGATACAGTTAGTGTGCTGTTTCTCTACTATAACACCTCAGGCAGAAGTGCTGAGGAGACTTCCCTCTCACACCAGGCACACATGTATCCCAACACGACATTATAAGCTCAACACAGTCAGGGTTTCTCTCCTCCTTTTTCCCTACATCTTGCACAAGTGAAATTTATTGCTGACACATAACAGAGCATTTTCATCCCAGGCTGTGTGACTCCTTTACACAGTGAGGCACTTCTTATCCACCTACACCAGGCTAAAAGTGAAGAGTTCTGAATACTAAGATCAAACAGGCTGTGAGAAGAAACAACCAAAGTGAAAATACTGACATACAAGCCATAACAGATAAAGTCATAAAAGGCTTGAAAGTGTCATGGGATTTGTTTTTCTTTTTCTGAATATGTTTGGTGTCAAGAGGGAAGGCCTTACATTATTGATATACTGTTTCCCCCATCCCCCTGATCTACAACAACTACAACAGCTGTTTATATTGCACTGACAAGCCATCTTAGTGAGGTGTGGAGTGTTGCCTAAGGTTTGGCTAGAAATCAGAAACTTATGTGACAGTCTTGTAATGAAACTGAAACTCTAAGTGAAACTAGGACCAATTTTGGCTTGGGTTTTTTGTTGTTGGTTTTTTTTTGTTGTTTTTTTTGTTTTTTTTGTTTTTTTTGTTTGTTTTTTTTTTTTTTTTTTGCTCAGGACTTACCAAAGTAAACATCTGTGTCTAAAGGAGTCACCTAGAAACATACAGGAAATACATTCTGAGGAAGGAACTTTAGCAGGGTCTCCTGTGGCTTAGATTAATGCCCTTTCTGGCTCCGATATGTTGCTGATACACATAGTTTATATTTTTCATCCTTTTTCATTATTAACAGCACAAAAACATGGAGAACTTTTCCTGGAAGAACCGTTTGCTTGCTCAGAAAAACACATGATAGATTGGAAGTTCTTTCAAAGTACACATTGCAGGAGTTACCTCTCACTATGTTTTTTTGGAAAAGGTGTTAATGAGATGTTCAATTAAATTTCAAATACTGGCTAGTTAAGTATTCTGCTAGAAATGATGGGCAAAATGTGAGACCCTGGTGAAACAAAAAGTGGTTTCCAAGGCTGTTATCTGATATATAATGTCTGATTAGGCAAAGTCTCCTTTAAAATAAATGGCAGGTGCCCATCAAAAATCCAATTTGCAGAGCTCTTCAGAATGCAACACCAGCTGTGTAAGAACACAATAATCTGAAGACAAGAAAAAAAGTGTGGCAGCTAATAAAAATGATGGTATATTTGCTAATGATGTATTTAAAAGAAAAGTTTATATCAATTAATTTAAAATATGTATAAGATAAATACCTATATTCCCTCAAAACTTGTGACTACACCACCAAACTCAATGTGATCAACCTACATTTAAAGTCATCAAAGCAAAGCTAGAAGGTCCTTCCTAACCTTTTAAATGTCTTGGCCTGACCCAGGATATTTTGTCCACAGACTTGGTGGACAATCTGGCCTTTTATTCAGTAGTGTCCCATCCCTCAATAACTTTTAGAGTACCAACACATGTAAATGGCATTATGGAGGGATCCTGCAGTATTTCCAATTAATATCTATCAATTAATAACCTGCATCACACCTTATTCATACAAAGATCTGAATTGTCACTACTTAAATTATAAAGATTCCTCTGTTCAGGAACAGCCAAGTAAACAGAGCACCAGGAGAGATTTGTGTCACCTAACCCAGACATTTACATCTGAGCTCACCACCAACTCTCCTTTTATTGTAATCAGTGACAGAAAAGGAGAAATTATTAGGCATATCTCATTTCATTTAAAGGTAGATTGCTGAAATTTAGATGAAAGAATAACAGATCCTAGAAATACTTTTTTTTCTCTCCATTGATTGAAAAAATATAGGTAATTTCTTCAGAGGGATACAGCTACTGTATAAATACTTCATATTTGTCGAGACCAAATTCCATCTCCCATGTCCCTGTTTGATCTCTGAGGGAAGGAGACCTTAGGATCCACCCTGCCCAAGCAGTTTCTGGCTGGCATTAGATTAACGTGAGCTTCAGAGATGCTGCCCTCCCCCTTTCTACATCTGGCACCTGGGCAGAACTTGACCAAGCCTAATTATAAATGCATACTATGCAGGAAGGGAGGGAAGCAGAAAACACTCCTGAGTAAAAACAAAACACATCAGTTTTGTAATGAGTGTCTCTGTGCTTTTATTATTTTCTGTAAACCTATTAAGAGATCAGACCCTTAACACAGTCAAGATATGCTCAGTTGACTGAATTTCTGCAGTGATAGGGAAAAATAAGAACTACTCATTTGGAAAACAGAAGTCTGGACTATTATATGAGCAGAGCCTTTCCATCATTGGGAAGAAAATCACCACCATAAACAAATACATTATGGTCATTTCTGTCTGTTCTCACAGTGCTGATTTAGAGCCCCCACTGAGCAGGCAGCTGTGAAGAGCAAGAAACTGGTGAGCACGGCAGGAGTCCTCCACTCTAATGCTGCTCAAAGAAATTAATGCTTTCTTTCTGTTGTCCTTATCACTGCCAGTTCTGTGTGTGTTTTCCTTAGCAAGTGCACGAAGACTGGGTTCATTTGGCCTTGCAGAAGAGCAAACCAAGATCTCATCCTTTTCATTTGTTTGCAGATGATATTCAGGATGAGGCAGTGGCTATATTTGAGCAACCAAACCTTCCAAAGAGGCTTTATCAAGTCTTGCACTGGCCAGGGGGAACAATGGAACTGAAAAGCATCATTTATTGCATTCCTGCTGGTACTAATCACTGTATTGAGGTTGCAAAATATTTTCCATGCTAGATCTCTGTTTCTCAATTATAAGATGCTGAGAACATGACTATTAAGAAAATGCAATTTTCAGTACACAACTTAGCCTGTGACATTTGTAAAATAAGTTGCGTGTACAAAATGCTAACGCGACGATTCTTCAAGAACATAGGATTGGTTAGCAGACAAATACAAAATGGAACTGTATTTTTTTTTAAACCAGGTTCTTACCTAGTCCTGTGATGAAATCAGTCACTGTGTGAAGCACTTAAATTAGGAATCAGAATGATGTGATCAGTTGAAATGGGCACCGCTCATGATTTCAAGGTAGATAGAAACAAGTATTGTATGACAGTGTAGTGCTGAGATGCAAATAATTCTCCCTCAGATTATAAGCTTTATTAAGCTTAGAAAATAAACATACCAGACTTAAGCAATTAAACTGCCCCCTTAAAATAATAACAGACCCAAACTAGTATATTTTCCTTTAGCCGAGTAAACCGACAAAAATCTGCAAAAGGTGAAGAAAAAGAGTAAGGTCCCAATAATTCTATCCTATATTAGGGCAAATGAGAAGAAAAGGGAGATGACAAATGAGTACAAAACCAAGGAATGGGGAGGATCATAAATCTTTAAAGTACCAGATATCACTGCATTATTAAATCCTACTTTATTAATGGTAAAGTTCTCACAAGGGAAAATCCACCCTAACCTGTCACTGTTTAGACATCCACACCAGGATAACCCAGCACTTTTTAATTCCTTCCCTGGTACATTCAAATAAGATCACTCTTGAATCAAGTCAGAAGTCTCCTGCAGCTTACCTTTTTTAATTTCCTTTTTTTTTTTTTCCAAAAGTAATTTTTTGGTCAGTGATCATCAAAGTTTGGTCTGTGAGGCCCTTGTCTGTACCTTAACCTCAACCATGTCAGATCTTACTGCACACCCTGTTCTGAGGACTCACATAAACTACTGACCCCAAACTGACAATACTGACTCTGATGGCAGCCCAGTAATCTTAATAAAAAACTACAAATGTACGTGGGAGCAGTCCCCAGGAGTGATAGGTATGCCAGCCACAGGGCAGGATGTACAATTCAGCAATGCCCTCACTCTTTCCTCCTGAAAAGCTAAAGTTAGATCTCTTCTAAACTCCTCTGTTCACATTAATATAGTGAGATATGGGAATAAAAACTAATGCAA
This sequence comes from Pithys albifrons albifrons, assembly GCF_047495875.1. Classification (NCBI taxonomy): domain Eukaryota; kingdom Metazoa; phylum Chordata; class Aves; order Passeriformes; family Thamnophilidae; genus Pithys; species Pithys albifrons. The sequence goes on along the minus strand of NC_092461.1, from coordinate 99,851,240 downwards.
CTTCTACAGACTGAAAACATTGCCACTTCTTTCTGCCAAATGAGCACTGAGTCTAATCCAAAGTGCTGAAATCAGATTTTTGCTTCCTTCCTGCTCAAAGCTTCTCTTCCACAAGGAAGAAAATTCCGTTCTTTCCAGTAACGTGATATCCCAGCCACAACAACTTTTTAAAATTATTTTATTTCATCCACACCTTTGCCAGACACTTTTTCTTCTCTGATGTTTACTAAACACCAGTGAACTGTAGGCAATTGCTATTTTTGTTTGCTGTGTATGACAGATTGGCTTTATGCCTTTTGAAAGGTCCTAGAAGCATCTGTACAAGAAGACATTATAATCCTATTTGCCATCAAACACTCACTGCAGTCCTGCCCAAATACAGAATATTACACTCAAGTATCAGAGTATTGAGACCCCTAAAGGATGGCAAAATTAGCAGAGCAAGCAATATACAAACCAGAAGGCCTTTTCCTGGGAACTGAAAATCTGTGTTCACACAGGGCATCCAGCTGGCAGGAAGAAGAGGAACAGACAGAGGGAAAGAGGTAAAAGCTTCTGGCCAAAGTGCTGACGACAGAGGCAAGTATGCACACATGAGTAATCAGCAACTGTAGCAGTACAGGTGGGGGAGTTCAATGTGTTACCAAAAAAAAGCACAAAACCTTAAGGTCATTGTGTTTGTTTCCATGTAATTGTGATTTAAAAGATTTTACATCTTTTGTGCCCTGAAAATGTCTCTTAAAATAATTAGATAGGACAGCACTGCATGAAATAATTACTCCAGTCACTGGCTGCAAGATCTGATTGATGCTGTGAGCCTGACAAATGACAAATGTGTCGCAAGCCATAATTCTGAAAGTTGGTGGGTATATTTTTGGGTATCCTTTATGTTCTTTACAGAGTCATGGTCACTGCACAAGGCCATGGAGGAATTCTTGCTTGAATTTACTTGTTGTTCAGTCTTACTACAGCTTTGGAGGGTAACCAGATTTGAAAAAAGGTGCTCCAAGTTAGGCACATTGAGAATTCCAAACTTCACAGCTCCCAGATCACCTATTGTCATGCAAACAAAGTGCAAGTAGGAGGGAGAGGGAGTCCTGGCGTTTGAACTTCAGCCTTACCAGTCTCGGGTTTGAGCACAGAGTAGTGTCATTTATCTACTGATGCTTCCTGAAATGCTGAGCTGGAAACTTATACACTTTCAGTACAGGGAAGGTGAGACTGTAGCTTCAATTCTGATGTTAGCCTGAATGGCTTATTCCCCAGAACATGAAAATTGTGCTATCATGTCTAATATTCAGATTTTCTTTGCAAGGCTGTTAGACAATGATTACATTAGTCTTTATCATTTGGGCATTAAATCTGATCTTCCTAGAGGACTCAATTAAAAGTAAAAAAAAAATAAAAAATACTAAATTGGGTGCAGGATTTGTCTGTGTACTTTTTTACTGTCACTCATACTTTTTTCTTAATTTTCTTTGGGTGTTGGAAATCATATTTCTGAAGCAGTAAATGTAGCTCTACCTGACTGGATGGCTTAGGACTTTTAAAAAGGAAAAAGGGGATAATTTAGAAATAAAATAAAAGTCTCTTCACAGCTGAGTGTTGGAAGGAGCGAGTTACTGAGATGAGCAGCACTTGATAAAAAGGATAACTTGTATTCCTCACAGCTCCCTGTTCCACAAAGCATGTGGAAAATGCTAAAAGAATAAATGAAGGTAGGAAATGAATGCTAGCATCGTTTTCAGTAAGAGCTTCACCACTTTCTATGCACAGAAGAGACAAATCATTTTAAGCAAAATACAGTAGGCTTTCCTCACTATTTTGTGGAAATCTTCTGCAACATCAACACTACAAACAGCTGTTCATAAAGGTGGTCACGAAGTCCACAAACAGAAACTGAACATCAAACCTATTATTTTCACTTTTGTGAGGACTTTGGCACGGTTTCCCACAGCATTATCTTGGAAAAATTGACTTCCCATGGCTTGGATAGCTGTACTGTTTACTGCACAAAAAACTGTCTGGATAGCTGGGCCAAGAGAGTGGTGATCAATGGAATATCAGCAAGTGTGGAAATCAGGACCAGGGCAGTGGTCGCCCACCTGTATTCAGCACTGGTAAGACTGTGTATCAGATCTTGTGTTCAGCTTTGGGCCTATCAAAAGGGGTCCTGGAGTTAGTCCAAAGAAGGGCAATGAAGCTGGTGAAGGGTCTGGAGAACAAGTCTTTTGAGGAACAGCACTTTTTATCCCTAGCCCTGCTTCCTCTGACTCACCAGCCTTCTCAGATACAAGCACTTTCTAAACCTTCCAAAGAACTGGGTTGGGTGCCACATGAAGTTTTGCTTATCATGAGATGCAGTTTATAATGATAAGGAAAAGAGAGAGAGAAATGTGCATGAAGTACACCTCGGCTTCCAGTGATCAGAAGCAGAAGCTGACCAGCAACAGGAACCCTGGACAACCCCCAGAAGAGGGTTTGCCTTCAAGCCGCAGACACAAACTGCAACCACACTACCAAGTGGGTAGCAGCAGCTCAGGCAGCTGTAGTCTGGACCTGAGCAGAATGAACTGGCTATACTCACTCTTGGACTTTACTCACTCTTGGAGATAACCATGTCAGTGCAGAGCTAAAACATGTGAATAACTGCAACTATAGCCATTAGAGCCAGGATGTGTTAGACATTGTAGGTGCTTAGTCACTGTCATGGAGGGAAGAAGCAATTTCCCACCTTCAGTTTTCCCTAGCAACACCAACATGACAAGAGAACACTTCTGTAGAATAGCATGGATGTCATGAAAAGATGTTGTCAGATTAATGATATCCATAAGTTAATCTCTGTCACTGGGACAGGGCAACATAAATGACTGTACAGTGGCAGTATGAAAGCAGCAGGAAAATGCTGTAGCCCTCGGAAACTGAAGAAGTTATAATTAGTGCTTACAAAGGTTCCCTGCAAACACTCTCAGTCTTCATATTCAAAGATTCAAAGATGGTTGATGGCTGGTCTGAACAAAGGAAAAATGGTGCTGGGAAATCTCAAAAGGATATAAAACAGCTTCTCAGTTCATCCTGTAATTTCTCCCATCCAATTGATGGCAATATTATGACAATAATTGCATGTCTGTTTGACAACCATACACTGCTGGTCTTTTTAATGGACCTCTGTGTTTTCAAAATATCCCTAAATGACACAGTTTTTAATGAACTGCACAGCTGCAGGCTGGTTACTAATTTTCAACAGAAACAGTGATATCACATTCTTCTTTCCTCTTGGTAGCATTGTGACTCGAGTTTGAGGTAAGCACTTAAAAATAATGATAATTCCAAAGTGTTTGCAATGGATATCTGGATTTTTTTGTCCTATCAAATCCTGACTTCTACTTATTTTCAGTTTTGCTGGTAAACAAGCAGAATTGCAGTTATTAATTAGGAATTTATTTTTCTGTTCAGATCTGATGTGCACCTTTATGGATAGCATAAAAATGAGAGTGAGTCCAGCCTTATTAAAGAGAGAATCTGTTTTTATCACAGACATTGCCTTCAAAGACATGGCTGTCTAATTCTTCTTTATTTTGATACTTTTGGATGCATAATAATTAAATAAAAAACATGAAAACCCCTAAATACTTTTGGTATTCAGATCACTCATAAAATCAAAATGGTTCTAATTATCTCAGTCATGTTAAAACCTTCCTCAAGGATGAGAGGTTGTAAAATATTAAGAGCTCCAGTTGTCTCATCCATTTCTTTCACTGCTGGCAAGCTATGAAAGCAGTTTTGGGAAACCAGGGAACAGAAAAAGTTTCTAAGCCTTCTCCAGCCATTTTGAAGAGGAATGCTTATGTTCACTATCAAAGCACACTGCCCAGGGATTCTGACCCTAAGACTATTGCCTCTTTTTAATTCATATGATTAAAAAAAAAGAATGAGAACACCCCAAAATTCCTTCTAAACACAGCTTTCTTTCAGTGTGTGGCTAAGAACTAGTCTTCCAAAAAAGCTTGTGGCTGCATGTGCTGGTTTGAAGGTGAACCAGCAGGGGAAATGAACTCACCACGAGAGAGATTATAAGTCAGAGCTAAAATTCAATAATAATATCACAATAACAACACTGACACACAAGGGAAATTGTTTCAACTCACAAAACCCCAGCAGTATAACCCAGTGTCCTGGGGCACAAACCCAAGGGGGTTTGTTTGCCCTTGTGCTGAGACCCCTGTGGTTCCCCCAAGTCCAGAGCAAAAGGAAATGAAAAACCTGTTGGTGCAGGCGAGGGCTGTGGTCTGGGCGAGAGCGGGGATCTCCTCCTGTCGAGGTCCTGCTGCTGCTCTGGATCCAACGAGAGGTACCCGAGGTCTTCTTACCCACCACTTATGTACCCTCAGGGAGCACTCAGTCCCTCCCCCTGGGCGGGGACTCACACAATGGGTGATTAACTCTGGGAGCCAGGGGGTGTTGAACTGTTGATGGCCCATTGGCAGCTCCGCCCCCTCAGGCTGGGTGTGAAGGTGATAATGGCTCCCTGGGCAGCTGCTGCTGATGGCCCATTGACCTTGGGGAATGAATAGAGGGGGTAGAACACACAGCTTTGATCACCCCCACACAGGGTTAGCTGGTCCCTCCTGATGAACTAGGACACTGCACTACAACAAAAATTAAACTCTAGGTTTTGATGCACAGCAATAATGATTTTAATTCTCAGTACACACAAAACTCCAGAAGTCCTGACCTGATTTTTCATGAAGATATATTTTAAGAAAAAACCCCAGCCATAGATGTCCTAGCAGGTCAGCTAATAAACACTTCACCAGGCATAGCAGAAGGAATACCAGATAACCAATTTTCACAAATCTTGAGGATTTAGCTGTGGTATATTCCAGTCTATTAAGCATTCTTATGCTGAAGTTGGCTGGTGTCTGCCAGCAAGTCTATCCTTGATCTAGGGGCACTTGCAAACTTTTCTAAAACTAAATGACACGTTGACTAACTGGGAGAAATAATTAAGCCTTCTTTGTAAAAGGGGAGAGCTGGAAGAAAAGAATCCATTGTTCAGTCACTGGACCACATGGGAAGACCTGAACAAATGCTAATTAACCCAGAGAAAATAAAGGCTTCTTTGGTTCACATATTGATTGAGATGAATTTTGGAGCTTGACAGTACCAGAAAATTTATGTCTTCTTCAGCTATGAACTGATCTGGATTAAGTGTGTACCTCTCCCCTCACAGCCCAAGGCCATCTCCATGCTCTCAGTTCATTGCCCTCCATTCTCCTATATAAATATTTTTTGAATGCTCTGTAGCCCAAATTTATTCCATTGAGGTGGATTAAGGAGACATCAAACCAAATGTCTGGAGAATGCTTTGATGAGCAGCAAAGGGTAATAATTAGTTAACCCAAGTTGCAGCAGACAAGTTTGACTTCATGAAAGTGTTGATGGAAAACGAGTGTCTGGGGGAAGTATAGGCAGAGGTCCTGAGAGCCTGGACAGTGATCAACAAGTTTGGGCTTCTCATCAAGGAAACTGTTCAAGAGAGCCAAAACTGTGACTATTCCCTGTGAGAACAGAAATTGAATAAATGTCTCTGGCTACCATCCTCAACATCCCTTAAGAGATCAACTTAGCAAGATCCTCCCTGGTTTCCCTCAGTTGCCTAATTACTCAACATAAGAAGCAACAAGGTTAAACTGCAGTTAGAGAAGCTCTCATTTTACTCTTGAGAATTGCATTTTGGCCTGTTGAAGTGCATAACTTACATTCTCCATGTGGGCTCACCTTTAAAAAGGATTAAAAAGTAACTGTACTTAAATATTTTGTAGGACATTTGCCTAATGCTTTCAAAACAAAGTGTGCCTAAAAATATTCTACAAGCTTTTACTGATAACACAGAGATTAAACACCTTGTCTTACCTTGAATTATAGACATCTCTAAAGTAAACATAGCATGTGTCAGCAGCCCACAATGGCTTGGAGCAGGAAGTGAAAAATATCTACTAAGAATTGCAAAAGGAAGCTCAGTGGCAAAAATGTTACTAAAACTTATACCTTTTTTTTCTTTCTTTTCTGCATTGGTGAGGCCACACCTTGAGTGTTGTGTTCAGTTCTGGGCCCCTCAGTTCAGAAAGGATATTGAGGTGCTGGAGCAGGTCCAGAGAAGAGCAACAAGGCTGGTGAAGGGACTGGAGCACAAGTGCTGTGGGGAGAGGCTGAGGGAGCTGGGGGTGTTCAGCCTGGAGAAGAGGAGGCTCAGAGGTGACCTCATCACTGTCTGGAACTGCCTGAAGGGAAGTTCTGGCCAGGTGGGGGCTGGTCTCTTCTCCCAGGCACTCAGCAATAGGACAAGGGGGCACGATGGGCTCAAGCTCTGCCAGGGGAAATTTAAGTTGGATATCAGAAAAAAATTCTTTGCAGAGAGAGTGCTCAGGGATTGGAATGGGCTGCCCAGAGAGGGGGTGGATTCCCCATCCCTGGAGGTTTTTAACCTGAGCTTGGCCGTGGCACTGAGTGCCATGATCTGGTAAAGGGACTGGAGTTGGACCAAGGGTTGGACTTGATGATCTTGGAGGTCTTTTCCAACCCAATCCATTCTATGATTCTGATATTTAGACTGCCAGCTTGCAAATCAATAGACGGGGAAAGGAAGCCAAGTAGTCCAAAAAAGGCACTCTAATGGTATGGATTTCAAAATGCACCTTATAGAAGTAGACCTATATATTTTTTGTCTTTAGAAGAGACTACAAAAGGGAAACAAGACTATCCAAAAGGCTGCCTAAAGATCTGATTAATGTAAAAAGAGGAATTACTCTAAACTTGAGAAATTAATGACTCTTTGTTACACTTCACTAACTCACTTTTGTAAAATATAAGCATTTAAAAAAAACTCTCTGAAGTTGTGTAACCCATTAAAAAGTATTTGAAGATTCTGGAATTTGCTTATCACTAAAGTTGAGTGTTAAAGAGGTGAGAATTTAAATATTTACTATTTTATTACTGATAGTTATGCTAAGCATTGTTTCAAAGTTGATAAAACAAGACCTGCTTCAACAGAAGAGGAATTTTATATGTAAGTTGTACACATTTGGAAAATATTTTTCACAGTTTGATTTGCCTCTTTTTCTTCAATGAATGTTAAATTCCAAGATGAAGGCTTAATACTCTCCAAAAGAATGGTGTTGATTGATTCTTGTCAACATTTTTAGCATGCATTTCATCACAGAAATGCTGCTTCCTAGCAATTTGTAGAAAGAATTTTTAGCTTAGCAGTAGCCTTTTATGAAATGTCTTGTAATACCAGACATTACAGCATTCAGATAAATATAAATGGAAATTCCTTTTAGTTAAAGTGATAAAGCAATTTTAGCAATCATGCCTTCTCATTTGCCTCTGGGGCTTGCCTGTTCCAGGCTAAAGATCTCTGTATTCCTATTTTAGATTGAATTCCTCTACTTAAAATCAGCAGATGTTCTTTGAGCTTCAGAATATGGTGGCCTGTTATTCCAAATGTGACCATCTCACCAGAGGCTGAAGTGATTTATGAAAGGCCAGATCTCTTTCTTTCAGCTGAGGTCAATGTCAGAAATCTGATTGACCTGAATAGAAGGTCAGCAGAAAAATGTCATAGAATTTGAAGTCCAAATGGGTTGTTTTCAATCAGCCAGTCTGGTCTAGTCGAAATTTATTTTCCCAACAACTCCTGTATAAAGTGCACAAGCATATGAATATATGTGGAAAATACTGTAAAATAATGATGATAACACAGTGGCCAGTGAAAAGAGAGCTACAACTTTTAAATGTCACACTCATTCAAAGTATTTGTTTATACAAATCATTGCTACAAAGCCAGTAAACTCACCAATTTCAGCAACTAGTTTTTTTTTTCTTATTTTCTTTTGTCCTTTAGTGATTTTGTTTGATTTTGTCCAAGACTTTACAGGGTTATTGAGAGGTTTGATGCATCATTTTAACTTCGATTATGAAATGTTGTAAACAATGTTGATTTTTAAAGTCTTGTGTCCTGCTGCCTGGCAAACAGTTCTGTTTGCTATTTCTGAAAGAAAGGGAAAAAAAAAAAAAAGGAGACAAAACCCCTTTGATAACAATTGCCAAGAAAAAATAAAAACCTGATTTCAGTCCAGTACGTTAAAAAAAAAAAAAAATTATATTATTTCATTCTCCAAAATAAAATTCAAAATTTGCAATATAAAATACTTTCAACAAAAGGACTTCTAATCATTTTGATTTCTGGGGGAAAAAAGCACTCCCTAAGAAAAACACACTGGTCTAAGTAAAATAAGCACCAACTTCCACCGAGAGTGAAAAGCAGAGATTTGCTGTATATAAACCAGTTGCTCTGTCTTCATTCTTGTACTTTCTATCTCTATCAAAACCAGTGTCAAACTACATAAACACACTTCCACTTCCGTGGATGCCACTGAATCCATGGATGATTCTCTTCTGCTTCTTCTCTCTTCCTCCCTCCCTTTTCTACTTATTTCTATCTCTCTACCTCACGCTCACTGTTCAACAAAATATTCATTATTGTCTTCAGCATATGCTCTTGTTTGTAGCTTAATTCAGGTGGGGGTGTCTCTCACTAATCAGATCTCAGCCACCTGCAATATGCAAGGTAAGTTTTTTGAGGGTATAGGCCTATGGGTATTTTTCCCTTCATTGGCTGAACTTGCAAATTTAACTCAGAGTCTGGGATTGCCACTCTGTCCTCTAGAATTTCAATCCAAATTCAGATTCTCTGGAGAAAATACTGCCTTCTACTAGCCATACAAAAAGAGTATGACAAGCACAGCGTAGAGCTGAGCCACAAAGGTGTAAGTTTTCATTAAAAATTGTGGTTGAAATGTCCTGCCCAGTTTTTGGATTGAAATCTGAGTGCTGGCAGCATTTGAACTATATCTCATACCAGAGTATGCAGCTGTCTCAAGATTCCATGGTTGAGTACCAAGGAACAATAGCAGCCAACAGACATGAGTCCCAGCCCTTAAACGAATCTCAGTACCATCTCCTTAAAAACAAACACCAAAATAATTGATAAAAAGGACATTGATGGGATTACGAGTCCTCTTGTGTTTACCTCCTCTTTCCCTCCCCCGAGAAATAAAAGAAGCCATGCATTACTTTGAGACAATGTGTTGCAAGCTCTAGAGAACATTTTTAACCCCCAAATTTGGAACCCACTGGAGGAAAAGGAAATTTTGGAAAGCAGCTAGGATTATGAGGAAAATAACAGCTGACAATCTCAGCCTAGCTTGAATCTCTCTCACATATGGTAGTTTGGCATCAGTGACACCACAGGCAAACTCTAGATGAAGGCAGCATTAGGTGGTCATGGCAATCTTTCTCAAGCAGCAATCAAAGAATGGTAGGAAAGCAGACATTGTCTGAGAGAAAACGTAGATCAGTCAGGAGATAGTGAAGGAGATAATATATTGAATAAATATGGAGAAAACTAAGTAAGGAAATTAACATGGAAGGAAAGAATGTGCTGGTTTGAAGGTGAACCAGCAGGGGAAATGAACTCACCACGAGAGAGATTGTAAGTCAGAGCTAAAATTTAATAATGATATTACAAAAACAACACTGACACAAAAGGGAAATTGCTTTCAACTCCCAAAACCCCAGCAGTATAACCCAGTGTCCTGTGGCACAAACCCAAGGGGGTTTGTTTGCCCTTGTGCTGAGACCCCTGTGGTTCCCCCAAGTCCAGAGCAAAAGGAAATGAAAAACCTGTTGGTGCAGGCGAGGGCTGTGGTCTGGGCGAGAGCGGTGATCTCCTGCTGTCGAGGTCCTGCTGCTGCTCTGGATCCAACGAGAGGTTCCCAGTCTTCTTACCCACCACTTATGTACCCTCAGGGAGCACCCAGTCCCTCCCCCTGGGCGGGGACTCACACAATGGGTGATTAACTCTGGGAGCCAGGGGGTGTTGAACTGTTGATGGCCCATTGGCAGCTCCGCCCCCTCAGGCTGGGTGTGAAGGTGATAATGGCTCCCTGGGCAGCTGCTGCTGATGGCCCATTGTCCTTGGGGAATGAATAGAGGGGGTAGAATACACAGCTTTGATCACCCCCACACAGGGTTAGCTGGTCCCTCCTGCTCAACTAGGACAAAGGAACAGAACAAAGATTTTAACACACTGAAAGAGACAAAAATATTTAAGAAGTAAGCCTATAGGAGAAGGAAGATGAATAAAGAACAAAAGATAATGAAGAGCTCCACAATTATGGTGATGGCCACCTATTTAAACATATATATCTCCTCCTAGATAGTCAAATCAAACCCAGCCAAATCAACTGCATTTAGGAGTCCAAAATACAAAAATGACCTTAGATAGTCAACTGAACTACAGTGGATGAACATGTTAAGAAGAAAATACAGTCAACTAAGAAGCTTTTGAAAGTGAAAAATTAAAAGCAGGAATAATTTAAATCAGAAGTCATTTGTATATAGTTGTACATTTTTATTGTCATTAATTATTAAAAATAAAAAGACCAATGAGAAAAACCATCTTCAATTTAACTATGTAGATACTTTTAGAAAAAAAATAAAAAAACCCCACACCTCTCATCAGACACAGGTCAGTGCAGGAGCAGCTCAGTACAACTAAATGGTCTGCCTATGCCAAGATCTGTCTTTCTTGGTCATGAACAACAGCATGTAATCTATTCAAAAATATTAATATATGAATGTTTTTCTTTATATAGATAAGGACATAAACCCTAAGGACAATGGCAAGTTATATACATGAATTACTTTATTCATTCTTTGTATGAAGAAAATTTATTTGTCCAATATTCAGAATAAATGTTTCTCTGGGAAACTTACACAGGAAAGAGCAAGATTATACATATGTGCTGTAAGTACTTGTGTCATTACAGAATTGCTCAGTCATATTGTTTTCAATGTGCCAATCCAAACCATGAAGTAGCAATTTTTTTTAAAAAAAAAGCTCATGTGAGTTCAATGTTAGAACTATCAACGGAGTAAGGCTGTTCTTCACCATTTCAATAGCAAGATAAGTGGCTAGCAGTTTGTATCTTAAAAGCTACATGCTTAGGTCTGAAACCTCAGCCTCCTTTTGCACCCACAAATTTCTGCCGTATTTTTAAGCATAAACCAAAGAATCAGATAAGGTCTGGCATTCTGTTTCTGTGAGTTTCTGTCGGAGGAGACCCGGGGTTTATACAGTGGCAAAAATACTACAAGAGATGGATAGACGAGGACGCCGAAGTCCAGGAACCCGGCTCCCCGAATATGGAAGCTCTGCGAGAGATTTATAAGGACTTTAATGTTCACACCCTATATTGATGTTTCCCCACTCTAAATGTTATACCCTTAATGTGGCTACCCTGGTTATTTTTCCCTTAGTCGTTCCTTATCCAAGTTCCCTCTTCCCACAAAACCCTCCGGGTCGCAGCCCCCTGTCCTGGCCCGCCCCGGCCATGGGGGCGGTTGCCGGCGGGGCCGCCCACGAGGCGCTGCTGGAGCCCGGGCGGGGGCTGTCCCTGCCTCGGAGTGCCGGCAGCCCTACGGTAGAATTTCCCCGCCCATCTCATTTTCCCACTGGTCCTTGTGCCGCTCCTCCCCTCCCTCCTTCCCTTCGTTTGCATGTACCCAATGCAGTGCGTTACTCCTCCCCTCTTCCCCGCCTACATCCGAGGAATTCCCATGCTCTCCTTATAAACCAGCGCGCGGCGTTAAACTTGGCTTTGCCTCGTGGACTCCTGGCGAGTGCGGGCTTGTTCCGTTCGGGGCCGGGGGCGGGAGGAGCCGACCTCGCTCCTAAGGGGCCTGATCCTAGGGGAGCCCTGCTGGCCGCTTTCCTGGCCTGGCTCCTGGAAGCAGAAACCTCTCCACCGTATCAGTGGCTATTTACAATCCGCTGATAAGTTTCCAATCCATGCTCCTGGGATCCGGGGACTGAATGAAATCATTAGACATGAAAGTTGGAGTTGTTATACAGGAATCTGTCTCTGGTGTTCTAAAAGGCTCTCTTAAAAAAGATATTAAAAAACAGCTACCAAAATATCCCTAAACAAACAAGCAAACAAAACAAAAACAGTAAAAAAAAATAAAAAAAAAATAAAAGTAAGAAAATAACTTGAAAAATATCCAGTGGTCTACAACTCATAAAAAGTAGAAAGCCATTGATTTGTCAGAGGTATTTGCAACATTATTATCAGAAACATGAATGTACTTTTGTGAGATGGCAAATTTTTTACATGCATCTGTCCACATTTTTTTCCCTACAGGTTAAATCCCTGGCTTAACTGTAATTACTTCCACCCCACCACCAGAAAAACTCTTCTCCAAAGTACACTCAGTCCCTCCCACAGACAGAGTAATCACAGTTCTTTCTAAACATCTCCCCTCCCCTCTCTGCAGCCAAATCTCTAAAATATACATCCTATTAATGTATAAACTGCAAGGAACTGCATACAGAGCCAGGTACGCAGCACTAGTAGGAAATAGCAGCATTTGCATTTCACCAATCCCCGGTTACAAGTATTTTTCTGTCCAGAGGTACCCACAGATGTCTTTGCTTTCATTCCTCGTGGGATGATGAAGACATATGACTGGAGATGACAATCTGTTTGACAGAGAAGAGAAAACATATCCCAATGCACTGATTTATCAGCCCTGGGAAGAAAGTTTTAAATTATATTTGAAGAGGATCGCTGGCATTTTCCTGTGAAAAACAAAATAATTGTTGTCATTACAAGTCTAAAAATATGTAAGAATCCCATGTTCTATTTTAAACTCTTACATTATATACTAAAAATATAGTATGTGTTTCTTTGCAAGAGGAAAAGGAGCAGCAGTAGGATACCCCACAAGATATCAGGCTCTTGAGTTGCTATATATGTACACATGTCGCAGGTCTGGCCCAGCTGTTGCCAACCCTGGACTGGCCCCCCTTCCCCTCCCAGAACCTTCCCAGCAAAGGAAAGGAAAAAAAACTGAAAAGAAACACACTCTAAAGAAACTGAACTGAATAAAAAGAATAAATTATATTTACTAACATTTACAAACCACACTGTATACACAATACACAGGATCCCACCCCCCAGGGGAGAGGGGAAGGGAGAAAAGGGGATTGATTGGCCGGAAAATAGGGAAGACACCAACCCAACCCAAAGAAACCGAATGAATCAAAACAAACACAATTAAAAACCTCAAGGAAGGGGAACAAGAATGAAACAATCTCACCCAGGACAGGAGAAACACCAGGGACCGGAGGGACCAGACTCCAACCACCTCCCTCCAGCTCCTCAGCCAAGGAAGGGAAGCAAGAACCAAACCACTCCCCCCCTGCCACGTGGAAGACACGAGTGGAATCCTTGTACCTTCCTTAGATACAATGGGTACTGAGGGAGCCATGGGGCAAACCATTACAACACATTACTAGAGTGAGTATATGTGAAAGACAGAGTTTTCAGATTTTGCCTCTGAACTGATACCCTTTTCTAACCACTAGAAAGGGCTGGAAAAGTTTTACTGTGGAGTGGAGGAGTAGGTGGCCTATACTCTGCCTGTATGCTGAGGGATTCCTGCCTTCTGAAGCATCTGACACTGGTAGCTGTCCAAAATGGGCTATTCACGCATATCTGCTCCAATGTGGAAACTCCTTAGCACAGAAATAGAAATAAATATTTATAGATATATGCAGTTCTAAGGGGAGAAGAAGCAATCAGTTTAGCAGCCTACAAAACTGACATTAATCATGAGCAGATTTGCTATATTTGAATGGAGAACAAGGAAGGATTAGGAACAGAAGAGAAAAAAATGAACTGACTGTAGAGTGATACAGAGAGTTGATTATTTGTATAAATAGTCTCCAGAACAGAAAACTCTTTGAAATTTTCATAAGACTGAATTCACATTTTTCCAAAGTAAAATGAGAGTTCCTGTGGAGTTCATGTTTTTTATCTGTATGAGCACATAAAATATGCTTCAGAACACATAGCACTCTAGTAAAAATAAGTGCATCTCAGTACTTCTCTTCAGTATAATGTTCTTAAATATTTTACTGCATCCTTTAAAGACGGAGAAGGTAAAAGCTGGAACAGCCAATTATTTTAATGAAATAAACAATAGTGTCAGTGCTCCAAGTCACCTAAAAAGTCCATCACAGGACTAGAAAACTGGATTCAGAGACCTAGAGGGATGCAATCACACATTTTAATTTTTTTCAGGTAAAAACCTATGACACATTTCAGAATTGATCTGTATAAAAGGAATTTATTACTTTGCTTTAATGAAAAGTATTGATTTCCTGAAGAGTGCAGATTACAGGTACAGAAGGTTTGAACAAGAACTTGAGCATGACCGAAAAGTAGAACATGTTTCAGTCAATGGTCTCACTCTGTCACTGCATGGGTTGTCCTTGAAGAGGTATAGTAACTCCTTCAGATTAGACAGGTATACCTCTTGTTTTCAGAAGGTTGGTCTTGCAGAGACTCATCTCACTTGTAAGCAGTGTGAATAAAAACACCTAAAGGTTTGTAGTACAGGGGTGTGCTGTAAACACATTTCTTCTGCTGTAAACTGGCAGAAGAAATGAACCCAGCTAAAAAGAGATTATAAATCAGTTACAATTTAATAAAAAATATTACAATAAATGCAATGACACAAAGAGAAATGATTTTAACCCACAAAACTCAGAAATTTAGTCCAGCACCCTGGGGCACAAACACAAAGGGGTTTGTTAGCTCCTGTGCTGAGACCCACATGGTTTCCCTGGGTTCAAATAAAAAGAAGGGGAAAACCTGTTGGTGCAGATGACAGTCAAAGTCTGGTGAAGAGTGGTGGTCACGGTCCTGTTAAGGTTCTGGTCCTCCTCTGGATCTGACAAATGGTCCCCAAGGTCTTCAAAACTCAAGGTTATTTACTCTCAGGTCCAGGTGGGAACGCTCAGTACCTCCCCGCGGGTGGGGAGTTCCAAAATGGGTGATCTGACTCTGTGAGTCATGGGGTATTTTGGAATTGTTGATGGCCCCTTAGCAGACATGCCCCCTCAGGCTGGGTGTTAAGGTGCTAATGACTTCCTGGAGGGGAGTTATCACAGCTCCCATCTCAGGCTTCATTAACACTCAGCTTACACCCTGAGGGGTTGGGTGTGCCCTGGGCAGCTGCTGCAAATGGTCCATTGTTAACAGTTTATGGGAAATGAATAGAGGGTTTAGAATACATAACTTTGGTCACACCCACACAGTGATAAACTGGTCCCACCTGAACTAGCACTGTAATATTTTAGTAATAATTCAGAGAGCACAGTGCAGAATTTTTAGTCCTTCCCAGTTGGGGTTGACTTGTAATATGGAAGTGTGGATACACCAGCAAGGAATACGTGTCTTAAAAGCACATGATACACTCAGGTTGCCTCAGATGTCACTGTGTCACTGCCATACATCGTGTCTACCTCTGGATTCTCCACACTGCAGAGATGGGGCCCAGAGCTACTGGATCAGAAAGTACAACTAGTTAGCATCTATTAACTGCTGGATTTATTTAGTGGCCGAAGGCATGTCCTTATGTCATGCTAACCTCATCCCCAGGCCACCTTATACGCTGGCTCATTAATTGCTGTCATCTCATAAGGAGTTTTGGCATTATTTGGAGGTTTTGTTTGGTTTAGAGTTTTAGCACACAGATATTTGGATAAATGGGCTAGCAAAGACGTATTTTTCTGCTGTGAAATCAGTGCCATCATCACTATAATTCATAGAACTCCACTTACATCCGATGAAATGTAACAGAGCCACCAGCCACTTTTACTTCTTTCTGTGTTCACCCTACTTATCTCGATAGACCTCTCTCTTGACACTGTTCACAAAACTGAAAGTCATTTGTGCACCACGTTTAGTCACTCATGTGGCTCAGGGAACAAATAATTAAACTGAAATTGGGGAAGCTGCAGAAAATCATGCATTCAAAACTGCAAAGAAAGAATCCCCCAAAGCTATTCTGTGATCAAAAAGGCAGAAAAATATGAGACATCACACAACTTTCTATTGTAGATGACTCTAAAGAAAAAGCCATAGGATCAGTGTTTATAAATACTTTACTGGAAAAAAAATCTTAAGACTTTTGCAATAAAAGCTTACATTTGACAATTCGATATTTAATTTCAGAGCCAGTATTTTATTCATTAGCAAAATACAGTATAAAATTATCATACTCTTCCTTTCCTTTACAGAATAATTAACTTCCATGTTGTAAATGAATGCAGTGGCATCAAGAGATGCCCAGATATTCATAGAAAGTGAAAATTGGCCTAGAATCAAATAATCCCCAGAAGATAACTACTTAAAATTCAAACCCAAACTTCTGTTTTAAATAGGTAGAGCTGTCATGTACTGAAAGGAGATTGAGACAGCTATGGAGAAGAAACTGTAGGAGGACACATATGAAGAAGAAAAGGCTATCATGGTTCATATCTAACCTAAGTAATCATATGCCTGAATTAGTAATGACCAGCAAGCCTTAATAAAAGAATAGAACCTTAATAAAATCAGTGGGGTTTTTCCTCATCTGATATTCTGTTCCTTCTGAAGCAGGAGCCAGCCTGCTGGAATGTCACTTAGAATTGCATGGCTGTGAAGGGACCCCAAGTTTGCCAGTATCCTGAGGTTGGTCTGTCAGCACCTATTTCTCAGAGCAAGTGCCCCTGCAGCCATGCTGTGCTGTGCAAGATCTAGAGCCACGCTGCATCACAACATAAACAAGAATAAACTTTCTAAAATAAAAAAATGCTCAGCATAAGACAAATTATAAATAAAAGTGTTTTATAAGTGAGTCTTCCCATCCACTCTGTCCTTATAGTGAGATCCTTTGGCTCTTGGCCTCATCTTAGCTCAATAATTTGGTTGTTTTTTGGATAAGACTGAGATTTGCACAGCACTGAAACTTGCACAGTCCCCTCTGGGTCTTTGGGGTATAACAATCTCATGCCTCCTGGTGCTTGGCTTCTTCTGCTTCTTATTTTTCCCAGCTGTCTTCCTCTGTCTGCTCTGGTGCAGGCTCCTGGTTCCTTGTTGTCTTTCACATCCTCTGCCTGCCCTCCTTCACTCACAGCTATATAGTTGTTCCCTTTGGAGGGTCAGTTGCCCCTTTCCTCAAGAAGCTTCATGCAGTCCAGCAAGATGTCATAAGGGAAAAAACTCTCAGTCTCCTTCCCAACAATCAACCATAGTCTCTGGTTAGAAACAAGCATTCTTTAATGAAATAAAAATCCAAGACACCAAATTAACAGCATCCACCATGAACCTAATTGTGATCTTCCATCACAAGTGGCCCCTTTGAATCTTCATTGCCTGTGCTACAGTCCTGAACACATAAACTTTAACCAATGACAGACATTTGTTCTGCACTTTGTCCTCTCGATACCCATCTTGTCCACCAGCACACGTCTCAGATACCACAGCTTTCTTCATGATCTCCCTTTAGCAGTGGTGTTCCTGCTGACCATATATTTAAACTGCTGCCAGAGAGCTCAAGTGGGCCTCTTTGGACAACAGCAATTCTGCACATGAAATGCAACAAAAACGTCCTTAGTACAATTTTGAAATGCAGCCCAAGATTGTCATGCTGGATCTTTGCTTTGACAGTCACTTTTCAATCTATTTGTGCTACAATTTTTAATTTGTACTTTGCTCCTAATTATTTCAGCAAGTCTTGTTTAAGCCCAAATTTTTCTTAAGTTTTAGTGAGCCACTATCACCATCTGCACACCTAAGTGTGCTGGTGCTATCCCTTCAGAATGCCTCCAGAACATCTCTAAAACTGCTCTTCATTCACTGAGTAATTAACTTAGAAATCTTACCTGCCAATACCTGTGCAGAAATACATCAGGTTTCTGAAGAGCAGATATTTGATTCCCAGTGACACTCAGGGCACTTTTCAATCTCATGAAATTGTTAGCAAATTGAACACCACGTGCTCACATTGTGCACAGAGGAATGAGTGTTACAAATGCAAGGAAGAGAAATGCACGGAGTGTATTTTAGAGATGAGCTAAGAATTTGTTGCCCTGCTGTATTTTCCTAGCCCTCCAACAATCTTTAAACATAGGTATAATTCACAGACTGTCTCCTGCAGCAAGAACTGAGAATCCCAAGCAGCCATTTTGGTCTCTTCTCTGAAGATTTTACAGAAATGCCACATACTTAAAGATCGATTTTCACTTACAGGAGGTCAGTAATATATTTCTATTCTGTGCTTGTCTTTCTTTCCCACCACGACTTCATATTATTTTTTATTTTACTGATGTCAAAATTTTAATTGTTGAACCAGTCTGTCTAGAAAAACATATTTTTGAAAAAAAAAAGATTTATGCTGCTTATCTGCACGTGTTAGCTACTATAAAATGAGCTATCAAGGCTGTGCATCTCTGTCAACGTGTAGAATAATTCTCTCTTATAAATAAAAGGCAATGATGTAGTAATGCTCAGAAGACTAATGTACACACAGAGGTTAAGATGTCTGCCATACCAGCCTTTGTTTAAGTGCATCCAAGAAGGGAAATCAATACTCCTCAGGAGAGCATTTTGTTGGTACAGCTGCTGTTGCTAAGATTGGCTCAGTGTCATGTTCTCATTAATACAGTCGAGTGGTAACCCTAAGATTGAGAATGTGCAGACAGACATAATGAATTTATACTAGAAACACAAAAATGTAGAAATTCTAATTGCTTTGGCCTGATTGGGTGCTTCATATCTTGAAAGGATCGTGTTTATAAATTGGAGTTTAATGATATTTGTGGATCACAAAATTAAGTCATTAACAGGAAAGAAATTGCTGCTGCAGTTTGCCCTTTAAGAGCTGCAGCACAAAGAGACTGGCATGCTTGAAAGCAGTTGTGCATTTTTGAGCAAATTGTTACTATTGCAGGGAAAATGTCAGGGCTTAGTTATAAAACCATATTTGCTAGCATTAAAATAACTCTTTGAAGCCCAGATCTTCAGAGGGAGATACATGCATTGTGCCATGCCATTTGTGACAGGAAAAATCTCTTTGTATCAAGCACTATCAATCCTCCTCACTACCTCTGTCTTAGTTTGAGGGAAAAAAACCAAAATGTTTTACCCACAAGCAGGGGAGGGGCCTCCTCCACGATAATCACACCACTCTTTATCAAATTTAAGGAAAGGAATTTTAATACAAGAAGGATAACTGCTCTATATATATATATATATATGTAAACAGACTAGTGCAACCCACTTCCCCAACACCACAAGAGAGGAAAAAAACCAAAAAAAACAAAACAACAACAAAACCCAGCAGGTTTTTTTCTCCGGGAGGAAAGGTTATACTCAAGTGTTCATATCTCAGCCCGGCTGGCTGCAGAGTGAGTTTCAGTCCCTCTCCAGCGAGACAGACGAGCAGTGAGCTTTCAGATGGACTCAGTCTCTTCCCCCTGTGTTCCCCGTCCAAGAAGCAGAAAGGTACGAGCAACCAGCAGCAAATCCAAGGCAGCAGCAGCAGCAGCACGGCACGAAAAGTAGTCCGAGGTGGGCAGCACCAAGACAGCCAGGAAAACCCCAGCAGTAACCAGCAGGGCAGCTGCCTCCTTCGAGCCCCCACTCCCCCGTTCCGCCGAGCCAAGACTGGGGAGAATATCCAAAAAAAACCAAAAGAGACAAACCTGCCCCCACCCCAACAATCAACAGTTAACTGCTTCTTTTGTTAACCGCTGGCCTGGGCAGTTAAGTGGCAGGGGAGAGAATTTACATAATAATCCCAAACTACAACAACCTCTCTAAAGGCACATGCTGCCTTGGATGGCATTTGTCATTCAGCTGTGAGTTTCTCTGGCAGTGCTCTGGAAGCCTGGGAGATACAGGCAAGAAACATGGAAAAAACCCACTGGGGGGAAAATAATAAAGATGATGCCACAGGGAAATTGAGTAGAAAAAAAAATTTAAAAAAATAATTAAAAAAATGAGGACACAAATGGTATCCAGGGAGTACAAAGTTGACAGCCTCAAAATTATTATGGATCAAACACAGGTTACAGCCCTGAGAAAGAACCCTGGAGGGGAAATTTGACATTTCCCTCTGCATCTTGAATTAAAAAAAAAAAATTTAATGACCCCAGATAATTAATTACAATCTTGCAAAGAGAGTTACACAAGCATCAAGCACACACACATGCATGATGTGGAATTTGTATCTATGTGGACTGCAATCCTTCCTGCCCCATCTTTCCTTAGCCCTCAGTGTCTGAAGGAGCCTGTGCTCTATGTGATATGACATGGGACACCTTCTGCCTCCAGTGGCCCCCGAGTCCTGTTCGTCTTTTCCTCCTGAGACTTGAACATCCTGGAGCTCACACTAAAGGGGGCAGCACATCAGTCTTTGCTGCCATTTGTGAAAATCTTCCCTGTTACTGTAGAATGAGAAAATCTCTACTCAATAAAGATTTTATTTAAAGCAAAAATAGTATCTTACTAAAAAGTCCCAAACTCTGCATCATGTATGCCTGCCAGTAATCAGACTAAGTACAAAGACTATGAAATAATTCTCTCCACTCTTTTGACTAAGGTGGTGCATTTAGTGGCTGGTAATCCTCGATCAATTATTTGACTTTCATTAAATTTTTTAGGGAAATATTGCTTTCATTATTCAATTTTTTTAATTAGACAAGCTGAAGGATTTCTGAGAGTGCACACGACTTGTGTAACCTAAAATAAGCTATTTGGGCACAAATACTACTTAGTGAGTG
The DNA here is from genome assembly GCF_047495875.1 of Pithys albifrons albifrons. Lineage (NCBI taxonomy): Eukaryota > Metazoa > Chordata > Aves > Passeriformes > Thamnophilidae > Pithys > Pithys albifrons. The sequence continues at coordinate 99,830,497 of NC_092461.1, read as the reverse complement.
GACTGTAATCCAGCATGTGTTACTGTGAGGCTCACTCAGATGCTCAATAGGCCCGCTTGTATCTCATCAAGAAGGATCACAGAATCACAGACTATTCTGAGTTGGAAGGGACCCACAAGGATCATCGAGTCCAACTCTTCAGTCAATGGCCCACACAGGGGATTGAACCCATGACCTTGGCATTGTTACAACCAAGTTTTAACCAACTGAGCTAATCATCAGCTCAATTTAGAGGTGGAATTTGAACACCACAATATCATTTCATATCACCTCCCATTTCAACATCCTGCCTCCATGGCAAGTCTTCACAGCATCTTGTACCTGTGCACACACTGCCCTTTATAAAGGGGGAACTGAAACTCCAAAGGGAAGCTACAAAAAAGCAGCACACTGAGCAGACAGCCCATGAGAGTCATGATTGACCCCTGCATTTCTTGCATTGCAAAATATATAATTTATTTTCAACTGTAGAGAAGTGTCTTTTCAGATATCCTCTGGGTATCAGAGCCTGGTGGCCCTTTTGGAGCTGATTCCTAAGACGTTGCCTATAAAATGGAAAATAAAACTGATGAGGTCTTGTGCTGTCTCACGACCAGGATGGGGACATGGCTGTAGATAACTCAGACACACAGTTTGGTGAACATGTCGGAAGCACTTTAGTTCCAGCTGGGGTCTGGATTATAAGGGTTCTGGTAGGGGTGGGGTTTGGAGGGGATTGGACAGCACATCTGGGGGCAGGGTTAGGAAGGCAGGGATGGGAGAGGCTCAGATAGAAACCACATGGGGACATCCAGGGTGGGGAAGGAACTCCAGGGGATACAGAGACTGTGAGCAGGGGCACATGGGCTTCAGGAGCACCTGCTGCCCTGCACTGCCTCAGGAGTGGTGGGATTTGCTGCAGCAGGGCAGGGAAAGGGAGTAGAACTCTCTCAGATGCAGGGAAACTGTCAAGGTACCTTCACGACATGAAAAAACCTCAGGAAAAAACACACAGAGAAGGGGAAGGAACATGGGGGGTCTGAGCCCTGGGGGCTGAGCCCAACATCACTGGATGGCTGAAAAAGGATATTTCTCCCATGCACACACTTCTCATAGGGCAACTTGGTGCTCCCATAATACACACTGGGGATTTTTTGCTTAAATGCACAATCCTTTGTAAAGAATTAGAAACTGATGCTTAAATCACACTTATATCTACACACACACTCTTTCACTGTTTAATTACTCCTGAACTAACAATGCTATGAAAAGGCTGGTGTTTCAACTGATGAGGCAGAGAACACCCATTTCAGAAAGCACTTTAAGTTTAAAATATGGAAGATGTCAGCTTTCTGCATGCTTACTGTGCACACAGCAGTAGTCTTAGTTTTCTAGATGGTATTTATGGGAAAATAAAACATTCATTATTGTCTTGAGCTGAACAATACTCAGGCTGGGTGAAAACAGGAAACCAACAAAAAACAAACAAACAAACAAACAAAAAAACCCCAAACCTTGACATGAGCATCTTACACCTCCTTACAAAAGGGAGATGGCCAGATGTTCTGTTTTATTGTGTGTCTGTCAGGGCAATGCAAGGAACAGGATCAGGCACAGCTGGGGAGGTCCACAGCTATGAGCCAGGTTCAAGGGCAAACCAGAAAGCTTCATGCAGGCTGTGGAGCCCACAGCACCATGAAGAGATGGAGAGTGGCCCTGCTGTAGTGTCACTGGTGCAGGGGGTGGCCACCCAGAGGGGCTGTGAGGAGGCAGGTGGGAGCAGACCCAGAGAGTGGGCAGGAATGGTCAGAGCTGGTGGTGCCCTCAGGGCTGTGGCAGCAACTGTCATTTGTGAGGATTAACTAAGAAATTTGTTTCTGCAAACAGGCAAGAGCAGTCCTCACATCCTGACAGCTCAGAAAGGTCTGACCTGCTGAGCAGTGACTCAGTCAAGCCATTTCTTTCAAAGTCACACAAAGTGCAGCCTTCAGAACCTTGGGTGTTTCTAGGTACAGGTGACTCTTAAACAGAGTTCTGAGAAGTCCATCAGTTTGCTGGTGTCAAAGGGGCAGCTGAGGTCTGGCTAACAGACCAGCATGTCCATAGCATGACCACTTCTGGATGCCCACTGGGAAGCCTTGAGGACCTCACTCACAGCAATTGTACCTGCAACCAGAACCACAGAAGCCATGATGAGCAAAAATAAGGGTATAATATGATTCAAATTGCTCTGTAACAACTGTGTCATAGGTATTTTTCAGGTTGGTAGCTCAAATTAAAGGAAACTTGGGACTGAATTTTCATTGTTTATTTATTTTGATGCTCCTTAAAATTTCCAAGGCCTGAATCAAAAGTCTTGACAGGCATATTGTTCTTTGACACTGATGTGGATAGCCTTGAATGCCTCTGTGTTTAGGAAACAGAACCAAGCCCTTAATATAATCCTTAATTTAGGAAGGCATGTGCAAAATGGAGGTGACAATTGCAGAGGCATCTTATAAAAAGTCATGTTTCTGAATCTTTCAGATAGTTCAGTGCTTAAGGTACCAAATACTTATCAAGAATCTAATAGATTCTTCTCCAGTGCTTTAAAAAGATTTGTCACTGAGTAACACATTAAAAAGAGAGAAAAATAAGCCACTGAAGATCTACACATTCAGCCTCTAGATCACAGGCAATGTGGTTTCCAGAGGAAGTCTGACTGGTATATTCCACTTACTCCTTGAGACTTACACACTTTTTTTTTTCCTAACTCAATTTATATACCCGTTATTTTTAAAGTTTCACATTTCATCGAATTTTGGTTAAGGAGTTTATTTTTCTGCCATAATGTATCTTTTAACTTAAATAGTAACATTATGAAGTATAAATTCACTTTAAAGTGCTTCAATAATGTGTTCGAAGGGTTGTAAAATAAATTCTTTTTTTGCCACTTTTGCTAAGTGACAGGAAGCCATTCTTAGACTAGGAAAAAATTAAGGTGATTAATGAGACTGGTAGAGGTTTATGGGGAAAAAAATAAAAAGAACCTCCTCTCTGGGGCAGTAAGTTCTTTCAAGACTTTTTTCCTCCTTATCTGGATGAAAATTCGGTTATTTGTTATGCACTACAAGAAGAGACTGGGTAGAAAAACCAGTCTGAGCATACAGGGGTTGCTGCCAGTAGATCATTAAACAGTAGGGAAAAGGATTTTGATGGGGAAAAATACTGCTTTTGTGACCAGAATTTTTTGAGAGAGCTCTACTATCCAGAACGAGTAGTTTGGCCCAGCTAGTTCCCCCCAAAAATGATTAGTGTGCTCGGTTGCTTTCAGTCCCTTTCCAGTTCATTGCAGTGTAGCTGGAGACAGACCACCTGCAGAGACACTAATCCAGTCTAGGCTCAGGTTACAGACAGAGTGACAGAATTGGGGCAGAATTGGGCCTCTTGGAAGGCAGAGCCCTGTCGAGAGCACTGAGGAGATGTACCAACTGTACCAACTGAACGCAATGCACTGGCCAGAGGCAGCAAGACTGCACAACTCAGGTTTCTGCCAGAAGTGCCTGAGGCATTGGGCTGAAAAGTGACCCAAACTAGACTGTTAAAAAATATAAATGTAAAAAAAGGGCGTCGATCTTTTCAGTTCACACAGAATATGTGTCTCTGGAACAGGCTAAAAGATTAAAAACAAACAACAAACCAAGACAAATAAAACCCCAAACAATCAAGTCTTAGTAGACTTATTTAGAGGGAGAAATGTTGGTCCAGAGCAGAAGATGCAGAAGGCATGGGCAGATCAGCTGACCAGGCCAAAGGGTGAGCCAAGCTACCTAACTGCAATTTACCCTTACTTTTCTGTTTGAAGTCTGTTCCCATCGGGATAAAACCACAATGAGAAATGTTGTCTCTTGCAGGGGGAGACCCCACAGTGTGTTACTTACCCACTTTCATTTTTCTATGACTGTAAAAAATGCTATAAAAATGACAGAAGTTATAAACATAAAGGAAGAGATAACTTGATCCATGTTCTATAAGAAAAACTCCGTAAGTTCCACAAGAGTTTGAGAATTTAAATCTATTAGATTATGATGTATAATGTAGTTGTGAGAAATGCAGATTTCCAAGGTAAAATTCATGGGAGGCATTTTACAGCTGATGACAAAGGATCTCTGCAAAAGAGTGTTTAACAAAGATACACCTCAGTGTCCAGCTGTGAGGCAAAAAGAAAAAGGAACTGTTCTCTTTTCTAACATGACTGTGCTGTGAACTTGCACAATTAATTAAATTTACTAGTGAATCCTTTTCTAAGCTGGTTAGTCAAAAATGATGCCTGTCAGCAAGCAAAGAAAGACAGCACTACACCAATATCTGTGCAAGTAGCCGAGACAGTCAGTAATGAAGAGGAGAGATCTAGAAGCAGCTGGCAAATAATCAAACCAAGTTCAATCAAACCACAACTTTTGTGAGGGTTCTCATTGCAACAATTCTAGAGACTTGGTACTCTGCATACTCTCTTAATATGTCCAGCTGTACTGTGCTACCTGGTAAACCAAGGTGCTGAAAGTGAGTCTTACTGTTACATCCAAATAAGCAACTATGGCCTCACAAACTGACTCAGTGATGGTTAAATGCTATGCAAGTGTCTGCTGTGTGTCCTCAGATAACCTTTACTAGCTTGACATAAAGACCTTGCAGCTCATCCTAAGGCATTGTCTCTGCTTGACAGAATATAAAACAGATTTGGAAACACCGATTACTGACTGGTTGCTTGATTGCAATTAGTTAATACAAGATTATTCTACTGAAGCAAATGATTTGCAAAATAGCACTTAATGTGCAGGAGACGTGGCCCTTCAGTCTCATCCTGTGTCCCAGGGGGGAGTGGGAAACATGTGGGCATAAAAAGGGCCAAAGCAAGACTTCCAGATCCAGGCCTGAACTAGGAGAGGCTGAGGGCTGCAACTCAGTCCAGAGGTGAGGTGGTCCTGGCAGGGGGGATGGACAACACAGGACAGCTGCTAGAAACAGCTTTTCAGTGGGCAAGTAGGAAAGAGCACATGATTCCTACAGACAGCTTAATCAGACTGGATATGCTCCAGAAAAGCCCTGACCATCACGTTGCATAGAAATGTCTGACAAATGAGAATTGCTGCTTTTGTTTCACTGTTTCTAAACAATCAGGACTGTGCTCATGTTAGACAAGATCATTTCACAGTTTCTTTCACATGCCCACTGTTTGTCTTCAGTATCTGCCTGCTATCAGCTGTGACTGTAAAAGTTCTTCACAACAGGGACTGGTTTTGTTTGTGCATGTTGTTCTGATTGAACTGAGGTTCCTGGATGTTCATGAAAAGTTGAAAAACCATATTGATAGCAGGAACCCCTCACCACTTCATTGTATTGAATTTTGACACTTTTCTTGCAATACTGAGTGTCCTATTTACAGCAGCTGGGACCAGTTTATCATTGTGTGGGTGTAACCAAAGCTGTGTATTCTACATCCTCGGTGTCATTTCTGATGAACTGTTAATAATGAATCATTTGCAGCAGCTGCCCAGGGCACACCTTACACCTCAGGCTACAAGCTGGGTGTTAGAGAAGCCCAGAAAACAGGGGAGTGTTTCCTTGTTTTTACACCAGTGTGTGATAACTCCCCTCCAGGGAGTCAGTAGCATCTTCACACCCAGCCTGAGGGGTCATGTTTGCTAATGGACCATCAGAGATTCCAAAAATACTGCATGAGTCACAGAGTAAATCACCAATTGTGACACTGCTCAGCCTGGGGGAGGTACTGGGCATTTCCACCTGAACCTAAGCATATATAATCTTTGGGTTTTGAGACTTCTGGTACCACTCATCAGATCCAGAGAAGCAGAACCTCAACAGGACTGCGACTGCCACCCTCAACCAGATTGTGACCATCACCCTCACAAACAGGTTTCCTTTCCTTTTACTTTGTACTCAGGAGGACCACGTGGTGCTCAGCACAGGGGCTAAGGAATGCCATTCTGCTCGTGCCCCAGGGTGTTGGGTTATACATCTGGTTGTGGGTGAAAGCCAACTTTTCTCTTTATTGTAACATTTTTAGTAAATTGTAACTCTGACTTGTAATCTCTTTTGAGTCAAGTTCATTTCTCCCACCACAAGGTTTACCTTTCAACTACCACACTGAGTAAAAAAAAAAAAATTCATATTTCTAGTTTTAAAAAGAAAAAAATAGAAGAAAAAAAATGACTTTAGCTGTAAAGGAGAAAAAAATGTATGAAGGTCAATGACAGTCTCTAGGTGTTGGTAGGCACAGAGAAAGCAGAAATTTAGAAAACTAAGTGTTCTGTAGCTTCATTCAGCTGATTTGGTGTAGATAACACAGTGAAAACCTCTGTTTTTATGCATGTTTTTACTGTTTCAAGTATATCCCTGAATAACTATCCTTCATTCTTTTATTTACAGAAGAATAAGAGAAAAAAAAAGGCAAAATGTCTGAAATATGGAGATAAAAAGGCAAATGATCACTTCTGCATTGGTCAGTTGATTGATTTAATTGGAGATAGTTCATCCAGAGTCTTCAAGCACAAATTTTTGAGTTGGTTTTTTTCCTAAGGAACTAGGGTGTCTATAAACTTATAGAGTCATACCAGAAATGTTCAGGAATTCATTTTCAGATGTCATGTTATCATTCTTCTCAGAAAATCTTTTATACAAAAAAACCCCACATTTCCAGTGTGAATATGGACTTTGGAGTAGTATACATAAGCAGCAGAGGAGTTTCCTTTTTCTTGCATTAAAAGATGGAATTTTTACTTCTTCAGCCTGTATGCCATTATCTATTAAATACATTCTTATTTTCTTATGTATAATGCTATTTCAAGAAGCTGTGAGGATTTCAAATGCAGTAGTTCTAATCTGGGCCCATTTGTGTAGTTCTTTAAACTGGGATCCCTTCTATCATATTCTGATAAGCAGCATTTTACAGTAGTTTGTGCTCACTTAACGTTCTGATGTTAATCAACAAGGTGCAAGACATCAGGGAAGTTAGGCCTATGTTGTTCTATATTCACTTAGTGTTGTGCCTCTGTACTATCAAATTTAATAGCATTAAATATCATCTTATTTGTATCCTGTTCCTGATACTTTTTTTATGAGATGTTGTCCTAGTTCAGCAGGAGGGACCAGCTAACCCTGTGTGGGGGTGATCCAAGCTGTGTATTCTACCCCCTCTATTCATTCCCCAAGGACAATGGGCCATCAGCAGCAGCTGCCCAGGGAGCCACTATCACCTTCACACCCAGCCTGGGGGGGCGGAGCTGCCAATGGGCCATCAACAGTTCAACACCCCCTGGCTCCCAGAGTTAATCACCCATTGTGTGAGTCCCCGCCCAGGGGGAGGGACTGGGTGCTCCCTGAGGGTGCATAAGTGGTGGGTAAGAAGACCTTGGGAACTTCTCGTCGGATCCAGAGCAGCAGCAGGACCTCGACAGGAGGAGATCCCCGCTCTCGCCCAGACCACAGCCCTCGCCTGCACCAACAGGTTTTTCATTTCCTTTTGCTCTGGACTTGGGGGAACCACAGGGGTCTCAGCACAAGGGCAAACAAACCCCCTTGGGTTTGTGCCCCAGGACACTGGGTTATACTGCTGGGGTTTGTGAGTTGAAAGCAATCTCCCTTTTGTGTCAGTGTTGTTATTGTAATATTATTATTAAATTTTAGCTCTGACTTATAATCTCTCTCGTGGTGAGTTCATTTCACCTGCTGGTTCACCTTTAAACCAGCACAGATGTCAATAAAGTAGAGATTGAGTGATCCCTAGTTTATTTAACCATTCCATGCCACTGAAAATATTTCTGGCTTAAAAGTGAAACTCATGCAAATGTTACAATCAAAGACAAAGAAAGGAGAACATGTAACTAAAACTGAAATGTTGTGCTGAGACCAGTCTAAGATGTTTCAGGTTTACACACTCTGCATTGTTTTGGCTGTGCAGAGATTTCAAAATCTGGCATGATATACAGATGAGATGAAACAAGAGGGGAATGACACTGTCACAAATAAAGTCACGTATTTTTCCTGTGAAACAAATCATGTCAAACATGGCCTGGAAGCCTGTCTAGCACCAACACTTTAAATAAGGTTGTTCTGAGTACAACATCCTCCCCTACCACAGCCTGGCTTAGTATTTTCATTTGCTCTGGTTTCACATTGTGCCAGACCATGCCGGGTTACCATGTATTCAAATGCACTTGAAAAATACCTGCTCCCTGCAAGACTTAGAATCATAGAATCATAGAATCACAGAATCATAGAATCAATTGGGTTGGAAAAGACCTCCAAGATCATCGAGTCCAACCCTTGGTCCAACTCCAGTCCATTTACCAGATCATGGCACCCAGCACCACGTCCAATCTGTGTTTAAAAATCTCTAGGGATGGTGAATCCACCCCCTCTCTGGGCAGCCCATTCCAATCCCTGAGCACTCTCTCTGTAAAGAATTTTTTCTGCTCTCCAACTTAAATTTCCCCTGGCAGAGCTTGAGCCCATCGTGCCCCCTTGTCCTATTGCTGAGTGCCTGGGAGAAGAGACCAACCCCCACCTGGCCAGAACTTCCCTTCAGGCAGTTCCAGACAGTGCTGAGGTCACCTCTGAGCCTCCTCTTCTCCAGGCTGAACACCCCCAGCTCCCTCAGCCTCTCCCCACAGCACTTGTGCTCCAGTCCCTTCACCAGCCTTGTTGCTCTTCTCTGGCCCCACTCCAGCACTTCTCAATAGCTTGCAGAAAACACAGCGTACAAATATCACAATACTTACTGGAGTGTGTGCCACCAGTTTTTTTATCACGAGCCTGACTCTTTCCCCATGGCTCTAACATTCAACAATGTAAGCACTTTGCTTTTTGTAGCTGAGGTGTTTCTGAATATGCACAGTCTGCTCATTTGCAGCAGGACACGACTGCTGTGGTTGATTCACTCCATTGTTGGATTGGGTACCCCTTAGAATCACACAGTGGTGAGTCAGTCATTTGTAAACAGGAGAGGAAAAAAACCCCGACAAATGAATAAAGAGAACTGCAGGCTTCATTTTTGTGATCAAAGGCCTCAAAGAACCAATGCAAAAGGAGTATAATCATTAACTGAAGAAATCTCATAACATGATGTTTCCTATACAACCTCTGCAGTGCCTGCAGCTGGTCTTACCCTCTATTGAACTAAGGAATCATTTGCACCTTATGAAAAGGTAACACACATTTTGGATCCTCCCTTTGGGAAAAGGGGCTAAGCTATATATTCATTTTCTCTGGGGGGACTGTATCGTTAGTACTTATTTTCAGGAAGAGAGACCTGATTTTACATTTGTTTCATCAGAAATAGATCATGTATTGGGTTTGCAGGCCTGAGCACTGAAACAACGAAGGACATCTTACAGTAAAGCCTTATATGCTTTCTTACAAGCATATATCATCCCTAGGCTACAGAGGCTTTAAAAAAATAACATCACTAAGGAAGGAGTTTTGCAAAGGAAAAGCTTATGAGAATAATTGGTATTGTGTCAGATGCATGTTTTAGTATATTGGTTTTTGGCAGAGGTAGTTTGGTTTTCCTGGGCTCAGAGCCAAGTTTCTGTTTAATTTTCTGTAAGGTTTCATAGCAGCCTAGACCTAACGAGCTGACTTGCTTGCAAATAACCAGGTATCTCAGTATGCATATTGATTAGAATTTAAGCACACCCAGCAGCCTGCTCCACAGACCTGCTTATGGCATCTTTTGCAGAAAATTCCCTTCTTCAAACTAAAGAGAATTTTGCCTTTGAAAGAACTGGTAAAAAACTAGATGGAATTAAAAATTAAAAGGTAAACTTCACATGTTGAAAGCACATTGACTCATCATTACAACTTTGAGCCCAAATCCTGTCCCAGTTCTGAACAATTTTTTATGCCTGCAGTGATTTGAAGCTTTTTTAGGTCCAAAGCAAGGTACTAAACTAAATAGAAGACTTTTTTCTCAATGCCAACAGTCCTCTAGATCTACTTTCTCTCAAACGTGTTGTTTGAGACAAAGGCTCTTGAAGGGGAGGTTTCTGAGGCACTTCAGTTCCCAAAACATTCAGTTCAACCCAAGGATTTATCATGTCAGATCCCAGTGGAATTTACCTGCTTTTATCCAGTGTTATTGCTAAGCCAATGAGCCTGATGATGATAATAAGATCTTGGCAGAAAAGTTGGATTCCTGTGGAGTCAGCCCTAGGGTCAGCTCCCACTGCCCTGTCACCTTCAGCATCATCTCGTGTGACAAAAGCCTGAGTGCTCCCTGCATCTGCACAGCACAACAAGTTCTATGTATTTGCATTTATCTGCATCTCTACATGCACCTTAAGACAGCAAAACTGAAATATCTACACCCAGTTCTACACCTCCTTTAAAATTTGACCCATCATTTATATTAAAAGGTGAATATATCCCTCAATAGTGTGTTTATTTGTGTGCACACATATTCATCTTGTTCTAGAAGTTCATTGATTCATAAAAGGCATAATTAATGTTAGGTGAGGCATGAAAAATAATGAAGTCAGATATTTAAATATCTGTTTACTGTAGCTGTATAGGTCTTGTGATTTCTTAAAGTTTTTTCCCCCAAAAAAATTAATTGAATGGCATATCTCTTACTGTTCACAGCAACCAATGCAAGTAAGCTTTTTTTGCACACATATTTGTGTATACATTCACTCACAGAGCAGAAACTATTTTTGCCACATTTTTGACAAGTGCAAAAAAGTAATCTAATTCTCAGTTACAAAGCACAAAGATGAGATTTTAATGGATACATGGTTATAATTATGACATAGATGCAATTGAAGACTTTCTGACCTGCTTATGGCTATTTACAGAAGAAAGAAAGAGTTGTTACATGTATATATGTATTTAAGCTGGGATGATCCAACTCATTCTAAGTCATTTGGAATGGAGCCCATCTGGAATGCTGCATCCATAGCTGGGGTCCTTAGCACAAGAAGGACATGGGCCAATCGAATGCTGCATCCATAGCTGGGGTCCTTAGCACAAGAAAGACATGGGCCAATTGAATGCTGCATCCATAGCTGGGGTCCTTAGCACAAGAAAGACATGGGCCAATTGAATGCTGCATCCATAGCTGGGGTCCTTAGCACAAGAAAGACATGGGCCAATTGAATGCTGCATCCATAGCTGGGGTCCTTAGCACAAGAAAGACATGGGCCAATTGAATGCTGCATCCACAGCTGGGGTCCTTAGCATGAGAAGGACATGGGCCAATTGAATGCTGCATCCATAGCTGGGGTCCTTAGCACAAGAAGGACATGGGCCAATTGGAGTGAATCCAGAGGAGGACCACAAAGAAGACTAAAGGGATGGAGCGCCTCCCCTACAAAGGCAGGCTGAGAGAGGGGAGGTTGTCCAGCCTGGAGAAAAGAAGGCTCTGGGAAGACCTTATTGTGGCCTCTCAGTGTTTGAAAGTGGCTCATAGAAGAGGAAGGAGAGTTACTTTTCACATTAGCAGATAGTGATAGGACAATTGGCAATGATTTTAAACTAAAAACAGAGAAATTTAGGTTAGATGTCAGTAAGAAATTCTTTACTGTAAGAATAATGAGGCACTGGAACAGGCTGACCAGAGAACCTGTGGATGTGCCATCTGTGGAAGTGTTCAAGGCCAGGCTGGATGGGGCCCTGAGCAACCTGATCTAGTGGGTGCCGTCACTATGCTTGATCTTCAGATGATCTATAAGGTCTCTTCCAGCCCAAGCCTTTCTATCACTCTATGATTTAGCTGATTGATTAAAATTTTTTATTTGTCTACCTTTCCTCTTTGACCACCATGTCTGCTCATTTGTTTTGTATCACCCCTCAGTGACTGCTTAGAGTACAATTCATTTGAATTAGGCATGGTCATTTTTTGCACTCTTTTATAAGGATTTTCCCTTACATCACTTAGGTCTGGCCAGTAATACCACTATAATCAAACACTAGTCTACTTTATTATGCACAAATATCTCTGTTATGGCTGTTTAGAGTATCTGTGTTGTCCTAGGATCTGATTTTCCTTTTCTAGTAATGAAAGTTACAGCAATTATGTATGATAATAATGCAGCAATGTGGTGAAAATGAAGGAGGGCATACACTCATTCCTTTTTTTATTTCGCAAAGAGAGGAAAGAGGACAATTAGTAATGGATAAAGACACTGTTCCCTCCTCTGCACAAGCTTTCATCAAACAAAGTCACCTTTATGTTACACAGCAGAGAAGAAAATCCCTAAATTAAAACATTTGTGCATCAGTACCTTTGGATTTGAAATGTCTTTATTTAAGACTTTGCATATTCATGTGAGAGTAGGAGATCATTAGGAGATCATTGTCTTGGAACTGCAGTCTAATCCAGAGTCTCCATCTTGATCTTACCATATTAGACTTCCAAGGAAAAAAAAAAAGAAAAAAAAAAAGAAACTATTTGAATCAGGTCTTCAGACTATTATTTTTATAAGTCCATTGTAAAATACAATAAAAATACACTTCTATTAAAAATATATTATAAAAATTATCAGAATTCCTATATATAAAGGATATTAAAATATACTTCTATTAAATCACATCAAAACCTTCCTAATAGAACCAAGGGATTGTTTCTTGAAAGACTATCAAAGTGGGATGTCTTTCTAAGTGATGTGTTCTCATCCTAAAATTATATGAGGGAAAAATTGGTTGCTGAAGATTTTGGCCGACTACGTCACAGGAAGACAAGATTGCTTCAATGGGCTCATCTCACCCCAAAATTGGTAGGTAGATAAAAGTCATCCAGACAATTAAACTCACCATTACAATTAGTTCTAATTGCCCCCCATTGTCGACAGCCTTGATAAAGAAACCAGAGAATGAATTCCATGTTGAGCATATGCCCTAGTTCAGCAAGCCAGGACCGGTTTATCACTGTGTGGGTGTGACCAAAGCTGTGTGTTCTAAACCCTTTATGTCATTTCTGATGAACTGTTAACAATGGACCATTTGCAGCAGCTGCCCAGGGCACACCCAACCCCTCAGGCTGTAAGAGGGGTGTGATAACTCCCATTATCATTAGCAGCTTCATACCCAGCCTGAGGGGGCATGTCTGCTAATGGGCCAGCAATGAGTCCAAAAATATCCCATGACTCACAGAGTTAGATCACCCATCGTGGAAATCCCCACCCTGGGGGCAGCACTGGGTTCTCCCACCTGAACCAGGGTGTGTAATCTTGAGGTTCAGGGACTTTTGGGGTCATTCATCAGATCCAGAGGAGGACCAGAACCTCGACAGGACTGCGACTGGCACTCTTGACCAGACTGCGACTGTCATCTGCACCAACAGGCTTTTCTTTCTCTTCTTTTTACTTTGGACTCAGGGGAACCACACGGAGCTCAGCACAGAGGCTGACAAATATCATTCTCTTTGTGCTCCAGGGTGCTGGGTTATACTTCTGGGCTTTGTGGGTTAAAACCCATTTCTCCTTGTATCATTGCATTTCTGGTAATATTTTTATTAAGTTGTAACTCTGACTTATAATCTCTTTTGTGTTGGGTTGGTTTCTTCTACCAGTTTAAACCAGCACAGCATACCACAGATCACTGTAGATGCACACTGGCAAAACCTCTACTTTGATGTATTTTCTTTATTGATATATTCCTGTACTTGTTCTATTGGGTAGACTTGTATTGTACTTTCATCAATCAATTAAAATTCAATAAAAATTTTAAAAAATTGCAAAAGCTCAACATCCACTATCTGAAAGGATTGCTGATTTTTTTCCCCTTCTAATTTCAAAATCTTAGATAAATTCAAAGGATAAAAATTCCAAGGGGGATGAGGAAGGAAAAAGTAGGAGTTATTTTTGTCAAAATTTATGTTCTTTCAAATAAAGCTTCACAGACTGCTTAACTTGACAGGCAGGTGAAAAAGTAACTAGTTTTTCCTAATTTTCCTGGTGTTGTATTTCATGAGCATTTCCATTGAAAAAAACTAGAAATGTAAAGCCTTATGGAGATGGCATCAAAAAACATGTAAAAGAATTAGGTCCTTTATTAGACACTTTTTGAATTTATGACTCACAGAGATTGTAGGGGTGGATTGCACCTGCTTTGTGCAGATTTTATTTGAATCTGTCCCTTCTAACACCAGGGGACATTTAGCATGGAACAGAAGAAAAAGTTTAGTTCTTGACTTCAAATTGAATACCTTATCCTATATTACACGCTTCACTTTTATACTGTTTGGTATAAAACTTGTTTCAGTAAAAGAAATATCTTGTGAGTCACAGTCTAACGGTGACTTTTGGGCACTTAGTGATGTCTGATTTTTCATATTTTGTAAGACTTATCCCATCCTTTTTATACCATCTCAGATGAAAATCCCGAGTTCTGTAATCGTGTGATCATAATCTCAAATACAGCAAATCAGTTCCTTTTCACTTACTGTTCAGCTTGATTGCTGAGCTCACACCTCTGGCATGCTTAGTACCAACCAGAACAGTTGCTGCTTCTTTTGACACAATGTAGTGTGTGAAAAGGAGCTCTTCATTTAGTGTAGTTGTTGATCTATACACCATAGCCTGGCTGAAAAAATACCAGTTCTCAAATCCCCCACCAGCAGTAGAATCAGAATATTTATTTTCCCTTCCCTATTCATGTGCTTCACTTAGAATTTAATTATATAAATCGGGCAAACGATGTAGAGTGTTGTTCATAGAAATTGTTTTAAGCAAAGACTCAGCTGGAGACACAGCACTTGTGCATTAGATAATACAAATTTGAATGCATGCTATATGGACAGAAAGCAACATTTTCAAATTGACTGTATTTCATTCTTTCATATCCAATAGTGGTTCCAGCAAGTACACCCAAAGTTTCAAACGCTGTGGAGAAAAATATTTGGAGAACGTTTCTCACAACACTCTCAAGTTTTTAGAGAATAGGGCTGGAAAGAGGTTTGAGGTCGACCTGGGAAAGAGGACTGGAGACAAAGCTGCCAACAGAGTGTTCCCAGTCCGCCCAGCAAATCCAGTCCATTAGCTAAGACAGTAGGGAAGAGAAGCAGGACCACAACTACAGCCAGGACCTGGGTCCACCTGGGTCACGGGTGGATGGTCCCAGGCTGAGCTGAAATGAGCTCCCGGGCCACAGGCAGCGTGGTGGGAAGAGCCAGGAGAGGCTTGACAGGAGCAGTCAGGGCTGGTTAAGAGTCACACTTTGTTTCAGTGGCCTAGTGCAGGAGGTTCAGGAAGACAGTAAAAGACATATTGACTTTCAGATGTATAAGGCTGTTCAGATAAACTGAGCGATGTACAAGACAGTGTCTTCCATTTTATTAGGAATGATCATTAGTTCTCAGTCAGGATGGCCCACAAGTTTTCTGCTTCTCATAAAATATGTATTACTCAGTAAACATCCATTCCCAAAAAATATTTAACTAGTCATATTATAGTGAATTGCCTTCTTTTTAATTTTAACAAAATGGTATGTCTTTTAGACAGAGAATCCAAGAAGAAAACAAAATTCACAGTGAGTAATAAATTCATGTTGCCTTTGTAAAGGTTTTGAAGTCAGATTGCCCCAGAGACTGGTACTGATATCCAGACAACAGATCAATTGACTTCTGGTGCAGTTCAGCACAAGATGCCACTGAACAACATATGACAGCTACAAGGTACAGCATCTTTTCAAGAAGAATTGTGGGGTTTTCTTAATCCAAAAACTGCTCTGCTGGAAATAACTGAACTTTTTGGTTGGTGAATTTGTTCTCGCCTGACAAATGATTACACCAGGACTAAAACATTTGGGAAGACACCGTTACTGACTTAGCTCTGCAGCTTCAGTTCTGAGCCAGTCAATCACACTTCCACAGCTGTGAACAAGGCATCTTCCTTCAAAGCCAAATTCACATAACAAAATTGAAATAAAATATAGACTCAGTAATTTCTGTGAGGAAATATAAGTAAGCTCCATGCAATATTTAATTTATAGAAGGTCTCTACTCTTACTGGGGGTCATAAAGAGTCTTTAGTGGTTATGAGGTATGTGGTACTGAAACAGAGTCAGAAAAGTGATGCATAAGGTCTTAATAATTTTTAAATCCTTTAATATTGTTCCCTGTTTTTAGTGCTTTCAATGGACTTCAAAGCCTGACAGTGAGTGGACCTGTGCAAATGCTGATGAGAGACTGAGTGCAGTGAAAGTCTGACCCCTTTTCGACCTAGGGACAGCAATAGTCTTCCTTTCCTGATTTAACAGATAGAAAGGATTTGTCCTTGGATAAGGATTAATCTCTTTACATCAGTCAGTGGGCACAATCTGCAAATCTGGGGAGTAGAAAATTAGAACACTTGTCAACAAGGTGATTTTCGCAAAGGATGTTTGAAAAGGGCTATTTCTTCTGAAGAAAACTGAAAAGGTGATTTTGAAGTGTGTAAACACATGCATTAGATCAAGAAAGGTCAGTCTTGATTGAGTTCCATGTGCAGTAATAAACAGCCATTCCATGTGGTTCTGTCTCTTCAGTCATGAAAATGGGAATGCTGGCTACATTTCTGAGAAGGGCTCTCTATGTAGAGAAAGGATCTATCAACTCAGCTTTCAAGATGGACCTCTAAGAAGATGAGAGCTACACAAAATTGCCTCCCCAAAAAAATGCATAAACTCCAGATCTGTCGAAGGAAAGAAGTTATAAATTCTAATGTAATTATTACTTGTGATATTCCTGTTTTGTTGTTTGTTTAATTAGGCTTCTATTTCGGCATCACTTTATACAAAACCAAAATAAAATAATTTGGAAATCTTATAATACATGTACATTATTATTCACTTCAGTCCAGCAGGTTTATCAATGTCCACTTCCCTGAAAAAATAACAGAGGTAAGGAAATGTCAAAACTTAATTGTTTTATGCAGTTTTCTTCAAATTCAGTCTATTTTTTCTTAATTGTCAGAACAAAAACATAATAAGTTCTTGAAAAGAAATTATGAAGTAAGTGATTGTCCTGGTTCAGCAGGAGGGACCAGCTAACCCTGTGTGGGGGTGATCAAAGCTGTGTATTCCACCCCCTCTATTCATTCCCCAAGGACAATGGGCCATTAGCAGCAGCTGCCCAGGGAGCCATTATCACCTTCACACCCAGCCTGAGGGGGCGGAGCTGCCAATGGGCCATCAACAGCTCAACACCCCCTGGCTCCCAGAGTTAATCACCCATTGTGTGAGTCCCCGCCCAGGGGGAGGGACTGGGGGCTCACTGAGGGTACATAAGTGGTGGGTAAGAAGACCTCGGGAACCTCTCGTTGGATCCAGAGGAGCAGCAGGACCTCGACAGGAGGAGATCCCCGCTCTCGCCCAGACCACAGCCCTCGCCTGCACCAACAGGTTTTTCTTTTCCTTTTGCTCTGGACTTGGGGGAGCCACAGGGGTCTCAGCACAAGGGCAAACAAACCCCCTTGGGTTTGTGCCCCAGGACACTGGGTTATACTGCTGGGTTTTGTGAGTTGAAAGCAATTTCCCTTGTGTGTCAGTGTTGTTATTGTAATATTATTATTAAATTTTAGCTCTGACTTATAATCTCTCTCATGGTGAGTTCATTTCCCCTGCTGGTTCACCTTCAAACCAGCACAGTGATTTACCAAGATTTTTGTGAGACCTTGGTATATATAGCAAGATCTCAAATTTTAGTAACAAATTGCTACATTAAATGAAATCACAGTACATGTATTACTCCATCCAGCACAAGGCTGGTTTATAATACCTGTCTAGATAGAAACCACTGACATATTTTGCTGGAAATCCACCAAGTTGAATATAATTCTGTTGTTACAGAACATGATCTTAGTGTTTTCATGTATTCCATGTGTTTACTACTACTGTGTTCTCCTCTCCCATGGTATAAAGAGCACTTTCCCTCAGAGCAGGAATTTCTGCAGCCTCTCTGGTTTTCCCCCAGCAATCTGAGTGTGTCTGCATCTGTAACCCAGGCAACAGCAAGATTTTTTACTCCCACTTTTCTAAATTGTCCACCTTATCATTAAGAATAAATCTCAGTGAAACTGTCCCACGTAGGCAAGCAAGAGCATTTTTGTCTTTGAAATCACAGCAGTTCAAGTATGAGTGAAGGCACAAAATAAAAGCAACATTAATGAATGCTGCATTTTCTACCAAAGGGAGTTTTCTTTTGCCTACAATGCCAGCCCATCATGACCACAGTATAACCTTGAGCAGGTTAGAGAGATGTGCAAACATGTTCCTGCCTTCAGCACGAATGATAGTGCTTTGAATTACTTTGATCACTGATTTCCAAGGCTTCTGTAAATATTAATTACAGCCCAACTCTCAGATAGGCAGTAAGCACACCTATATCTGACAGTCCCTCACCAATTTCAGAGGGATCTTTGCCCAGACAAAAAGAGTATATTCAAACCTATTTCCATTATCTGTCCATCAAAGTCAGGAAATTTGACTTCAAGAAACTGCAGTGTGGTCATTTCCATGAAAGTCAGGACAGCAAATTGTGTAACCAAATTCAGTAACACAACCAAGGTCACCTGCAGATGCACCCATTAGCAGTACATAGAGTTTGCACCTTGCAACATGTAATATCCAGACAATGCTTGCACATACTATTGCTTTAACCTTTTTGTTTATTTGATGGGTTTTTTGTTTGTTTGTTTGTTTTAATTTCACCTTTGTGTTTGGGAAGCCTTGTCCTAAACATAGAGCCACATTCCACTTTACTGTGTTGTGAAATTGAACTGACTGTGTTGGGATTACAGTGACAGCCAACAGAAAGATGCAGTGCAGCACCTGTGCTTTGCAAACAGCTTGAAAGAGCCAATGCACTTGTGAGGATTTGGGGAAGCTGACCAGTAATTGCTAAGCTTTTTATTATTTTAAAAATGATGGAAATGATACAAACTCTCATTCATTGCTCCCAATGAATCAGGTAAAGGCATTTGTCTACATTTAGCAAACAAGATGCAAGCCTTTTCCCTAGCAGTGTGTGCTGGTTTAAAGGTGAACCAGCAGGGGAAATGAACTCACCATGAGAGAGATTATAAGTCAGACCTAAAATTTAATAATAATATTACAATAAAAACACTGACACACAAGGGAAATTGCTTTCAACTCACAAAACCCCAGCAGTATAACCCAGTGTCCTGGGGCACAAACCCAAGGGGGTTTGTTTGCCCTTGTGCTGAGACCCCTGTGGCTCCCCCAAGTCCAGAGCAAAAGGAAATGAAAAACCTGTTGGTGCAGGCGAGGGCTGTGGTCTGGGTGAGAGCGGGGATCTCCTCCTGTCAAGGTCCTGCTGCTGCTCTGGATCCAACGAGAGGTTCCTGAGGTCTTCTTACCCACCACTTATGTACCCTCAGGGAGCACCCAGTCCCTCCCCCTGGGCGGGGACTCACACAATGGGTGATTCACTCTGGGAGCCAGGGGGTGTTGAACTGTTGATGGCCCATTGGCAGCTCCGCCCCCTCAGGCTGAGTGTGAAGGTGATAATGACTCCCTGGGCAGCTGCTGTTAATGGCCCATTGTCCTTGGGGAATGAATAGAGGGGGTAGAATACACAGCTTTGATCACCCCCACACAGGGTTAGCTGGTCCCTCCTGCTCAACTAGGACACAGTGTTTGCAGACCCTACTCAAGCTGATAGCAGACTTACAGATGTCATTTCATATATTCTTACAAGACTGGTGTACAAGATTGAGAGCCAAGGAATTCCTACCAAAATTACTGTATTCTTAAAAGACTGTACATCAAGGAATGCATAAACACATATTTTCAGTGCGATGATCCACTAGTGCTAAACACATTAAATTTGCACAATTGTGGCTGGAAATTTTCTATTCTATAAATCGCAAAAGGAGAAATCAGATATTTCGACCTACTGTAGACAAATAAAACTTCTTTGGCAAGATTTTATGGGATGAACCCCACTCTCAACAGAATATCACACACATATTGAGCAAAATACTGAAAGATATATAGATATGGGAGGTGAAAAACTAACACTCTATGTGAAATAGTGAAGTTGGCAAAGAACTGTAAGTTACAACCCATGCTTTTAGGCAAAAGGGGCTAATTATTTAATTATTTTTTAAAATTAATTATAATTATAATTTTAATTATTTTTTAAATTTTTAAATTTTAATTATTTTTTAAACCTCTAATTATTTAATTATTTAATTATTTAATTTAATTATTCATTTTGCAAACACTCAGAATCCCTCAGGCCAAGAACTGGCAAGTTCTCTTACAGCAGTGTCTTGCATCGGAGCTCCTTGTTCCACCCAGGACAGTTACAGTAGACAATTTCATCTTTTATATAGTTCATCTTTAAGAGCAATTCTTCTGATTTACCAATCATTTTGAAGTTAAAGATGTGTTCCACCTCAAGGAATTACTCAGATGTGCCAAGTTGCACAGATATTTAAGTCTGCCTGTGACTGTATCTCCATGTCATTGTTAAACCTCTATATGTCATTAATCAAATCATGCAATATGGGAATAGATTTTTAAAAAAATCTCAAATTTTATAAACAAGGCCAGAATTTTAAAGTATTCCTACTGTGAGATTTTGAGCCAGATTATGAAAAATCTTCCTGGTACTCTAGGGGCTCTGAAAACCTCTATAACTTCAGAACCTGGGTAGTTGCTAAGGTCCTCCTTGAAAACCTGGCACAAAAGGTCTGTTTCCTTAACCCAGTAAATTAGGATGTATGGATATGCACTGTGATTTAATACTAGCTTATTTTGTAAAATATTGACAGGGAAAGAGCATTCTGGCATATCCTCTGATATAAAAGTCCCTTGATACGTGTGATGCAACACTGCCTAGATCTGCAATGAAGATGGAACAAATGCTCTTTAGAGACATGCACAAACGTTTTGGGGAGCATGCTGTGAAATCATGCAGGTGTCTTAAATCAGTTTGTGTGTTACTGCTTCTATAAGATGATTTTGAATAAATGTTTATAGATTTTTTTTTCTATTTGTTTCTATGCTGGGCTTTCAGCATTTGAAACAGTTTCCAACCCAGAATATAATTTGAGTCAGATGCTGGAATTTTGTACCGGATTTAATTTTTTTTTATGATCATCTTGTATTTAGGTTCTTTTAGGGAGCACTTCAGAGATTTTTCAACAAGCACTTGACAATGTTTTCATTTATGCTACATTTGAAAGATGCCTGAGCTTCCAGAAGAAAAATGAATTCTTTCTTAAATTCCTTATCCTTAAAGATCTGCTTTGCCCTCTCCGATGCTATTTAGAACTTTTCAGTATACACTACTACATACTGCAAATACCGTTTGAATTCCAATCTCAAAGGAAACATATTCTTTTGAAGACACATATGGCTCCTGTTTTGATTGTGTATTTTCTAAAGGAGACATGAAGCTCTTCCCTATCTCAAAAGTAAGAATATGTGTCTCACAAAAAATCTCTTCCTACTTCTATACTTACAAACCTCCACTTTGATTTATTATTCTTGTTACTGTTTTATTTATTAAACAAGGTAAAAATCAGATTAAACACCTGACGCTGTTCAGTGGTGAACAACCACAGTCATGTGAAAGTGCAGATTGGTCATAAGACTATCACTTATCAAGGAGAACTATTATGTGAGGAATGCATTGTTTGATAAAAGCCCCTGAGTGCTGCATGTATTGCTGCATTATGTTAGCTAGAGTTCTGAATCATAACTTCCTCTTTGCCCCATGACATGCAGGAAAAAACATTTCTTTGATTAATAGATAGGGATGCAAGTCCCTTTTCTAATACAGCAAGAGGGTGTGCTTTTGTTTGTTTCTTTCTTTCTTTCTTTTCAATATGTCTCTTGTCATACAGGAACAAAAAATGACAGAAGGTAATAAAAATATTTAGAAGTTTATTCATATGTGAAACAAACTAGAATTACAGTTACCTTCTTTCCCACCTTTTTCTTTTAAGCACATTTGTTGCTGATGAAATGAAGCAGACAGAACTAAATCTATTTACACTGTAGTCAGCCATGACAGAGGCAATTCAAAATTGACTCCATTGTTCAAAAACGTACCTCAGCCTCATCTTTAGGGGACTGTCTCTGAGGTAGAAGAGTAAATGAAAGCTCCTGTTTTGGTCAGTGGCCTTTCTGGGGTTGACAGTAACCACAGCAATTTACTTCCATAAACGGTGAGTCGTAGGAGCTTACAAGGTGATGTTCATTCAATCTGTTCAACGTTGTACTCCTCAGCCTCTTGACTACATGATGACATTGAAATCATGGCCCCTGAGTCTAGGTATGAGCCCCACCTAAATCACTCCTTACAGCAAGATGAAGATGCTGGTTACTGTTCTGAATACACATAAACTCACTGGTTTTCATTGGGATGGTGAGACTCAGTGAATCAGTTCTCACAATGAATTGTAGGGTACACGAAGCGTGGGGGTTTACAGGCACCAGGACACTTTGCCTGAACAGGAGTAAAATGTTGTAAGATTAATCCACTCTTCCATAAAGTACCAATGAAACTGGAAAGAGAGGGCAGAATGTCAGACCCATTCTTTTGTTCCTTCAGAAAGTCCAAGAAGAGGGAATTGCCTTCTAAACTGGAAAGGTTCAGATTACTCAAAGGTACTTTTGTGGAGATTCTTTTGAAACTCCAAGATGCTCTGTGACTTGATTCTGCATTGTTAAAGGTTCAAACACAGGAAGGTGGTGTTGGGAGGAGTCCCTCAGACAATCTTTCTCACCCTACCAACACAAAGGTTTGGACTTGGAGTGCCAGGATTGAGGGCAAAGGATGGCTGATGACTTTCAGATTCCAGCTGAATGGTGGGATGGAGGTGAGGAAACAGAACCCCAGCACCTGGGGGTGGGAAGAGGATTTTTTCCCGTGTGTACTGGCTTGACATTTTTGGGCTTTTTCTTTGGGCAGCTGCAGAAAAAGAACCACTGCTTGCTGGTGAGAGCCTCTTTTCTGGCTCTGCTCTTTGCTTTTCCCTCTCAATCTCTGGGCACCCTGAGCTTCAGAAAGAGAGAGAGAGAGAGAGGAGAGTCACGGCTGCTTTCAGGACATGATGCAGACCTTTTCTTCCTGGGGACCGACTTAGACAGCAAGGAGATTCCTGGGAATTATCACCATTCCTCCACTCCCAGTTTTCCTTCTTCTTCTTTTGAACAAAGGACAAGGGGGGAGAGAGAGAGAGAGAGAGAGAGAGAGAGAGAGAGAGAGAGAGTCTGCTTTTCCTCCATGGAAAAGGCTCCATCCTGTACAACATGAGTGTCCACCCCTTGTCTCTGCCTTGCTGGGAAAAGACTGAGAATTCAGCTCACAGCCAGCCAAGGTGTGACACTGACACTGTCCATAAATATAACTGTGCCAGGGGGAATCTACCATTTGGGGGTTGTTTTCTGGGGGAGTAGTTTGCTCTGGTCTGTTTACAGTTATATCTATATCTACATATATATATATATAGTAGTTAAGAACAGTTATCCTTCTTATATCCATTTTCTAATTAAAGTTCCTTTTTCTCAAATTTAATAAGGAGCGATGTGATTATTGAGCAGTAATCCTCTCCTCTAGTTTTTGGTAAACACTTTGGGTTTTTCCCTCTAACTAAGACATGCATGTAGGCACTTAATTTCTATTTTCTTCCCTTTTATTTTGCAGTAACATTGGCCAGGTTGTTTTGTGTGTCTTAGTACTGTCTAAGTATGGTAAATTATTGCCACCTCCCAAGCTGAGCATCAGTGATGATCCTGTAACTGATGTTTACCAACCCATTGTTTCTTTTGGTTTGATCATTGTGCATAAAAACACTTTGCACCAACTGAATTTCACACCTAACAGGCTTCCCAAAGATCTAGTACAAGCCAAACTCTGAAGCTGTCACAGTCGGAGCCTCAGGATCCCTTTTTCCCGTGCTTGCTAAACACCCACACTACAGAATCCTGATCAGGAGATCTCCTGCAGAAGGAGCCAAGATATTCATCAAGAGTTTTATATTCTTGTTTCCAGCCAGGCAGAAGAGAGGCTTGAAAGCTTAGGAGTTGCCTAACCATCACATTTTCCTGAGGGAGTCTCTCTCTGGCTTTTTCCTTTTGTACAGCATTGGTCTATTGAAGCATGAATCCTGACTGGCAGCTTTCTTCTTCTTCTTCTTGTTCCTCTCCAGTCCTTGTGGTGTGGAAATCGAACTGCCTTGTTTGCAAAACAGAACTTTTTTGCAGGTTACACTTTGACACTCACAATCTCTTCTCACCAGATGTAGCCACCTGGCTACAACTCCACTTGAAAACGACTTTCCTAATTGTGAACTGCTGGACTAAGACTTTCCTTTTTTCTTCAATTTCATAACTTGTTTTAAGCAACTTCCAGTTGTTTCTCCACGGGAGTTCTTCCCAAGTAGAGCCTCCATTCTCTGAGGCACAAAGGACGTCAGATGGGCTATGGAGGAACTGCACAGCCCAGTGGGGCATTGTTTGGGCACGCTCAGAAACCCAATTTTGGATGACTGATTTTTCTGCAGCACTATCAGAAACGTCCTTTGAAAATGAAATTATTTTGTCATGGTAGAAATGGGAAAAAAACGTACAAATAGAAATTTTGAAGATTATAGACTGAAACTTCCAGCCCTGATCCATTAAAATACCAAAACAGGAATATTAACAAGACATTATTTTCAGCCAGTTGACTTTCACAGGAGCTCAGTAGCTGCGTGTGTGGTAAAAGTGATTTTATTTTCCGTGCTTTTTTCTTCAAATGAAAAATCTTTAGCATGCCTTTTATAAAAGGGATTGGGGAACCACTACAAGTCGAAAAGGTCTTAAGTTACACAGGACAAAAACATGTAATCTGAACCTCCTTACCCCACTGGATTCCCCATTACTAGAGGAATTTGAACAGAAGTCACCCCAGAAGTCTAGCAGTTTAGGGAAGGAAAAATAATCATTTCATTCAGAGTAGAAAGACATGTTGTATATGTGAAATAAATTAGACTGAAAATGCCAGGACCTCAAACTTGATGGGAAGGAAAAGAATCTCTTCACTTGAAGGGAAAAAGGAGGCTATTTTTTAAAACAGAGAAAAAAATTCAAAGATTACTGCAGAATTATCCTCAGCTAAAGTAAACCAAGCACTAAGAAGTGATGCATAAAACAGATGTAAAGATGAAAAAAATTGCTGAAAACTGTGTATGCTGTGAATATCCTCAGTGTCATAAATAACCACAGTAGTATGAATTCCAGCCCTTCCCCCCTTTTTTTGCACATTAAAATGGTATAAGAAAAGACAGATTTATATATTTATATACACATATACATATATATATAAATTGATATATATATATATATATATATATATATAATCATGTTACTGAAAAGAAACTTTTAATTTTTTTTTCAAATATTCAAGTATTTTTTTTAAATACACACTTTCTTACCACCTGTTATGGGTTCCCCCAGGTGGGCCTAGATTTGGGCTCTGGAGTCTGGACTAGGCTGAAGCTGTCAGCTGACTTGAGCTGGGCTGAGCTAACAGCTGACCTCTTCTAGCCAGTAATTTTGTATTCCATACCACACTATGACATCATCTCCAGGGCAGTAGGAACCAGTGTGGGAGTGGTTAAGGCAGTCGCTTCTCAGCCTCCTCTTGGGAGGACGCACGATGCTGTCCCAGGGGGGATGGAGAGGACCAGGCCCACCACTGGCTCACAGGGTATTTCAGGAAAGTAAAATGTGTTGTTCTGGGTCTCTCCTTTCTGCTTGGGTTTGTCTCCCTGGGGAATAAGCTTCTTCTTAAGTAATGTGTAGTTAGGACAGTAGAATTTGTGTGTTCGTTCAGAAGTTGAGGTGGGGAACTTGTTGTTGCAGACTTGTGTGAGTGAATATTTGTACTCTCTTCTAATTGTCTCTTTCTTTCTGTGAAAAATATATGTAGATTTAGTATAAATGCAGTTTGAAGTGTTTTTTTTCTTTCCCCTCTCTTTTCCTCCCTTTCCCTGGTGTTAGGAGGGAGGCTTTTCTCTCTGTGCTTGGGGGGTTGGCAGTTGCTGATCTCAAACCAAGACACCACCTTTGAGTGTAGGACTGTTTCTCCTGATAAAATTGCATTGGCAGCAGAGTAGATCTGGGGCAGTTTGAATGATCCGTTCTGATTTTGCAGTAAAAGCTCTGTGAGTCCAGGTGGCACTCACAGAATTCCCTGAAGGAGTGGTCCACTGCAACCTTCAAGCTTTAGTTTGTTCTGCTTAGCACAGAGCCACACTTGAACAGCACCTTCTATGTGGATATGTAAATACAATAACATAAGAAAGAAAAAAAAAAGATGACCAGTTTAGTACATTGGCTGGTAGAAAATTCTTCAATCACCCAAATTAAAAGTAGCAGATGACATGAACTGATAATAAATGAAAATTCAACAGCAGTGATCTTGCCAAGATTGCAAGTGTCCAACACAATCTGTGATCTCATCACTTGCCTTTATGTTTTACCAGTCAAAGTGACATAAGGAATACAGAAGATAATTCCATTAAGCAGCAGACAGTCTCCTGTGGAATCACCTATTGAAGGTAAGTTATCAATCCTTGCAAGACAGGCTGTGAGTTTAAAAGGTGGAACAGGAAAATCAGCAGGGAATGAGTCAGACACAAGAGAATTTAAGTTTCTGTTTAGAAAAATATCCACAGCTCAAATATTTAAACCTTAAATATTAAGGAAGATCCTTTATTTCTTTCTAACATCCCAAACAGGTGCCAGCTCCTTTCCTCTATGCTTCCCATGGTCCAGTCTGTTTTCTCACAGTAGGGAGAACCCAGAATAATCAGAAATTTCAAAAAAACCAGAGGTTTTATTTTATCCAAGCAGTCCCGAGTGATATAATGATGCTTTGATAGGAAAAAAAAATTAAATAAGGAATAATGTGAAGAAAAAGAGTGTAAGAATTTAATCAAAGAAACATGAATCAGAAGAGAAGAAAACCAATAGTCTTAATATTTGATCCATTACTTTATTTACATCATAGCTCACATTCAGATCTCACTTTACACCCAAACTTCACAATTCCAACTATTTCTAAAGCAATTATTGATTTTGTTTCTGAAATGTATTGCAAAAAGCAAGAAACTAAAATACAAATGAAATAGGAAACAAGTCAAATCTGCTACATTTCCTTGTTATTCTAGAAAAGGTAATCAATGTTTAGCATTTCTTTCTTGAAATATGTTGCATCTAAATGAAATGCAAATGATTTTTTTCCCAAATCCGTGATTGTAAATTTATACTTCTGACTTGGAAAGTATATTCAGTTGACTGAATTTCATGGATGTTCCTGTTTGTAGCCAAAGAGAAGAAGACACACCTAAAAAGGGATACAAATGAGGTAGGAAGTTACTTAGGGCCTTCCAAGAGAACACATCATTAAGCTTATGGTCTTAGGTGGAATTCTGACACTCTGCAACTTGAATAAGGATCTTCAGCAGGTGAGCACTTTTATAAATGTTTGGCAGTAGGAAACACATCAAACTTTGTCTACCTATTTATAAATTTCTTTTTCATCTAAAGAAAAATATCTCCCATCCTCTAAAATTAACAGTTCCTCTAAAGCTGCAAAAGATTTCTCAGTGCCACAGCCAAAATCCACATCCTGTGTTTGAGAAGATGTTATAGATGACTGTTAATAAGCTGGAAAGCAATGAAATACAGATGAAACAGCAGCTAAAACACAGTGCAAACAATAAAAATTCAAGTCAGAGTTAGAGTAAGTAGACAAGATACTTGAAAGTATCAACAAGTGAAAAGCAGAAAAAATATATAAATTATTTCTAATCATGTACAAGATGTTACCTGTATCTGTTGTTCATGTTGGAAGAATCAACACTGAAATAATAATTTTTCAAAGCAAACAATGTAAACACATATATTGATCATTCTATAGAACTAGAACCTGATGTCCAAGCCTCTAGAGCATCCTGAATTTATGGAGATGGGGAAATAAATCATTAAGCTATTTTTTTTAGAGTCTGGTCCAATAAACACCTGAAGAAAAGTACAAAGATCAGTGTCTACAGAGCCATTGTACTCTCTACTCTTTTCTATGGGTCTGAATCCTGGGTCATCTACTGCCACCACCTGCGGCTTCTGGAACGCTTCCATCAGCGCTGCCTCCGTTCAATCCTAAACATCCACTGGGCTGATTACGTGACCAATGTGTCTGTTCTGAACAGGCAGGGGTCAGCAGTATGGAGGCCATGCTGATGAGAACACAGCTGAGCTGGGCAGGGCACGTCTCCAGGATGGAGGATCACCCACTGCCCAGGGCACGTCTCCAGGATGGAGGATCACCCACTGCCCAGGACACGTCTCCAGGATGGAGGATCACCCACTGCCCAAGGGCACGTCTCCAGGATGGAGGATCACCCACTGCCCAGGGCACGTCTCCAGGATGGAGGATCACCCACTGCCCAGGGCACATCTCCAGGATGGAGCATCACCCACTGCCCAGGGCACGTCTCCAGGATGGAGCATCACCCACTGCCCAGGGCACGTCTCCAGGATGGAGCATCACCCACTGCCCAGGGCACATCTCCAGGATGGAGGATCACCCACTGCCCAGGGCACGTCTCCAGGATGGAGGATCACCCACTGCCCAGGACACGTCTCCAGGATGGAGGATCACCCACTGCCCAGGGCACGTCTCCAGGATGGAGGATCACCCACTGCCCAGGGCACGTCTCCAGGATGGAGGATCACCCAACGCCTTCCGAAGATTGTGCTCTGTGGTGAACTCGCCATCAGCTGCCACAAGAGAGGAGCCCCGAAGAAGAGATACAAGGACTGCCTGAAACAACACCTCAGCCTTGGCCATATTGACTGCCACCAATGGTCCACTCTGGCCTCCAATCGGGATTCATGGAGACACACCATTCACGACGCTGCTGCTTCCTTTGAGAATGCACAGAGAGTCAGTCTGGAGGAGAAAAGACAATGCAGACAGAACCGTTCCTTGCCAATGTCACCCAGGGAGACGTTCCCTGTGCCTTTTGTGACCGGGCCTGCCTATCCCGTATTGGCCTTTTCAGCCACCAGCAGCTTGCAGCAAGCCTGGGTAGTGCCCTTCTCAAATCTTCGTTCACGAAGCCTGGCCATGATGATGATCTGTAATAATGAGCAGGTTTTGCTTGTGGTAGGTTCCTCTTATCTCCTAATGTTTGAAAGACAGAACTCTCAAAGTCAAAGAATATCCTTGGAGTAAAACACCATTGCATTCATGAGAAAAGGAAATAGGAACAAAAAGGTCTGCATAACTCTAAGGCACAGATATTCCATATGCTTCCTAAGGTAAATCTGCAGGACCATGCAGACACATACATGCTTGCCAGTCTGCACGACACCTGCATGAGAGCTAATAGGGCTTTGTGGCTTTTGGTGCAGGGATCAAGTACTTCTTAGCAAGGTCTGACGTGCTTTTCAGACAAGATTTGGAAAGAGCATGGAACGCAGTGCTTGTTCATTTCCATCTGTGCCTGCCAGCACAGGCATTCTCTTCCTAGGCACTTCTACCTGCCTTCTTTAGAAATCAGTAAGACTAAAGCATCTTACAGGATTTCAGCACCCAGTCAGAGGCCTCGGAATCCCCAAAGCAACTTATGGACATGAAAGTAGCAATATAGCCATGGGAACCAAATGTTGAAGAGGTTTCTCCTCTCTATCCAAAGCAGCATTGTTCAGTGAACAGTTTTTGGCAACCAACCTCTAGCCTTGGCAGGAAGGCTTTATACTGACAGCTTCAGTTTACATGAACCTCATGTACCTGCCAAAAGCTTTTAGGCAAAGACCTAGATTTGCATTGCTTTAAATACAATATGTACCTCCAGGATTTTACATATATTTTCTTAGTTCACATGAATCTGAAAAATGGAAGAAGAGGAAACTATATCAAGCCAAATAAAAAAAGCAACAGTGTGAGACTCCAGTACTTTTGAGGTCAGACTGAGCCCAGAAAAGTTTTTACTTGTCTTTTTTTCTCATGCACAGAATTGTGAGATGTACATGAAAATCATCACTGTACGAACTTTTCCAACACAAATCAGGAAACTGCAACATTCTGAGGAAGTCCATGTCTGCTTTATTTATTCACCAGCATGGACCACTGCTAGAAGTGTCATCTCTCCCTTCAAGGGAGAAGCAGCAAAAAAAGAGAAATAGTCTACATAGCACAACTACTCCTTAGTGGAAAAGGACAGTCCAAAATACTGTGAGATTTCATGTAGCAAGAGGGTGCCTGGCTAGCTGTGAGGTATCCTGTGGTGAGCAGTAGGACTGACTGTACTTCTTGGACTTCAGGTGACTGGAGTGACACACACAACATGCTTGGCATGAGATCGGAAGCTGTGAATGAGATCTTTCTTGTCTGATCAAAAGGTGGAGACTGGCTGAGGATTACCAGGATTCCAGCCTGAATATGATTATGCCAATGACTGGGTGTGCTCTTGGGCAGGCAGAGGCAGAAGACTGGGATTAAGTCTTTGATGAACAGTAAACACGGTGCCAAAATACAAGGCAACCGCTATGTCTAAAGCAACACTGGCTCAGCTGAACTGCTCAGGACCCAGGTGGCAACATTATACAGCCCCCATTGCACTCTGGAAAGGTGACTCCATGGAGATTGTTGCCATAAAAGTCTGTAACAAAGACTCCAAGCCCAGTTTTGTGGGAGATAAGATAAAGGTCAGGCACTTTAATGAGCAGCCCCGCTCATCCAGGAATACATCGACGCGCGCGCCCGCAAGCTCTGAGTTCTAGAGCTTTTATAACATAACCAATCCAATCACTGCTGTCCACATGTCCAGTTCCACCTCTGTCCCCTCCCAGCTCCCACCCCTGATGAATTGGGGCTGGGGTCGTTGGGACCCTCTGTCTTCATCCACCTCCTCTTCTTCAGCACACAAAGGTCTCTGGACGCTCTCCAGGGCTTCGGGTCACGCTGCTCCATGTTTATGTTCTCTCTGATATGCTTTAATCAGGTACCTTGAGGAAGAGACTAAACAGCTGGCAGATCTCAGCTGCCTGTTCTGGAGCAGGGGTAGAGATAGAAGGACTTTGTGCTACAAGCTGCTAAATATTAATTCACTAAAATCTACAGCATTACATCTACTGTGTCTCTAAAATCTACAAAATATGAAAATTGAAAAATTAAAAAAACCCTTTTGGCATCAAGATGATGAAAGTACCTGAGATAATCAGTTTGAATTACAGCTTAGAAATACTGGTTTGCAACAAATTTTCTTACAGCTTTCCTCTAGACAATTCATCCTTACCCCAAGAACATTGCCCACAGAATTTCTGTTTTGGGACTGGTGTTTCTCAGAGCGTGTTAGAATAGGAGGGAGAGGAAAAGAATCAGATCTTTTATTCTTTTTCTCTCAGAGTAAATTTTCTATTAGGTTTGCAGGACATAAAAAGATATTTTTTGATGAAAGGTACAGAGTGCTGCTTTCACACTTCTGGAGAGCATCAGTTTTTTGATACTATTTTTATATATTTCAGGCATTTTTCTCTTTATCATACACTGTGACAAAATTAAAATGTAATCCCCATTCAATTGTTAGTCTTTAAAATGACAGACATTTCTAAAGCTCATAATTCTCAGATTTCAAAATTCTTAATAATTAAGGTTAAATTCCTGTTATTGCAGAAATAGAATGAACTTTTAACATTTTAATGAAAGTCTTGGTTTATAGGGAACTGCATAGTTCCTTAAAAACAGTGGATTTGAGTACCTAAAACTGTAACACAGAAGAAGTGAAATGAGCTGATGCTTATCTACCCCACAAGCAGTTCTCCTCACATGCCTATTTCCACTTTTTTAAATGAAGGACAATGCAAATTAGTTCTTTCAAGCTGTGATTATCACTTCATCTATTACAAGATAAAACTTCCCTCCCTCTATTCTGTAGTTTTCCTGTATTTGCTCAGTTACTGCAATAGGAGCCAGACTTGGTTTTTTCCTGTTTTCTCTAACTGGGAAGAGAAATTATATCAAATTAGCTCACGTTCTGCTATGGGTCAGTTTCTGGAACTGAAATGCAAATGTCAGACACAGGCAGATTTCTTGTCAATGCCTCTGCTTTGGTAGCACAGATTTTTTCTCAACACCTATACCTATGGCACATGCTGAGTAAATATTTGCAGCAGCCTCTGCCACTGGCTGAGCAATGTTCCTGACCAAAGCAAAGCTCATTGGTCCCTGCCAGCTGGAGATCTTCAATGGAAGAGCTCATTTCACATCGTGCTAACTGCCTAAATGTTGGAGGCCTCATTTAAGCTCCTCATCCAAACTCTCTCATCACTGAAACACGAAGCACAACTTACACCATGAGAAAATAGGTAGACTGAGTCTTCTTTTGGAATTGCCTTTTTCTCTTGGCTAGGGAAGGGATCACAGTAAACCAGGAGAGACTGAAACACACAGAACTTTTAAAGGGTATGGAAGAAGTGCTTCCCACTGCAGACACAGCTTTCAGCCTGTTGTTTTCTTTTGAATATCCCAGTCACCTCTGCTCCTGCTTAGCATGGGACTCTGTCAGGGTAATTTGCCTAATGCTTTCATGAATTATTTGAGTATATTCCTGGGTAAACAGTTCAGGAGGAGAAAGCTGCACCCACCTGACCAGGACAAAGGAAAACATCATGCTTCAGACTGAACCTGAGCACTTGTGCATGAACATCTTCAAGATAAAGCCACAGAGACCACGGCAAGGAAAGAGCTTTATATGCAGTGCAACACAAAGAACCACAGAAATCCTCTAAAGCTACTTAAAATTCCTCGAAAATGAAAAATGAAGAAAATACATCCTGAACTATTTGTAAAGCTCTTCAGGTATTTGTTATCATACTTTGCACAGCCTTACCTAAGTTCAAGAAACCTCTAATAGAAGTCTACAGCTATAAACAACAGTATCTTGGATGAATCAATGTAAGGAATGTTACCTTTTCATCAGAGCACAATGAGCACAAACTGTCTGGAAAAGAGGAAGATTTCACCTTGGCCCTACTGAAGGAACACCTGCAAATTATATCAGGCAGCAACACAGAGAAGGAAATATGAGACTAATTGCTAGAGAAGTGTTTAAGTCCGTGCTAAAAAGTGTCTAAACTTCTGATGCTTCTTTGATTTCAGTGGCAATGCTGTTGTTGCAGGGAAAATAACAACAAAGAAACCACACTGCACAGCTCCAAGACTATTGTCTGCTTTTGAGCTTTTCTTTTTCTTTTTTTTTCACTTTTTCCCAAAACAAAAATAAAACAAAAGCATCATCATCCAAAAAAAAAAAAGTGTGTTTCACAAAAAATACAAATGTATGTTGCCAACATAAGGAAGCTGAAGGTTTCTGGTGAGAGAATAGATATCACAGAATCACAGAATCACAGACTGTTCTGAGTTGGAAGGGACCCACAAGGATCATCGAGTCCAACTCTTCAGTCAATGGCCCACACAGGGGATTGAACCCATCACCTTGGCATTGTTACAACCAAGTTTTAACCAACTGAGCTGATCTCAGGGTCAATCAGCCCCTTTAAAATGCCCTGCAGCACTGCAACACGTAACACCAACACAAGTCTGACATTCAGGTAATACTTTAATCTGAGATGATTTTGATTTGACTTGCTGAAGCCACTGCTAACTTTTCATCCTTAAACCAAAAATACGAATGAAGAGAGCAGTCTTCATTTTGAACATGACAAAAATAGCTCTTCTTGGTGGAGAGTGGGTGCAGGGATGATTGGACACAAAAATGTGATGCCTATATCTATAATTACCCTGATTTTAATAATACACATATCCACACATGTGTGAGTTTGGGTCTAAGAGCTAAACAATAATTTCCAAGTGAATTTTTACTTCTGACATTTTCAAATAGTTTGTTATTTTATTCACAAAATAGAAACATTGCTGCTTGCTGCTAATAGATAATACTATATTATCCTTTGAAAATCTATATATAAATAGTAGAGGTTCATGTCATGCATGAACTCCAGTGAAGCTGTCACAGTCCACTGGACGACCATTTCAAAACTCAAGGTTTTTCTACACTAATCATTACATTAATTACCATGTTTTTGAAAGAAGGGGTCTTTCAGAAGAAAAAGCCCTACATTCATAAATCTTCATAATATTGCTTTATAATAGAAGCTGTATTCTCATTGTGATGAGTGTATAAAGCCAGAATAATTGCCCTGACTTCAGGACAGTCACACCAGACAATGCAGAGCTTCTGATCAAAGGACTTCAAAATAAAACCTTCAGACACAGCCCAAAAGTTTTATAGACAGAAAAGGTCTTAGAGGAGACACTTGACTGATCACAGTTTAAAATTAAATGATACTTTAAAAAAGAGCTATTCCACTTGTTTCTCTGATTGTGACAAGAATCTCTTGGATTTCTGAAAGAATCTCAGAGCATGGTCTCTATCACAAGGGAACATTTTTCCTTTTCCATTTGCAGTCTAACAAATGGTGTCTCTCAGCTGCTGCCAACATCATTACATATCTTCCTGAAACTACATGATCTGACTCTACAAAGTTTAGATTAGGTTCTGGTTCCTTTTCAGTCACTGCATTTTATTCTGTGACTCCTTCACATACACAAACCATCCTTCCATCTGTGAGCACAAGCCAGCACTGGATTAGGAGTTGCTCATTTGACCAGTGAACAGGCCAGTGTAAATCCTGGTTTGCTCATCTGTGTTTTACCAGTCACCAGCAAGTGAACAGATGTTTTAAAAGACAGATGTGGCAAGAATGAGAATTGCTTCAGCTAAATTATCAATTTTACTTGAATTACTGATAGAGTTACAAACTAAATTATCATTTCAAAGTATCCACCACAGTGGAAATAAACCAAAAAAAGTAGTAGACTCATCAAAATCACAGTGCAAAAAAGGCCACAACCAGGCCAATGGCTTGATGATTCTGTTATTTTTTCTCCCAGCAGTGGTATTCACTTGAACTGCCATAAGGCACATCAAACAAGAGACAAAACTCCAAGTACCTCTGAAAGAAGAGTTAGTCTGTGCACATAATTTGCTGTTTTACAAGAGGTCTGCTGAATGCCTCTTGCATGATCCAATAATGACCATTTCTGCATAAAAATTAAGCTAAAGAAAAGCCTGAAAATCACTGCCTTGTAGGATCTGTGCTTTGACCAGCTGTTTCCCACCCAGGAGAGAAGAATTTGTTCAGAAGAAAGGAATATCTTTGTTAAGAGCTCCTCCTTTTTTTTTCCTTTTTTTTTTATGCTATATCCAGAACAGAACTTATTTCACTTTTATATTGTCCTAATAGGCTCACTACAAACTTGTAAAATATTTGCAGGGACAAATGTAAGCAGGTCAAACTTCCAGGATGTTCTGGATTTACCATGAATGCCCAGGTCTTTTGCTCAGCAGAAAGGCAGATGATTATATCCAAGGACAGGCACGAAGGGGAATCGAGCCAGAACTTGAGTGTTCCCATACAAACCTGCCAATACTGGAAAATAATTCTAACTAAAAGACAGTAATTAAAGGCATGTTTTATTGCAGAAATTTAACAATGAAGTAGATGCAAACCTGTAATGGTAACAGTGCAGGAGTAAACTGAGGTTGAGTTACAGAAAAAGATGAAAGAACACACACAAAAAAACCCCATTCTATCTATTCTGTTATAGGAAACACAAGGGAATGAGAAGCTTACTCTACTGCAAGAGAGAAGGTTATTGAAGAACAAACAACTTCCTGCAATTTCACCAGAGACAAGGAATCAGAAAAGGAGCTTCTAGGGAACTTTCTCTATCAATAGTGAGCATAAAAGAAAAAGATCCGTGAAGGCAAAGATAAGTTTCAACCAAATATTTCAGTCCAAACTTTCTCACCTAAAGCTTTGTGCCACCAGCAATATGCATGTTAGAGAAAATGTGCCTTTATTAAAAATAAAAAAGCTTTCATTCCTTAATGCTTCTCACACGAGATCCTGCTGAATTATTCTCAATAAGGATTTGCACCCAGACAAGTGTAACATCTCTTTCTTCTTTAGTTAACCAGGTTGCAATGCATAAAGTAGCAACCAGTAACTATATTTCTAACACCTTTAATCATTTCAGTAGGCCAGAAAGGGTCCAATTCAGCATTTTTTCAACTGTCTTTTTAGTGGTAGATTACAAGTAGGTTTTCTTGCCTTTTTATTAGTTCCTTTTCACTGTATATTTCAGTACTGTTCTAAGTCTCCTGGTACCTTCTTTTATGTTTGTTGAACGATTAATTTAATCACTGCAGCTGAATTTTCTTTCAAGACACCCTTCTTTGACATTGCTCCAAGATAAAATGTGTCATAGAGGCTGACACATACTATAGCAAATCTTTCAAAAATTATTTAAACATCAGCTGTCCAGAACTTCTCAAGCACTTCAAATGCATTCACCAATTCCTTCAGTTGCCTATGGCTGTTCACTGCTTCCTTCCTCTGCAAGCACCATGGCCTGCTTCCAAATGCATTACTCAAGGGCTTCTCAGTAGTGAGAGGTATATTGCAATCTTTTGATTAGAACAGTGAGTGGAACAGTAACATACCAGACTTCATTCATGGTCTGTCTGGACTTCAGCAAGGCCTTTGATGCTGTCTCCCATAATATACTCCTGGAAAAGCTGGTAGCCCATGGCTTGGACAAGTGTACCCTCTCCTGGATTAAGAGCTGGCTGGAGGGTCGGGCCCAGAGAGTGCTGGTGAATGGAGCTGCATCCAGCTGGTCACCAGTGGTGTTCCCCAGGGGTCTGTGTTGGGTCCAGTCCTGTTTAACATCTTTATTGATGGTTTAGATGAGGGGATTGAGTCCATCAGCAGCAAATTTGCTGATGACACCAAGTTGGGAGGGAGTGTCGACCTGCTGGAAGGCAGGAGGGCTCTGCAGAGGGATCTGGAGAGACTTGAGAGATGGGCTGATTCCAATGGGATGAAGTTCAACAAGGCCAAGTGCAGGTCCTGCCCTTTGGCCACAACAACCCCCTGCAGCGCTCCAGGCTGGGCACAGAGTGGCTGGAGAGCAGCCAGGCAGAAAGGGACCTTGGAGTACTAATTGACAGGAAGCTCAACATGAGCCAACAGTGTGCCCAGGTGGCCAAGAAGGCCAATGGGATCCTGGCCTGTATCAAAAATAGCGTGGCCAGCAGGCCCAGGGCAGTGACCCTTCCCCTGGACTCTGCATTGGTGAGGCCACACCTTGAGTGTTGTGTTCAGTTCTGGGCCCCTCAGTTCAGAAAGGATATTGAGGTGCTGGAGCGGGTCCAGAGAAGAGCAACAAGGCTGGAGAAGGGACTGGAGCACAAGCCCTGTGGGGAGAGGCTGAGGGAGCTGGGGGTGTTCAGCCTGGAGAAGAGGAGGCTCAGAGGTGACCTCATCACTGTCTAGAACTTACCTGAAGGGAAGTTCTGGCCAGGTGGGGGTTGGTCTCTTCTCCCAGGCACTCAGCAATAGGACAAGGGGGCACGATGGGCTCAAGCTCTGCCAGGGGATATTTAAGTTGGATATCAGGAAAAAATTCTTTCCAGAGAGAGTGCTCAGGCATTGGAATGGGCTGCCCAGAGAGGGGGTGGATTCACCATCCCTAGAGATCTTTAAACACAGATTGGACGTGGCGCTGAGTGCCATGATCTGGTAAAGGGACTGGAGTTGGACCAAGGGTTGGACTCGATGATCTTGGAGGTCTTTTCCAACCCAATCCATTCTATGATTCTATGATTCTATCACCTGTTCCACAAAATGAGACAAGGATATTTATTCCAAAGAGCCAGAGAAGACTTACACTCCTGTTTGCCTTCAAATACTTTAAAGCCATCCTATTGACTTTTCCAGTGCTTTCACACATCAAATCAAGCACATGTTTAAAGTCTTCCAGGCTCAGGGTTTCAAAGATGAGTTTAGCCAGGTTAAGAATATCACGACCTCCAGCTTTAGTAGGGGTGGCAGGACAGATATGTGTCCACTCTTTGGCTGTCCCAGTTCTTGACTCAGTGTCATAAATTATGCATGTCTGTAAACTGTAAGTTTTAAGCCAAAAGAAACATATAGCAAAATTTATTCACCTTCATTGAATGCAGTATTTAGTCATGACACAGGAGTTGCTTTGCTCAGAAAAATGCAAATTTTTATTATGGTGTGGAACAGCCAATCATATGTATATCACATATAGTATGAATATACAAATTACAATATATTGTTACCTTTCTGTGTGCAGCAAAGTAACATAGACAAACAATTAGTCAAAAGAAATTACTAAATGGTTGCATATCCTCTAAGAAATCCTCGTTTTCTGGTGTAATTTCAAAACTGTTGAGAATCAGTCCGCCGCTTTCTTTGAGTCAGGTAGTTTTAATTTGAAACATTTTTAACATTCCTTCCATTGTGGGAATTCAGCACACCTGGATAAAGCTGAATAGAACAGTGTCCTGTAGCTTTTTGCTTTAACCTTGGATTTTGTGGTTTGCTACCTGTGCACAGACACACAAATGAAGCTGTTTGGCAGGTTGTGTGTTTGTGTGTTGGAACACACAAAGGTTCTCACAGGACTGTCACATAAATCCAGTATTTGATGGTCAAGAGCCTGGATAAATAACATCATCATTTCAGAGCTATTCACGTACTTTGGGATCAAAAATCCAGAAGAAATTGATTCTATAGTTGTTGTCTTATTTCTGTGGATTGGAAAGACCATAATTACAGGCAGGAGGGAAGGAGTTTAATAAATAATTAAATAGGGGTATGAAATTTAGGTTTAGTAGAGTGAGAAGAGCATGAACCAAATTCAGCTGAATTTACAACAGTAGAAGCTCCTTGCAACTCAGTTATCTCTGAGGCCCTTTTTTGATGGCCCCAGTGAAAGAATAAACATGTTTCTTACTTTGTTTTGCAAATAAAGACATGCTCTGTCTCTCAATTAAGAAATAGGTCCAGAAG